>NW_006399827.1:8214497-8302440 GCF_000299155.1 Elephantulus edwardii
AAAAAAAAAAATTAAACAAAAAATTAAAAAGTACTCTTATAGGAAGAAAGAAGGGATACACAAAGATTGTTATTTTGTTATGCTTGGGTTATGTGTGGGGCTGAACCATATCAAATTGCCACTATTTGACCATTGCCAAGCTACAAAAAGGGCAATGGTATGTGCATCAGCTCAGTACTACTGTTAAATGCAGGCTCAAAATCTCTGTGAGGCAAAGGGAGACTGTTCTCTTTCCGAACTCAGTTTTAAGAGTGTTTTCTCTAACTCATGTGCATTTAAACTTTTGAAATAGGAATGAATATCTTAATTGCTACACTTTATGGAGTAAAACATTTTGAGCACAACAAATGCAGCACATGACTTCGCAGATTAAGTGTGTTTGCATAGGAAAGGTTAAAATGCAGCTTCGCAGCTGCTGTGGCGTGCATTTCTTGTAAAGGTCTTCCTGTATTTGAGAACAGACCCTTTAACATAGGCTGCCTTAGTAACAAAACAAGACAAATATCTCATAATATTAACTGTTGTAAAGAACGTGTGTCTTGCAAATGCTGTGGAACTGAATATTTATTTCCTTGTGAGTATTATGATGGTTACCAAAGGACTCAACCAGGTTTCGGACTTGTCTTAACTGATCATGTTGAGAAAGGGCCTCATTTGGTCCCAGTTTGTAATATGGAAAGAGTAAGAGGAGAGAGGAGTAAATGTGGAAATCCTAAATGCTTTCCTAACAGGGTTATGCTATATTGTAACACTAAATGTCTTTTTTTCCATTTCTTTTAAAAAAATAAGTTTTTATTATTAATTTTGTCAAACTTTTCTCAGTATTTGAATATATTTTAACCATTTATGTCCTAAATTTGTTCTTTGTCTTGGAAATTTTATCCCAAACTTCACTTGCCTCTATAATATGAAAAATGGGTACCCCAGTGTCCCACTTACTGTCTGTTAGAGGCTGAGGCTTCATTTCCGTGAGCAAAAAAGCTCATTTAGCAATGTAGTTATTTCAGTATTTATTTCTATTATGGAATCCCTGGGGTTCAGAATGTAACTTTGTACATGAAATCTCTATAAATATGTATATGAAACATGTATGAGGTTGAGTGTGTTTTGTTGGGGTTCTGCCTTTCCCAAGGATGCCTCTAGGTTCTTGTTGAAAGTCACATAATCTCCCCCATCATACCTGTCACTTCTGCGGGTCAGGACTATCACTATTTGGTGGTGGCTGAAGGTGAATGGTGAGAATAAGCATGAAGAACACGCCGGCTTAGCTCACGTGTTGGAACCCAGCAATTGTGCTTTCTAGAAATGCGGAAGCTCTGAGTCACGGTCCACACATGGCGCTCAGTAACAGCAAGCAGGCTGGACTGGAGGGTTTAATAATACGGTGTGCTTACTTGGGATCCACTTGGGAGAGACTCTGAAAGGAAGGCAGCTCATTGCGAATGCATATTCAGGGCAAGCGGTGTTTTAGTGGATTGTTTTATGTTGACAAGAACCGTGGACTTCTAACATGAAGAAGGTAAGAGTAGCCCTGAAGGGCCAAGATGAAGGGCACAGCCGTCTGTCCAGTGAGGTGGGTACTCAAGAATGTAACCAACAGCCCGCCTGGCTCAGTCCTAGACATTACAGGGCTTTCCTGTAGTTGCCCCTTAGTCCTCTAGGCCCTTTTAAGTCATTGTCTTAGAAACTGATTTGTCCTCCTTCAGTCATTGTCCTGATCTCTAGTGAGAGGCAAGAGTAGCACTGGGCGATAGGGAAGATCAGATCTCATTTTGTTGCAGGAACCAGGGGACAGGGCAGGAGCATCGACCTTGGAACTGAAACTGTAGCCCACGGTCCCCCTCCTCTGGAACTGGCGTCCAGACCTCCGTGGCGCAGAATTGCTTCCGAGCCTCTGAGCGCATCCCTAAGCAGCCTCAGGCCTCCTGTATTCTCTGTCGGTGGGAAAACCCCTGTCGATCACACCCAGCTGGGGACTTCATTCTCAGCAGCTGTCAATGTGTTTAAAAAGCCCATCACACTTCTCAGAATGTGTGTATAAGGCGATTTCATTTTCAGTTGTGAAGGTTAGAAACAAAGAAGACTCAGTAGTTGTACGGTAATGTGGTCTTGGTGATAGACACAGTGCCAGAGACCACGTGAGGGAATTCTGCAAGTTGTACAGCTAAACCAGATCGTTGTTGGGTGGAGTCCACGAGTCAGAACTGGCTTCGTGGCATTGAGTTTTAATTTGGTTTGTTGTTGGTCTTTTTTTTTATGACTTATTCATTGCATAACTCTTCAACAGCATAAGCCATGACAGTGTGTGGACCTCACCAGATGGAGTCCACAGAAATAAAATTGACAATGACAATGTCTGTGGAAAAGGTGATGAAGAAGCTCAAGTCAGAACAAGGCCAGGGGCTGACTGTAAAACAGACCACCAGTTTCTCATACAAGTTCAAGTTAAAGCTGAAGACAATGAAACCAGTCCACAAGAACCAAAGTAAAACCTGAAGTATATCTCACTGGAATTTAGAGAGCTCCTCAAGAATAGATTTGATGCACCAGAGACCAGACAAGTTGTAATACATAAAGCCAAAGTGCATTAAAAAGGCATGAAAGAAAGAATATTAAATGTATGTCAGCGGAGATTCTGAAACATGCTCTTAAATGTAGAATAGTGAAGCGAACTGAAGAAATGAGAGCTGAAAAGACTTCAGAGGGTGGAGAAGACAGAAGTACAGGAATACCTGGCTTCATTTTGTAGACGCTGTATTTTCCTCCATTTATTGAAGTTTTGTGGCAACCCTGCTTCTACCAGTGCCATTCTTCCAGTAGCATGTACTCAGATCCGTGTCATGATGCTGCTTTGGTAGCTTGCAGGATTTTGTTGAACTCATAACATTAATGTTACGTGCTGTCACGTTGAAGCTGACTCATAGCTGACCCTCTAGAGGGTTTTCCAAAGCAATAACTCACAGAAGGAGATTGCGCTTCTTTCTCCCATGAAGCAGCTCATGGATTTGAACTGCATCCTTTTAGGCTGTCAGCACATGTGCTACAGTCGTAGATTGCAAACATAACTTTTATATGCACTGTTCTTGATGTGTACCAAAAAGTTGGAACCACCCCATAGCTGACTTCAGCAGCTTCTCAAAGACAGTTAATCGCACGGGAGGACTTGATTCTTCTTCCGTGGAGCAGCTGGCCGCCTCTAACCACGTGCCTTTGTGATCGCAGCGCAGCTTCTTGCCACTAGGCCACCAAAGCTCCCTTATATACACTGGGCAAACAGAAAACTCACATGACTTATTGCCGTATTCACTTTATCGTGCCCTGGAACGTAGCCCACAATATCTCTGAGGTATGCTAGTAATGAAATGTGCAAAGATCTGGAGTTAAAAAACCAAAAAGGAAGAACACTCTTAGTATTTCTCCAGCTGACAAAATATTGAAGCTGTGAGTTAGAACAGTGAAGGATTCTTGAGGCAAAATACTGAACAATACAGTGCATTATCAGAGGATGGAAGAACCCATTGTACCAAAAAGAATTGGTCAACACTCAGCAATTTCAGGGGGTAACATATGATCAAGAATTCATGGTATTGAGCCACACTGCACTGCAGGACTCCAGAAATCAACAGGATAGGAAGTGAGGTGCTTCAAGAAACAGATGCAGTGTTATGAGCACCCGCTCATCTAAATGAAGCAATTTGGGAGACAGCTACCTGGCCAACTGACCAGTAGAGATTGATATTTGTGCCCATTCCTAGGAAGGGTGATTTCAAACAAAATGTGGCAATTATTAATATCATTTTAGAGTGCTGTAAAATGTTGAAGATAATTAAAAAAGTTATAGGAGTTTTGTTTGTTGTTTTAAGTATAGACAGGAACTGCCAGAAATTCAAGCCATTTTCTAGTGGCGTGATACAAGAGCTGTCACTGCTGACGTCAGGTGAGTCTTGACTGGAAGCAGAGAGTATCAGATGTTTACCTGTGCTTGTGTTGGCTATGCAAAGGAATCCACCTGTGAATCATAACAAATTTTGGATAGCATTGCAAAGAAAGAATTCCAGAGCACTTAATTAGTGCCGATGCAGAACATGTCCATAGATGATGCTCGGACAGAACGAGAATATAGGGCATCCTTTAAAATCAGGAGAATGTCTTTGACCATCCGTATTGACTCTGTGCTGAGCAAATAATCTGGAGCGTATGAAGAAGGATGTGGCATCAAGATTGGAGGAAGACTTATTCATAACCTGCCGTATAAAGATGGCCCAGCCTTGATAGCTGAAGGTGAAGAGGAGAGGACTTGAAGCACTTACTGAAGAAGATCAAAGACAAGTGTGAAAAAAAAAAATCCTCAGACTGAACCGAAATGCAGCATCACAGTAAGCAATGAAAAGAACGACAAAGATTTCTTTCTTTCAAGGATTTTATTTCATTGGCTTCACAGTCAATGGCTGTGGAAGCTGCAGTCAAGAAATAAAAGGAAGTACTGCACTGAGCACATTTCCTGTCTAAACCCAAAACCAGCATTTTAAAGACTACCTTGTTCCTGACCCAAGACATGGTATTTTCAGTCACCTTGTTTGTATGGAAAAGCTAGACAAGAAATGAAGATTGACTGCCTTTGGGTTATGATGCTGGCAGAGAATACTGAGCCTGTGCCATGGACTGCCAGAGGAATGAACAAATCTGTTTTGGAAAAAGTGCAGCCAGTGCCCCTTAGAAGTAAGGCTGCTAAGGCTTTGTCTGGGTACTTTGGGCTTGTCACCAGGAGAGCCAATTCCTGGAGAAGGACACCAGGCTTGCTGAAGAGGAGGATCAGCGAAAGAAAGACCAAAGGTGGATGGGCACAGTGGCTGCAGCAGTGGGCTCCGGCATGGCAGCGACCGTGAAAGAAAGTACAGGAGTTGGCGTTGTTCTGTGTTGTGCAGAGGGTTGTTGCAAACAACAGCAGCTACACAGTGACCACCAAGCAAATAACATTTCCTCCCTCTTTTTTTCTTGTACCATTGAATTGATCCAACTGGCACAGGAGGCGATTTCCTCTCGTTCTCCAGCAGAGCACCTGGTGCATTTGAACTGCATGCCTTTGGAATTGCAGCACAGCTTCTTGCCACTAGGCCACCAGAGCTTAAGCAAATCATTTAAACACGGCTTCTATTAGGACATAGTTTGCACATTCTACCCCAAACCTACTGACTTGGACTGTTTATAGAGAGCCTTTTGCCACCTTAGCCATCTGTAAAGTGTCCTAGGCAAATGTGATAGAGATTGAGGGATACTGTCTTAATATCTTCAGATCTTAGTTCTACAGTTTTGTTGAAGGAGGTGGCTTAACTGTGTTTTTAAAAAAAATCCTAGCTGTAATTCTTTGTCCTGTGACCTTGGTTCTAATGTGCTCTGGTTTGTTGACTGCAGAGACTGAAACAATACCTGACTGCAGGCCCAATAGTTTACTGTTTAAACATTCCAGGTGGGTAGGATTTGATTTCTTGGGATTTCCAGTTTATCAGAGTGACACATACAAAAGATGTCAGATAACTCAGGTCCTTTTAACCACAGACAAGCACAGCATCGAGTGTTCTGATTTCTCCTTCCAGAATGAGGGGACATATGCAATGATGGAAAAACATTTTAAAAACATTGTTAATGTTTTCAAAAGAAAAATCATAATAAGGGGACAGACAAGCCCAGGCTTGGGAGTAACTCTTTGCCCCCCTTCCCCTTTTCCACGAAATTTGATTAAAAGCTGCAGTTCTCAACCAAGCCAGGGGAGGGAGGAGTGGCCAAAATCACCCTGGAAGGCTTTCTAGATAGGAATTTATTTCTCCTTCTATTCTTCTCAGAAAAATGGGGAGTTGTGCTGGCAGTCCAAAAACAGGCGATTCAGATCTGTCATCATCTTCTCAGAAGAAAGATGGGCAAATCTCCTTTCGTGCAGTTTACAGCCTCTGAAAACTCTCTGGAGAATCTATGGATCAGTTCCAACCGAAAGGCAATGAGGCTAGTTAGTTAGGAAGCTCTAGTAGCAAAGCCAAACCCACTAGCAACTCCGTAGAAAAAAGATGTCCAGTCTCCTATGTAGTTTACAGCCTCCAGAAACCCAGTGGAGAGGAAGATAGGAGTGAGTTCCAACTTGACAACGATGAGTTGTGAGATGATTAAAGTGTGGTGGTTTGTGTCTTTTTTTTTTTTTCAAACTAGTGCATCTGGGAGGGAAAAATAACCAGAGGCTGCTGAACGAGCTAGCTGTGTAAGCGGGACTTGAGAGCAGCCCAGCTGGATTCACATCTGTTTCCCAGAAGCACAGAGCTTCATTCATTCTTGCTCTTTATAATCTGAATGTGATGACCCACCAGCAGGCTCACTCCAGGTTCAATCCACTACACTTTGCCTTTTGGTTCACAGATAAGGGATGTTTGAGCTTCTTTGAACTTACTGCTACATTAAAAGCTTAAAGTGACAGTTTCATTTGCCATTGGTCTATATTCACTGGACAATTTTTCACGGGGGGGGGGGGAGAAAAAAAGCTATAAGCCTTTAGTTGTTAACATGACTAACTTCTGTTTGTGTAATATCTAACACTTTTTAGAAACTCTTCCTCGATTCACATGTGATCCACGGAAGCAGCCTTTTGTGAGTCTTATCATTATCCTAGGTGATTCAGAAATCTGGCCAGAGGAGGGGCCTCGCCTCTCAGTAAACAAACCCAAATAAGATAAAGGCTCAGGGCCCACTTGGAGGGCATGACCAGATCCACTGGGCACTAGGGGGTGCTGGAGGGTACTGAGGAAAACACTAGGTCCAAGGCCTGGGTTTCAGTTCTGGTTCTACCATTTCCTAGTTTTGTGACCTTTCATTAGTCACTTGTCAATTATTTTATTTCGCTTTGGATCCATAATCAACACCTATGGTAACAGCAGTCAAGAACTCAGAAGACGTGTTACCTTGGGAAATTTGCTGTCAGGGACTTTGAAAGTGCTGAAGAGTGGAAATTTCAGTTTAACAATTAAGGTGTGCCCAATCCAAGCTATGGCATTTTCACTTGCCTCATAGGCATCTGAAAGTCAGACAATGAATAAAGACTGAAGAAGACTTGTGCCTTTGAACTACGATGTTTGTGAAGAGTTGACTGTCCCATGGACCAAAAGAAGAAACCAATCTGTCTTGGAGGAAATGCAACCAGGGTTCTCCTGAAAGGCAGGGTGATGAAAGTTCATCACACATAAAGTTGGGTGTGTTGCACTGGTCCTTGGAAAAAGACAACACACTTGGAAAATTGGAGAGACAGGGCAACTGAAGACCGTCAGTGAAATGGGTTCACTAAGTAAGTGCAACCGTGCACTTGAACATGATAGTGATTGTGAGGATAGTACAGGTTACAGCATCATTTCAATCTATTTACAGAGTCGCTAGGAGGCCTCATCAATAGCAACAGTGCAATAACAACATTAGTCACTTGACTGTCCAGTTGCCTTGAACACGAAAAAGAGAATTACATTTCCAAAGGGCTAAATAATGTGCGTGACGGCAACCAGTATGCTCTTAGCCCATAGGAGGCCCTTGGCAACAGACTTTGTAGATGCTGGGTATAGACATAGTTCCTGCACTCAGGAGTTGGTGAGCAGAGGGATGTGGACGTGGAAATGAGGACGTGTAATCAAGTACTCTACTTGAAAGAGGAGTTGATATGGTTTCCACTTTGGCTATTTTGTAATATGATGATCACAAGAGACAATATGAGCTGCAGTACCTGCGTAATGCAGAATCCGCTCATTCATCCCTTTGTCCAGGCCTTGTCTGTCTCCAAATATCTCGGGCCTGTTACACCTTTTGTTGTTGTTTTGTCCTGTGAAGTCAGAACCGACTCATAGCTGACCCTGCAGCGAGTTTTCAGAGACAGTAAATCACATGGGAGGAGGTTGCCCATCCTTCTCCCACCAGAGGAGCTAATAGACTTCAACCCTTGTACCTGTTAGACCCTCCTTTTCCTTATCACCCTCTCTAACATATGGGAGTGTCCATGAATACTAAATACACGGGATCCACATTCCCTCTTGCATCTAAGAGTTCTTTTTTTTTTTTTTTGCTGTGCAGACAAACGAAGGACACACCAGAAAGGTAACAGTAGTAATAAATGTGGCACCTAAGTACTTTCAAAACATTTAATACCTGTTTCTCATGATGTCTTATTAAAAGAAAACTCACAGTCACTGCATAAAAATGTGCCAAAAGCAAACAAACAGGACTCAGATAATTCGCATCAGGTGCACAATGGGGTGTATAGTGGTGGCTAGGAGTGTTCTATGCTTCCCACGTGATTACAAAGCCTAGTGTTCCTCTCGCCCAAGGCAGACTGTAGATCTCCATCGGGGACCCGTTTGCAGGTAAACCCAGTGCAAAGACAGCAAGCAGAGTGGGGTTTAAGAAACTTTGTTTCCTCACTAGTGATAATGTTTCTCATTCACAGGCTTGTTAAATGGTGAATGGGATAAGAGAAAGTGCTACACAGCAGTTAACAAAAACAAAACAACAAACCCCATCTATGCTTCCCTCACTCGGAAGCCTTGATATTTTGTCTTTCTCTGTCAAGCTTTGGGCTTCACCCAGATGACAATGAGCTTTGAGGATTTTCAACCTTGATGCTCCTATTTGCCTGTTGCTGCATGTTTGCCTTGCTTATGGTTCTCTGAAGGCAACCATTGACAGTTCTGTCTGGGAGCATTTACATTCAAGTTTGGCATGTTATCCAATAGGCCCATGTTGATTCTCGAGCGATGCTCCCCTGAGGAGCCTGGCCAGAGCTGAAAAGAAACTGGACAAAGATGTTTCGAAGGCCCTGGGGCCCAGCCCTGGGCTTTACCCAATTCAGAGTTTGTCAGGCAATCCTCCCCTATCAAGGCCATGTTTCTGGGACACCAAGTTAACAGCCCTTCCACCTGACAACTCCCATGATATGATGTGAGCCAGAAGCTAGCATGTAGCCCCTTCCCTGCCAGTGGGCTAACAATTTCTCTGGGACAATCCCTCGGTCTAAGAGGGTCTTGACTCGGGTGTGCTCCAAGGCTACTTCTCTGTGGTACATCGTCTCTGTTAATACAGATCTCAGTAGTTTGGCTTTCATGCCCAACTAACTCCTAACATTCACAAGTGTACATGGGACCTTAAAGGAGGGCATTCAAACAGCCTGTACCTCCTGCTTAAAGCATAAGTTTACCCCAAAGGAGGAGCTCTGGTGGACTAGTGGTAGGAAACTGTGCTGGAATCCCAAAGGCACGCGGTTCGAATACACCAGCTGCTCTGTGGGGAAAGGATGGACAATCTCCTGCATGATACTGTCTTTGAAAACCCACTGGAGGGTCAACTATGGTTCGGTTCTGACTCGATGGTACACAACAACAACAACCCCAAAGGCATCAAGAATCACTGCTTTGGATGGGCATGACAGGCCCCATAAGGAGAGACAATGCTGTGTCCTCTGGAGCCTGAGGGAGGAGCTTCTTTTCCCTCAGGTCTTGAGTGCCCATCTTTGCCCTCTTAAACCTGGGGAGGAATCTCCACCACTTCACTTTAGCATGGCGTCTGAGCCTTCAGGGAGCTGCTTCCTAAGTCCCCTTTGGCCTCACCTGGGAAAGAGTAATGAAGCTTAATTAAGTAGAAACCTGGCTTCCCAATAGTACCTCCTCCCAGGGAATGAGGGAGTGAGGAGTGCCTAGAGAAGAGGAAATGAACTTGCTTGATAAGCTGCCTTGCCAAGGAGAAGCGAGGCTCTACTCCCTTTTGAACACGCAGTGATACCATATTGGACTCCCACAGGTTAGCAGCACAAACCCACCATCCCTCCCCTTCACCCTCGCTGCGCTGACCACCCTAGTGGGCACGGAGGATGCTTCTTGTTCTTAGGTGCCATCGAGTTGAGTACGACTCAGCAACCCTACAGACAACAGCCTTGAACTCTGTCCTATCCTGTCATCCTTATCATTGCTGGTACACTTTAACCCATTGCTGCAGTCACTCTGTCAGTCCATCTTATTGAGGGTCTTCCTCTCTTTCGCTGACCCTCCACCTTCCCAAGCATGATATCCCTTTCCAAGGAATAGCCTCTCCTAGCAACAAGTCCAAATACGCGAGACGAAGCGTTGTCATCCTTGTTGTTGTTGACTGCTGTCGAGTCGAGCACAACTCATGGCGACACTATGAACAAAATGCCTTGTAATCCTTACTGAGGGTCAAATTGTCCAGAGAAGGTGGACCAGTTCACTAACAACCACGCTTACATGCAGGCTGCCTCTAGCCAACAGCAGAGATCAGGCTGGAACTCTTGATTCTTAGTTCTCTTTCCACCAGGCTGCATCTAGATTCTCAGAGACCTGAGTTCTCACTCCTCTCAGTTCACCAGGAGTGAGGCGAACACCTTTTCTCGCCTCTGACCAAGGCTGTCTACAGCCCAGGGACTCCACAGGAGGGCCTTGGTCCAGAGCCCGGACCCTTGCCGAATTGAGTGAGTCGGGGCTGATGTGGGTGAAAGAAACATTGTCCCGAGGGATGAAAGAGGTTTTTTTTTAAGGGCTCCCCGCCACCAATTTCTGGTCTTTGAAGTTGTGGAGGAATGTCTCCCGCTGCCGTCTCTGAACAAGGCGAAAGGAAATGTCATGGAATCAGCTTAGTGAGTGGCTTCAATAGAAACTTCATCCAAGGCCGATAATAAATAGGAGTTACATAACCCAGCGGGTCACAGCACTAACTAAGCCCTTTATAGGCCATCAATCCACATTTATTTCCTGGATTTTATAACTGCTGCTGGAAAGGAAAAAAAGGAGGAGGTGAGGATTAGGGGGAGAGAACCTATGTGACTGGAATAAGCCTCCAAGCCCGCATGGCGGCTTTCGCCACAGGCGGGCGGGCGGGCCAGTGCCGGAGGCTCAGCTGAGGCCCAAGCTGCGGAGAAGCCCCGAGCTTCAGACTGCTCACTGCGGGGCCCTCGGTTTTCAGAGATGGCTGAGCTGGAAGAGCCCTAGGATCCTGTGAGTCAACACGAAGGCAAGCGAGCAAGGATCATCCTCTCCGCCACCACCATCAGTGCGTGCTGCTGGAATCTGTGTGCTGTGCTCCATGGAGGACAAGAGCTTGAGCACACGGAGGGGGCAAACATGCGCCTGGACGGCACTCTTCCAGGAAGAAGGTAAGGGCAGACTGACTCAGCCATCCAGACACCCGGCATGTGGTCCAGGCCACAGGGACAGGGTTAGGGAGTCAGGCATCAGACATCTATAGCATTTTGAGTCCAACGTGTGTGAAGAGGAGTGAGATCTGGAGATGTGTTGCATTGGGAAAAATATGCTATCAGGGACTTCTCTAAAATCCTGGAGAGCAATGATGTCAGCTTGAAGATTAAGGTGCACCTGATTCAGATCATGGTCTTTGCAATCACTTGATATACTAAAATCTGGACAAAGAATAAGAATGACAGAAGAATAATTCATGGCTTTGACTGTGGAATTGGAGAAGAGTGCTGCATCTCCCATGGCCCGGCAAAAGAAGGAACAGGTATGTCTTGGAAAAGGTGCAGCCAGAGTGCTTGAAGCAAGAACAGCAAGGCTTCATCTCTGGACATGTTGCTAGGAGAGGCTATTCCTTGGAAAGGGACATCATGCTTGGAAAGGCGGAGGGTCAATAAAAGAAAGGAACGCCTTCAACAAGATAGATGGATTGACATGGTGACTGTAGCAATGGGTTCAAGTGTATCATAGTTGGTGAGGAGGGCACAGGATAGGACAGGATTCAACTCTGTTGTTCATAGGGTCTATATGAGTCGTAAGCGAGTCAATAGCATCTAACAACAACAACAACAACAACATCCGAGAGGTCTCGAGGGTGCAGCAAGGCCAAATATAAAAGTGTAACTCCAGCTGGCAAAGCCCGTTCAAGGTCCTTCCCACACCACGTGGGGCCATGGCGATCCTGCCACCAGGGGGCGCCCTGCACACAGCTGGCTGAGAAAGGGAAGGGCCTGGGGAAAGGGAGATTGTCAGAGGTTGGTGACTTGGAGAAATAACTGGGCGTTGGAAGGGAGTTGGGACACTAGAGGGCTAAGAACCCCTGGGAGGGGCCTTTGCTGAACTGCAGCCAAGACTCCCTGGGTCCTAGGCCCAGAACCATTGGAAAGATGCCCACTTGAGGCCCAGGCAGCCCTCCCCCAGCCTGGCACTTCTACAGGAGAAGCTGGCAGGCCAGGGCGGCCTGGGCAGGGACAGTGTCAGTGAGGGACAGAAGCTGGCAGGCAATCACAGTATCCTCAGCCCCTGGGGACTGGCAGTGAGCTACGCTAGAGCAGAAAAGATAGAGAAAGATCAAGTGCCACATGGCAGGTTGGAAAGACTAAAATGTTTCCTCCAAGAAGAGCACCCGTGGGCAGCAGGGTAGGCCCACAGTGTGGCCCTTTTTATTTGTACTTCACCAGGCCCCTGTCCTTTGGCCTTCTCCCTCCTCTGGGGCCTTTGCCCTGCCACACACTGATACTTCTTCGTTTTCAGAAGCAGCTGCATGCCTGGACTTGTCCTGGAGTCAGTCGGTTTCCACAGCCGCATGGAGGCTCCACCCCTCCCCAGACCAAGACCATTGCTGAGGTGTGAAGGTGGGCGCGTCTTCCCTGGTGGCATACTCCCTGTTGGACACTTGGGCCAAACTGAGCCTGGGTATTGAGGCTTTTAACCCTCAGACTCAACAAGCTTGGCCTGACCCTTCAGTGTCCCCCAGTAGTAATTTGTTGTCAGTTATGGCAGACTTGAGTCTACAAAGACTTGGGTCTCCAGAAAGATAGTTCTCCACAGGGTGTGGGGCTCCTGATCTGGGGACACCAGTCCCTTCTCCAGGGGCGGGGGGACAGTTAGGGGGAAGGAAGCAACTTACAGTGATCTGGGGAGAGGAGACACTTGCCCCATTCACCCCCAAGGCGGAGGAGAACAAGTTAGGAAGAGCAGCGAGGCTGTTAGGGATTGTAGCTCAGGGGGCTCAGTGGCAAGTAGTTATTTTGCTGACCCAAAGACACAGGTTCAAATCCACCAACTGCTTTGAGGGAGAAAGATGAACATTCTCCTCCCATGTGACTGACTGCCTCTGAAAACCCACTGGAGGCTCATCCTGGGAGTTGATTTATCACTATGTCATGACACATAACAGCAACAACAAGATGCCGGTGATTAGGAATGGGCTGTCTTTATTGTGTGAATGAATCAGGATTGGTGTAAAGTGTATCTAGAGTGCAGCTCTTTGGAGCTGTAAAATCAAACAATCCCACAGAGGGGAGATGGGGTACAACACATCTGGTGATCTCTAAGGAACCAGTAGAAGCTGAAGTAACAAGGACCTTCCTTCCTGAGAGCCGATAAAGCTTTCTCCTAGAGCTAGTGTTCTGAAGTAAGACTTCTCATTGCGTATATATATATAGATGACCCTCCAGTGCATTTTCTGAGGGTATAAATCACACAGGAAGAGACTGCCCGACTTTCTGTCACAGAGCAGCTGGTGGATTTGAGGATTTGAACAATTATTACCTTTGGGTTGGCAGTACAACTCTTTACCCACTAGGCCACCCAGCTTCATAAAAAAGGGAGCTCTAGTGAGTAAGGGAGCTTAGTGGAAAGAGGCTGCACTGTGAGCCCGAAGGCACAAGCGGTTCAAGGTCACCAGCCGCCCAATGGGAACAGGACAGGAAATCTTCTTGTGTGATTAACTGCCTCTGAAAACCCGCCAGAGGGTCAGCTATGGGTTGGTTCCAAGTCCATGGATCGACAGTACGCAACAACGAGTAAGAAGTTGTGCTGCCAAACCAGAGGCAGGCAGTTCAAATCCACCAGCTACACAAACTTTGAGTTGGTTCTGGCTCAGTGACAATGAATCCATGAGTTGAGAGCCTCATAAACTGTGAGGAAAATCCATTCGTGTTTGTTAAAGTCTGTGGTGTCTCTGTTGCAGCAGCTCTCGGTAAGATTGTTTCCCTCCCGACTGCACTCAAATCAGCCCTTCCTCTAGGCTGGGCCTTCAGGCTCTGAAGGAGGGGACGCCTTTACTGCCCATCTTGTACACTTTTTCCACAAGCACAGGTGGAGGGGGGGTTCAGTCTGTAGAGGGTCAGGGTCAGGTGGGCGGAGCACTGAGTCCTGATCAAATTAGGGTGCATTCTGAGTCTGCTCCAGAACCTGCTCTTTCCTGGTTTGTAGGGTGCTTGATAAAAGGAGCAAAGGACTATTCCAGAAAACTGGCCCAAGCAGGCTAGGGCAGCAACACCTGGATCATTTCAGAGACTTCTCGTATGAAGGTCAGGGAGGGTCAAGCATGCACCCTGTCACGCCTGTCTCCCAGCCAACAGCCCCAGGCTGAGGAAGGCTTCAGACAAGGATGGCCCCATGCAGCCATGACTGCCATGGTCTTGCTGTGCCAGGCATGGTGCCAGAGCTGGACAATGACTCAGGTGAACAGGGGCAAAAAATTGATGCCTTTGAACTGTGGTGCTGGAGATGAGTGCTGAATAGCCTATGGACTGGCAACAGAACAAACCTAAGTCTTGAAGAAGGTGCAGCCAGAGTGCTCCTTGGAGGCAACGATGGAGAAGCTTCATCTCGCGTACCTTGGGCACGTTGTTAGGAGAGGCTACTCCTTGGAGAAGCACATCTTGTGTGGCAGGGTGAGGGACAGCAAAAGAGAGGAAGCCCCTGAGTCAGGCAGACTGACGCGGGGACTACAGCAGTGGGCTGAGTGTGTCAGAGATTGTGAGGTTGGTGCAGGAGCAGACAGGACGCCGACCTGTTGTTCAGAGGGTTGCTGTGAGTTGTGCTTAACAAGAAGAAGCCTCACAGCACCTGTGAGAGGCCAGGTCGCCATCTGACCGGTGACTGACCACGGAGGCTTCGCGCTCGATTGTTCCTTGTTGGTCCTGTATTCTGGAGGAAGTTCAGTTGCACCTCTGGCCTCCACCTGAGCTGCCACTGTCACCCCCCACCCCATGTGACAACTGGAAATCTCTCCAGGTATTGTCACATATCTCACAGAGGTAGCATGGGTCTGTTTGAAAGACACTGTCTTAAAGGAGGCACTCGATGGGACAAGATGGGCCCAGTCGTGAACCTGGATTTTTAGATTTTAAAGAGTCTCCCTTGTTGGTGTTTGTTTATTTGTTTGTTTGTTTGCTTTTTGGTGTGGCCTCACTGGGGTGAAAGTTTCCTTTGGAAATCTGATGAACTGGTAGCTTAGTGGTGAGGAGTTCGCTACCCACCCAAAGGCACGCGGTTTGAATTCAAACCCATCCATAGATGGGCAGTCTCCTCCCGTGCAATGCACTGCCTCTGAAAACCTGCTGGAAGGTCAGCTATGGGTTGGTTCTGCCTTGATGGTACACAACCACCCTCCATATCATGAAGGTGAGGATTCATTGGTGCAGTAAAGGCGGAGAATATGGACAACAAGCCAGGCATGCCGTAAACTGAGCCTGCAGAAGGCCCTGGGGCCTAGGAGCATGTGTGTGTGTTGGAGAGGTATGTGAGGGGGCCTGCCCTGTTTGGATACCTGGCATGTGCACCAGCCAGGCAGCTGTGCCAGATCAACGTGCTGAACTCACTCATCACTTGCAGCCGAGAGCCCTGACTCACAGCTGGCAGGACATGACCTGCAGTCATCCCATCCCAGAAAATATCTGCCATGGCTGAGTGACCTCAGCACTTAAGCAGGCAGGCCTGCCCCTGAATTCAGGCAGGAGGAGCTGGGAGGTGAACCAGGAAGGTGAACTTTGTTCAGGCCCCAGCACCTGATGGCAAGGGACGGGAGAAAAAGGCGGTCGACCAGGTGGAGTGCTTCACGCCTGCAGGAGCCTCCACCTCCTCTGCTCTGTAACGTGATGTAAAAACCTGGAGCCCAAACCCAGACGTCTGCTCTGGGACCAGCTTACTCAGCTGTAAAATTGAGACCAGATCACCTCTAAATCACACACAATGAACATTTCCTCTGTGGTGTTGCGTATGCATATGTTCTATCAGTACCCTACATACGTGCATTCAGGCAGCACCCTGTGAAGCTGGGACTGGGGACTGATGAGGCTCAGAGAGGTTAAGTTGCTTGTCCAACATCACACAGCCAGTAAGAGGGGGAAGAGGGGTCAAGTGCCAGGTCAGGCCCAGCTGTGTTGTTGGGGATGAGGGCAGTGTAGGTGAGCGGATGACGAGGCCGTGACAATGTGCGTCACGGGGGACGGAAGAGCCATCTGACAATGCGCATGGGCAGGGCAAGGCATGCAACCCGGTGTGGGCAGGGGCTGGAGATGACTCTGAGGTTCAGAGCCTGGGGGCCAGGGAGGGCGGCTGCTATTAATAGAAAGAGGGAAGTCAGAGGAGGAGCAGGTTTGGGGCGAGAGGAGGATGAGCTCATTCTTAGACACGTCGAAGCTGATTTGCTCACGTGAGTGAGGCATTTAGGCCGAGACGCAGCAGAGAAACCGGCATGCACACAGACGCTCCAAAGACCAGCAGCTCCAGCATTAAAATGACCACCTCAAAGCACTGGCGTCCAGAGTTCCGGAGGGAGGCACTTCCTGGCTGAGGGTCCAGAGGAGAACGGCAGGTGCTGGGCCTGCAGCAGCCCAGGGACCAAGTTCAGATTCCACACCAGCCACTGGGGGGCACCAGGGGCACCAGGCTTAGGTGGTCCCAGGGAGAGGGGCACAGTGTCCCTGCTCTCAAGGAAGACAAGGTTTCCTCCTTCCTCTCTTGGGAGGTGGGAGGGAAGCACTCAGGATACTTGGCTGCTGCCTGCTTCCAGCCCCTCTCCCCCCCTTTCCCCAGGCCTCTGGCAGCATTTCCAGGAGTTTCTGATTAACCTTGAATCAGGTTTTGTTGGCCATAGAAACAGGAGGAGGGTAAACCCCCTCCCCACAGGGCGCCTTAGGATCGCTGGCTCTGGGGCCCGGCCTAAGGCACACAGTGTCCAGGGCGCTGGGGCCTGGTGACCTGGGCAGAGGAGCCCGGAGCAGGAGCCCAGCTGCTCGGCACCACGTGTCTCCCCTGGCATTTGCGTCAGTAGCTCTGCCCTTTGACTTTTCATTCCCTGGGAGTGGAGGGTGGAGGCGGCCCTGGCGATTAGGGCTAATTGCTTGCAGTTTGATTCCATAGCAGTTTATTGGGGGTTTGGCCGGGCTCACTGCCTCCTGGGCTGCCCACACCACCAGCCTGTTTACAGGGGTGGGGGGGTGGAGGGGGTCCCTCGGCTTCCTTCGGAAGCTGGAAAATAGAGGAAAGGAGGGGGGGCTTGGTCCGAGAGACTCCTGATTAAGTTACGCTTATAAAAGTGCTTTGAAGGGAGCTCTGGTGGCCTAGTGGCAAAAAGTTATACTGCAATCCCAAAGGCAAGCGGTTCAAATCCACCAGATGCTCTGCTGGAGAAGAAGAGACAATCTCCTCCTGTACCAGTCGGATCTGATTCGACGGTACCCACACAAAAAATAATAAAAAGTGCTTTGAGATCCCAGATGGAGGGGGTGTCCCCACACCAGGCCTGACCTACACGTTACACCCTTTGGGGACTTGATAAGGACTTTTGGGGGCAAGAAGGGGGTGCCAGCGACTTACCAGCTGCTGAATGGGGTGAGGATAGGGTGGGGTGGGAAGAGGTGGGGTTGGGATTGGGTGAGAATGGGGAGGGAGTGGGGTGAGGATGGGATGAGGTGGGATGGCATGGGAAGCTGGGCTGGGCTGGAGGGGAAGGCATGGGTGGGACGAGGTGGGGAGGGGTGGAGGTGGGGCGGTGGTAGGGCAGGTGTGAGGCCCAGGGCTCCCCTGGCCCGGGGTCCCCGCTGGTGTCCGATGTCGTCTATATTTGGCCTCAGCATTATCGACAGGCCTTCTTGGAGAGGCAGGCTGCCAGCAGGCCAGTGACGTCTCCTCCCGGGGCCTGGACTATTTTAGACCCAGGCTTGGGGGGGGGGGGCGCTGGGGGAGTTTGAGGAGGGGTTTAGGGGAACATTTCCTCCTGGCACTGGGTCAGAGGAGAGGCTGAGCGTGTGTGGCCTGAGAGTCAGCCCAGGGGCCTTTCCCCAAATCCCCTGGGCAGTTACTCAGATGTTCCGTCTGCTCAGGTTTCCTGGGGATCCCTAATCTCTGGGGCCCTGAAGGCCTGCCTCTCTGCCCACTCAGAAATCATCTCTCAAAGACAAACAGCTCCTTCCAGCCAGCTCTGAAGTCCTAGGAACCAACTCAGTGATCCCAGTGTGACTTCAGATTTCTCAGATCAGTGACTTTTCTGAGAAAACAATGGAGAGCCTGGCATGGTCATGGCATCCTATTTGCTGAGTTAAGGGCATAAAAGAGAAATGGCAAAGGAAGGTCCCTATAAACACGTCCCCACCCCCAAAATACATACACTTGAACCCAAGTGAAAATTCCTGATTGAGCAGGGTCCTGGTGACTGCATAGTCCAGGGCTGGGCTGCGAACAGAAAAGTTGGCAGTTCTAACCCACCCTGTGTCTCTCTGACAGAAAGGGCTGGAATTCCATAGATTCACCTCATACCCACTACCTTCACGCTGGCTCACAACACCCCTACACTGTAGCTATTAAACCAAAGCACAGGGCCCCACCTTTCTCCCCAAGAGCAGCTGGTGGGTTTGAAGTGCCAACCTTTTGGTTAGAAGCCCACCACTTAACCTCCTAGCAGCCTCAGAAGCCCTATGAGATAGTTCTCCAGGGGTCACATGGGGTCATTAGGAGCTGGAATTGACTCAGTGGCCCCCAACCACAGCAGTAGGCCAGCTTTGTGAAGACCTTACTATCTAGTCTTTATTTTCCTCATTTTCCTGTGAAGACCACATACTAGTCGGCACTGGGTACCCTGTCAGTGGCCCCTCCCTCTCCTTGGCCTGGGCCCAATGCCCAGGGCACCACTCTACCACCTTGTCGAGGGCACTGCCAGGCACTGGTCACTTTTGCTTCTTTACGCCTTCCTCTCCCCTCCGGGCAGATTTGCAGGATAAAGGGACAGGGAACGGTCTTCATTCAGTCCTTAGACTGAAGGTAACAATCTGGCTGCACATCCCGCCCTGCCGGCTACACTGCTGACCGGCTCACTGGGACCCCAGAGGCCACCACCGCGGGAGATGCCTTTAAACAGACCTGCTGCTCACGAGGTGCTCGGGCCTGGCCAGGGAGGGGTCAGCAATGCTGGTGCACCAGCCACCTGCCGATTTAAGACCAGTTCCCAAACCTCCTTCCTCAGTGCAGTTTTCTGTCCTATAAAACGGGCATATGAAGTCCTCATCACAGGACTAGCGTGAGGATGGAACGAGTGTCTGTGAAAGTCCTTGTGAACTATAAAGCTGTGGTGGGGGTAGTCATTAGGAGGGCGAGAGAAACTAGTAAAGGTTAAAGAAAGAACCCCTCAAAGGCTGACCTCAGCTACTGGGGCCAGAGCAAGGCTCACCCCACCCCTGGGTCTGTATCCTATTTGCTGAGTTAAAGACATATAAAAGAAATGGCAAAGAAAAGGTCCCTTTAAACACACACTCTTACTCTCCCAGGAAGCACCCAGCCTCTGGCTTGTGCTCAAAGACAGGCGTGGATGTTTAATTAAAGGTTTCTGCTAACTTAGAGTAGCCCCTCTGCATGGCGATTGATGATGAAACCCCCAAACTGCAGGGAACTGTGAGGGGGCATGCCCAAGAAGGAGCCCCTTTGAAGTGGGATGAATATGGATTTAGGGAGGATTCAATGACTAAACCTTAAAGTGTTCACGTAGAAGTAGTTTTTTAAAAAATTATTACTTATATATAAGTTCACTTTTCTACATTCATTCATTACATTATTTTCATTAAATAATTTCTGTACATTGTGTTTTGTAAAATTAATTACTGCTTTTTTGTGCTGAAGCCCAGGAACGATGTATAATTAATTCATATCCATCTTTTCTCTCTGCCTTCCTAAGTCCCCGTTGCACCTTATATATTTCTTCACCCCTCATCCCCTCTCCCCACTAATCTCTGCTCTCCTGGTGACTTCTTTTTCCTTCTTCCATACTCTGTCTCTTCCTTTCCTCAATATCGTTGTTGTTGTGTATTGTCAAGTTGGAACACAGCTGACCCTCCAATGGGTTTTCAGAGGCAGTAAACTGCACAGGAGGAGATAGTCCCTCCTTCTCCCTAGCAGAAGCTGGTGGATTCAAACTATGTATCTTTAAGTTAGCAGCACAACTCCTTACCACGAAGCCACCCTGTGGGGCACATTCATTTTCCAACACTTGTATTAGCTGTGTGGTTCCAGACTCCCCTAAGTTCTCTCATCTATAAAACAGAACCAGGGCTTCATGTGAAGGCCCTGGAGTGTGTTCAGTGGGCCCTCGCCTACCCGCTGAGGGGGGGCACTTGCATAACCACCGCCCCCACAGAGGAAGCTGAAGGACCCAAGGAAAGCCCTGGCTGAGCTGTCTCTCTGCCTCCCCCCACCCTGAGCAGATCCCAAGCCCCTGCTCCAACTCCAGCCTGCCGAGCTCCCCACCCCCCTCAGCTGCGGGGCCAGTTGTCATGAAGTCATTGCCACCTTCCCTGGCCTGCCTTCCCCCTCGCCTCCGCCCCCGTGCTGACATCCCATTTGGCAAACAGGTTGGAAAACCCGCTGACTCTTCCAGACCCCGAGTTCATTGACTGGTCAGAGCTGGCCAGCCGGCTGGCCACAGGGACCATGTGGGCCAGGGAGGTTTGCGGAGTGAGGGATGCCCTTCCAGACCTTTCTTCCCCGCCTTGAGCCTACCTCCTCCTCGCCCTCATCAAGGGAGTCCTTTAGTACACAGCCCTACAGAGACACACCTGGACAGCCAACAGGACATACTCATCCGCCACACTCGCTACACACGTCATCCCTTAAGCTCCCAAATAAACAGGTTGACATGTGATCCAATACACACGTTACCTGCGGCCATCCACTGGCCTGGGTACCCTCCTACACATGTGACCACCTCTACAGTCCTACTCACTCACTCACACAGCATGCTCTCCGCCACTCCAGAGCTTGGGTGGCCTAGTGGTAAGAAGCTGCTCTGCAATTCCAAACGCACACGGTTCAAGTCCATCAGCTTCTCCACAGAAGGACAGGCACTCTCCTCTCGTGAGATTTACAGCCTCTGAAAACACGCTGGAGGGTCAGCTATGGGTTAGTTCTGACTCTATTGCGCTCAACCACAACCACCCGCTCCCACAGCACACAGCATATGCAGCACTTCTACAAGTACTACTGGGGCGTGGCCAACACTCCCCCTCCTGATGGCCGTTCTGACCCTGGTCCTCTAGACTGGCCCAGGGGGCTCCATCTGGCCTGAGGGAACCATCCCTAAATGAGCTAGACTTCGGGTGATAGTGGAGTTTCTGAGTTCCAGAGCTAAAAATCTTCACTTCTCATTTGTGGAAACTGAGGCTCAAAGGGGATGTTTGAGTGACACAACCTAAGTCCTTCAAAGTGCTTCCAAGTGAGATCACAGCAGAAAGAGCTGGAAGCATCCAGGCTCCACTTCTCTCCCGGCCACTCCCCTAACTCCCTGACTCAGTTGTTTCCTGGGTCTCAGGGAGAGTTCCACCCATGCCCTTGGTACAAGATCATTTGAAGTACGGGGGTGGGGTCAGGGGACCTGCATTGTTGAGCCTAAGGCTTCACAGGCCTGGGATGTCCCCCCATCCTCTGTCAATGCACAGTGCAAGACTACTGTCCCACCGTGCACCCTTGGCCTGGCCCTCACTCCCGCCTCAGTTTCCCCCCATGGGACTCACATATTAAGACCTTCAGCAGTTGGCTGAGAAGTGGCTCCTTCACCGAACCTCAGGCACCAGGAATGCACTCTGTCCCCTAAACTGCCAGCAGCACAGAGCACAGGTTTGTGCCTAGAACAGTGGCTGGCACATAGCAGCTGCTCAGTGAGTGCTGAATGAATGAACAGGCCATTCCCACAGCCCAAAACCCAGCCTCTGTTCACAGCGGATCCTCAGGCCCTGCGAGGGAAGGTCTGTCTCAGATAGCTGTGTGACCTTGGGCAAGTATTTTATCTCTCTGAGCTTCAGCTGTCATCAAAGAAGAAGGGGGGGGGGGTAGCTGAAGAGTAAATTTGTATTTTGCGATTCTAATGACACACCTCTATGCCACACCACCTCCTTCCCCCGCCTTTGAAGAAGGAACCTCTTTCTGCAGATCTCCGCAGGGGAGCCCTACTTTGCATATGTAACTGCCACCCAGAACATTTTTAGGACAGGAAACAAGAGTAGCTCCTGCGGCCTTCCTGCAACCCGCACCCCACCCTCCCACCCCGCAACTCACACGTGGCTGGGTCCGCCCCAAGGAGCGACTCCAGGTCAACATCCTGCTTCCTGCTGAGCCCTGCCTTGCGCCCAGCACCCGCCCGCCCCCAGTGGGAGGGCGCACAGAGGGCTGGCTGTCCGCAGTGGGCGCTGGAGAAGAGATGCTAAACGCCCGCCGTCACCAGGCCCAGCTGAAGGTCAAGAGGTAACGTGACCCGTGGTTATAAATAACCGGGCAGCCTAGGCGGCCTAAGGCAGCGCCTGGATGTGCGCTCCTGGCTAAGGCCACTGGGTCCCGGATTGATTACCAACCCCCTCTGTCCCCCTGCTGCAGGAACCTGAATCCCTCAAGCCCGGGCGCTAGTTAAGGACAAGCAGGTGCCAGCTTCTCTGTCTCTCCTGGGAGCCGCTGAGGCAGGAAGATGATATGAAGCGCCAGAGTTCCCACTAGTCAGGCGGTAGCCCCAGGGAGATGAAGGGTGGAGAGAGGCCCGCAGGACATAACCAGGGACCCAGACGCCTGGCCCGCCCTCTGCTTACCCTTCCCGCATGTCCCCTGGCCCTCAGCCTTGTCTCACAGGCAATGACTGGAGGCAGGGAGACCCAAGGACCCCAGCTAGGGAGGAAGAGGCCTGTGGCTGCACTCAATCCTGTTTTTCAGGGCCTAAAAATCCAAGACCTGGATCTGACAGTGAGACCCCGCCACCCTATCCACTCTACCCCAGAATCTGAAAGCTGCGGTGGGGGAAGCCCCCCAGGTGGGGTAGTGAAAGGGATCAAGCTGAAGAAGGGGGAGGTGGGAGGTGGACACCTGCTTTCCATCTTTCTTTGGGCCAGGAGGGGAGGAGGTGAGTTTAACCTGCTCCAGGAGGCCTGCTTTGTTTACTTATTTTCCTTTTCATTTGGAGTTAAGCACCCAATCAGAAGATGGCACAAATCACACACATACAAGCTGAGCATGCCCAGGTAACCAGCATCCAGATGGAAGCACAGTCCTCAGAAGCTTGGTGGCCCCACTTCTGGCCTGTGTGCTGGCCTGGCCTGCTTCTGAGTATCTGTAGATGGAGCCGGGCAGTGTGTGCTGTTGTGTCAGATTTCTTTTGTGCAATTAAAATTAAGTTTGTGAGATTTGTCCATGATAATGCAAAGCCTTTGCTCTCTTTGCTGGTTTGTATTGTTGAATCAGAACCAGCTCACAGAGAAGCTTGTCCATCTTTTTCCCATGAGGTGACTGGTAGATTTGAACCACTTACCTTTGGGTTGGCAGTGTAACTCCTCCCACTTCACCACCTGAAAGACGGG
The DNA here is from genome assembly GCF_000299155.1 of Elephantulus edwardii. Classification (NCBI taxonomy): domain Eukaryota; kingdom Metazoa; phylum Chordata; class Mammalia; order Macroscelidea; family Macroscelididae; genus Elephantulus; species Elephantulus edwardii. The sequence goes on from NW_006399827.1 coordinate 8,238,106, forward strand.
CAGTCTCCTCTTAGGCAATTTACACCCTCAGAAACCCAGTGAGTGGTCAGCTATGAGTCAGTGTTGATTAAACTGCAATGAGTTTTATATAAGTAATAGATCTTTTTATACATATTATTATCATTCATTGCTATATATTCCAGTTCATGGTAACCCTATGTGTGCAAAGCAGAACTGCTCCACAGGGTTTGAGCTCCTGAGATCCCTTCCAAACCTGCTCCTCCTCCAACCAACCCCGCCTTGGTTCATCACAACTGCTTCCTTCCAAAGGATCAAGCTAAAACCTCCTCTCTCACCCAACATCAGTTTGTCAGAAGATCCTTAGTTCTGCCTTTCTAAGTAGATTCGGAATCTGACCCTTTGCCCCACCTCCAGTGCAACAACGTGAGCTAAGCCAACCTCATCTCTCCTCGGATCCTTACCACAGCGTCTGCTTCACGGCCTTTTATTTCCAGCAAAGTAATAAGAGTGATTTTAATAATAATAATAAGCCAGATCATGGCAGTTGTCTGTTTCCTCCGTCAACCCAGGAAAAAGCCAAAGGACTGTGAAACGGCTCCTGTGCCACCTCCACGTCCCTCCTGGAGGTCTTCCGAGGGTTGGCATCTGGTTCGCTGACTTCCTTGTTCCTTGAATACAACACAACACACATGCCTGCCCCAAGGCTTACTGGTTCTCTCTTCCTGGAATGTCCCTGTTAAATGGCTCCACCGTTGGCTCTCACCTTCTTCGGGCCTTCATTCACACATCCCCTTCACAAAGAAGCTTTCACTGACGGCCGTATTAAAATCCCAGAACTCATCCAGTGCCTACATCTTGAACGGGAATTCCAGAATGCTTAATTGTACTCATGCAAAACCCATTCATGAACCAAGGAGCAGTCCTTCAAACAGAACACAGGAGTACAACATGGGTTAAAACCAGTTCTCAGCACCAGTCTGGTCACCAGACCTGTTCAATCTGTGTGCTAAGCAGAGAAGCTGATCTACAGGAAGAAGGCGGCATCAGGATTGGAAGAACTCATCCACAACCTAGGATACACAGGTGACACAACCTTGCTTGCTGAAAATGAAGAGAACTTGAAGGACCAAAGAAGATCAAAGACTGTGTGGCCTTCAATGTGGATTACTGTTGTTTGTTGTGTACCACTGACTTGGAACAGACCATAGACCCATAGCTGACCCTCTGGCGGGTTTTCAGAGGCAGTTGTTCACACCGGAGGAGATGGCCCATCTTTCTTCCACAGAGTGGCTGGTGGCCTCGAATGCCTCTGGGATTGCCATGCAGCTTCTTGCCACTATTGATTATACTTCATATAAAAGAAAGAAAATCCCACAGCAGCTATAGGGTAGATGGAGAAAAGATTGAAGTTGTCAAGTACTTACTGTTCCTTGTATCTACAATCAACACTCACTAAGGAAATAGAGAAGAAATGAAAAGTATGTATTGAATTGGGCAAATGTCTTGCCACGCACTTCTTTAAAGTGCTAACGTGTGCCTCACTAAGGCCAGGTATAGTCAGTTGCTTCGTGCGATGTGAAAGTTGTACAGTGAAAAAGCAAACTGGACAAAGAGTTGATGCCTTTGAATTATAGTGTAGACGAAGAATAGTGAATAAATCATGGACTTCCTAAAGAACAAACACAGGCCTCTCATATAACTTCTATACGATCTCAACGATAGAGGGAATTGTGCCTGAGATGTATGGAAACTCTCTAGACCACCTTCTCAATTTTTCTATTTGGCTAAAACTGCTCTGGAAAAAAAAAAGCAAAAAACAAAACACAACCCAACAACCATCACCCTCTATTTTGCCCTCTTTTTTTTTTCTTATTCATACTGGTGTAGCAGAACAGAGCAAGGAAACACTGCATGGTTCAAAATTGGGAAGGGTGTATGCCAGGGATGTGTCCTGTCTCCATACCTTTTCAGTCTATATGCGGAGCAGATCATCCGGGGGGCTGAGCTCTATGAGGAGAAATGTGGTATCAGGATTGGAGAAAGACTCATCAACAATCTGCGTTATGAAGATGGCACAACCCTGCTTGCTGAATCTGAGGAGGACTTGAAGTGCCTGCTGCAGAAGGTCAAGGACAGCAGCCTTCAATATGGACTGAAGCTCAATATGAAGAAGCCAAAGATTCTCACCACTGGATCAATTGGCAGCATCAGGATAGATGGTGAAGAGATTGAGATTGTTCACAGCTTTAGTTTGTTTGGCTCCACAATCAACACTCTTGGTACCAGCAGCCAGGAAATTAAAAGATGAGTTGCATTGGGAAAGTCTGCTGTCCAAGACCTCTCCAAAGTATTGAAGAGTAACGATGTCAGTCTGGATTCTAAGGTGCGCCTGATCTAGGCCATGGTCTTTGCAATTATTTGCTATGCATCAGAAAGCTGGACAATGACTAGGGATGCTAGAAGGAGAATTGATGCCTTTGATTTGTGGTGCTGGAGAAGAGTATTGAATATACCATGGACTGCTGGGAGAAGAAACAGGTTTGTCCTGGAGAGGGTGAAGCCAGGCTGCTCCTTGGAGGCAAGGATTCTGAAGCTTCTTCTGACATACTTTGGGGATGTTGCAAGGTGAGACCAGTGCCTGGAGAGGGACATCATGCTTGGGAGGGTGGAGGGACAGTGCAGGAGAGGAAGATCCTCGATGAGATGGATTGATTCAGTGACTGGGGGGATAAGGGGGCGTCGAAGACAATAAGATTGGCACAAAGTAGAGCAGGATTTAGGGCTGTTGTACATAAGGTCACTATGAGTCACAGGCGACTCTACAGCACATAATAAAAACAACAACATTGGTGTACCACCACTTAAAGGAGCCCTGGTGGTGTCATAGCTTAAGAATTACGCTGCCAACTGGAAGGTGGGCAGTTCAAATTCACCAGTCACTCCTTGGAAGAAGATGAGGCATTCTACTCCTGTTCACATTCTAACCTTGAAAATCCTTGAGTCGGAATTGATTTAAAAAGTGTGTTTTGGCTGGGAGAAGGGTGCAACAATGAATGAATGGAATCCCAAAATCTCTGTAGATGTTCATTGAAATGAAAAATAACCTAAATTTAAAAAAAAAGAAATACTTTTTTCAGATAGACTTAAATAAATTTTCAAAGTATTATTATTAAAAAAAAAGTGTGTTTTGGGTACCCCCTACCTTTCTTTTAAAATAACCATTTAATATGCATATATTGATCAAATGTGTAGCATCTTATTTATTATGTATTAACCCTCAGAATATAAGCCCCCTCAGGTTTTGTCTCCATTATTGCATCTACAGCACCCAGAACAGTCTGAAAAATAGTAGGTGCTCAATAAATATTTGTTAATGATAACTTTTTCTAAAGATAGTCACTGTTTGCTTTTCCAGTTTCCTTTCTGTCCAAACACATTTATTACCGTTTTAAAATAAACACAAGATTACAATATTTGCTTTTCTGCTATCGTAACTTAATAGCTCCTGAGTATTTTTCCTTGCTATTAAATATTCTTTACATAATTTCTTTAGAAGATGTTGACGTTTGCAGGTCTAATGTGCCACAGATAATTGGGGCATAGGATGTGAGGTTTCTGGGCGCTCTTTTCTCCACCACATGGCAAAGCAGGCCGATGAGCTCTGCCAGAGAAGGCAAGGTGGCTTCTGCGTTCTGGTGGACAGCAGGCACCAGAACTGGCTGGTTGGTGAACCTGGCTGTGTCACAGTCTTACGATCAAAGGGCCTCTGCGATACACCAGTTTGTTCACACAACATGTCCAGACCATCTGCCAGCTCAGAAACGGGGGAAATGCCATCTATGCGTGCTTTTGGGAAGCTGGTGAAGGGCCTCCCTGCAAGTGGCCACAGTGCTGGCCCGAGACTTAGGGCGCTCGTCCAGAGTGTCCTAGAGTGCTAAGCTTCTGGGCACAGGGATAATTTGAGGGTTGGGATCCGTCATGTCATATACTCTTTTCAGGGACCTGATAGAGATTGGGGGGTGGGGGAGTCTGCCCTGTTGGCCAGTGTCCTGGTGGGAAGAGGACAGGTTAGGCAAGACTGTGGGGGACCCTATCATCAAGAAAAAGGAGCAGTGGGGTGTGTGTGTGTGTGTGTGTGTGTGTGTGTGTATCCCCTCCCGCACGCTTTTTGTGGGGGGGAGTATCTTTCCTGACTCTACACCCTGAGGCCATCTGCTCTAAAACCCAGCCACTTGTCCTCTTTCCTGGGAGCAATGCTGAGACACCCAGACTCTGCGAGACATACGAATGCTAAAGATAAAAATACTCGAAGGACATATGCCTTCTGTGAACTGCTTTGCTAAATGTGTTTTTAGGAGTCCTTCAGCTTCCCTCTAAACCACAATTTCACTCCCACGCCTGCTGGCCCCACACCCTTTCCCGGGCAGACACATAAAAGCCGGGAACCTGCTCAGGGGCTCAGAATTCACTGGGCGTGAGCTTGTGGATGCAGACATGCTCTTGCTCTCGGAGAGCAGCCTGACCTGAGTGTGTGTGTGTGTGTGTGTGTGTGTGTGTGTGTGTGTGTGTGTGAGAGCTACCTTGACTTTGCAGGGCACTGGGCTTGTCTGTGTGTGTGTGTGTGTGCGAACGTGTGAGTGTGCTGGGTGTGTCTCCACAAGTGTGTTCTTCTGTAAATGAGGGGGGCAGTCTGTGTGCGTTGATGCATGCTTGCATGCACTTGTGTGTGTATGAGTGTGCAAGAGTGGCTGGGCTTTGGTGAGGGGACGAGTGTGTGCACGTGCACCGTGTACTAGTGCCTGCTGGTATGTGAGCACGCACGTGTGTGTCCAAAGCATGTGCCCAGGTGTGGGCATACATTTACATGTGCCAAAGGCTCAAACACTGAGAAAGGAGATTAGCCCTGGCCCCGGCTGTGAGAGGGCCCCCCCCCCCCCCCCGTCCCGGCTCTCTGTTGACTTTGCTTTTTAATCTCTCACAGGTGAGGTGGCCTCCCCTCTTCTCACAGCTCTGCATGTTTAACCACCATCCTTTTCCATTTCCCTGAGGTCTGTCTCCTCCCCACCCCCCACTCCCCAAGCCTGTCCCTGTGTCCTCACCAGCTCCTTGTCTTGTGACTCCCAGCCCCAGGGGATGCCCTGGCCCCTGAGTTGTTTCTTTCTGGAGAAGAGATGTATTTGTTGGTTCTACACATGCTTTTGGAAGGGGGTTCTGTTGGCCTAGTTGGTCGGAAGTTGTGCTGCTAACCCAAAGGTGACATCACTCTGGTGGTTCAAATCCACCCGCAGCTGCACTCGGGAATGCTGGGTGATCGCCTCCTGTCCATTCACAGGCTTGGAAACCACTGGAGGGTCTGCTATGAGTTGGAATCAGCAGCAATGAGTACCTTTTGAAGAGTTACCAAGGACCAGAGAAGTCCTGAAGTCCAGAAACCTGTGTAGATCCGCTCCCTACCGAGTGTTCTCAGACTAACTGACCTCGGAACCTTATTTGAAAGGCTAACACCTCTGGGGATAAGACCTTGGCGAGTACAAGTACATTTTGGGATGGGCCACGTGGATGCCCCAAATGTTCAGTCACCTGGTATAGATACAGTCTGGGCCTGTGTCAGGAAGGAAGCACCCCTGTGGCTTGGAAAACTCGTCCTGGCCCTCAGCACCCACAGCAGACCCTGCTGTGACCCTGAGAAGTCAAGCTGAGGGCACATCTCAAGAGCCAGTGAGGCCTCTGATTCAGCGTTGAGAGTGGGGGCAGTAGCACCTCCTTCTGGCTCTGGCCTGGCCTTCAGAGCAGAAGACTCTCCCTTGCATTGGATATTGCCAGTCTTTTGGATTTTAGGGAGCTGTGGTGGCCTAGTGGAAAGGAGTTGGCACTGCCACTCCAAAGGCACGCAGTTTGAATCCAGTAGCTTCTGCGAAGGAGAATAAGCATTCTCCTCCTGTGTGATTTAAAACCTGAAAACCTGCCTCTGAAAACCTGCTGGAGGGTCAGCCACACTTTAGTTCTGACTTACCTGCACATAACAATAGGTGTGCAGGGCGTGCTGGTGGGGCAGGGTGCAGTCAGTTGTGCTGCTAACCCAAGAATCCCACTTCTGCGGCATTTGGAAACCACTCTTCACACTGGGCCAACAGCTAACATCGTGATAGATGGAGAAGAGAGAGAAATTGTCAATGACTTCATCTTGCTTGAAATCACAGTGGACACCCTTGGCACCAGCAGGCAGGAAATAAAAATATTCCATTGGGAATGTCAGCTGCCAGGGACCTTTCCCAAGTGCTGAAGAGCGATGTGCTCACCTACCAACAAAAGTCAGTTTGAAGACTAAGCCATTATCTTCTGAAATACTTGCTTTGTAGCTGGAAGCTGGATACTGAAGAAGGATAATAGAAGAAGAATCAATGCCTTTGGGTTATGGTGTCGGAGAAGATAGCTGAATGTCCCATGCTTTGCCCAAAAGACAAACAAGTATGACTTGGAAAAGATGTAGCCAAGGGGCTCCTTGAAGGCAAGGAGCGTGAAACCCTGTCTGACATACTCTGGGCATGCCATTAGGAGGGATCAGTCCTTGGAAAAGGACATAGTGGTTGGAAAGGTGGAGGGTCAGAGAAGGAGGGGAAGACACTGTACTGGTGATCTCAGGTGTGTCAGAGATGGTGAGGAGGGTACAAAATAGCACAGGGTGCAGATCCATAGTGGCCATGAGTGGTGACCAACTCAGCAGCATTTAACAACAGTGGCTACTCAAGAGGAAGATGGTCAGTTTCCCGGTGTGCAATTGAAACCCAGTGGAGGGTCAGCTATGGGTTGGTTCCATGGAAATGAGGATTTGTTGGTTTTGCTGTTTTATTGTGTATATATATATATATATATATATATATATATATATATATATGTATAAAAGGTGTGTGTGAGTTACGAGGAGAGTGGAGTTTCATTCTGTTGTACAAAAGGTCACGATGAGTCAGAGCCCTCCCACCTCACACTGTACAGACACTTGGATCTAATAACAACACAATAGGTGCACCTGATCCAGGCCATGGTCTTCACAATTACGTGCTAAGCATCAGAGAGCTGGATAATGAATAAGGATGATAGAAGAATTGATGTCTTTGAGCTGTGGTGCTGGAGAAGAGTACTGAATGTACCATGGACAGCTAAGAGAACAAACAGGTTCATCCTGGAGAGGGTGAAACCAGACTGCTCCTTGGAGGCAAGGATGCTGAAGCTCCATCTGCGTACTTTGGGCATGTTTCAAGGAGGCCCCAGTGCCTGGAGAGGGACATCGTGCTTGGGAGGGTCGAGGGATAATGCAAGAGAGGAAGACCCTGGATGAGATGGATTGACTCAGTGCCTGAGGTAATGGGGTAGGTGTGTCAGAGGCAATGAGGTTGGCTCAGGATAGGGCAGGGTTCAGAGCTGTTGTACATAGGGTAGCTATGAGTTGGAGTCCAACTCAATGGCACATTATAATAACAAAGTACCTGGATAGTGCAAATGACTTGTACTTAGCTACTAACGAAGGCTGGCGTTTTCACCCTACCCGCAGTACCATAGAAGAAAGGCCTGGAGAACTGGAGAGGTAAAGATTACAGCCATGAGAGCTCTGTGGAGCTTCCGCTCTGTCACACACACGGTGACCAGGAGGCAGAACTGACGCCTGGGGTGGGTTGGGTTTGAACAGGTGTGTGTAAGGGTTTCCCTCCAAAGACATGATGTTGAACATCTCTTGTGCTTTTTTGGGAACAGTCATCGAGGTGTTTGTTCAGATATTTTACTCATTTGTAAAATTGGGTTGTTTCCTTATCGGTGAGGTTTATTAGTCCTTTGTAAATTTTTGGATCAATGTCCCTTCTCAGATACACCTTGTGCAAATATTTTTTTTTCCTAGCCAAAAAAACCCCCAAACAACAGAAATGGGACCATGATCACGTACGTTTCAGCGCTTTCTTTTTAAAATTATTTAAATTTAACCATCAGAGCCATATTCCTGCATCTTGATCTGCCATATTCTTTTTTTCTAATCAACAGTGTTCCAGACCTTCTGACCACTCCCGGATTGATGGGCATTGTTTCCCAGGATACGTAGGAAGATAATGGCGCAACCGACACCGTTCTACAGATTGCTTTCTGAAAAGCACTTGCACAGCTTTCTGGAAAGATGGATTCCAGTGGGCATGGCATAACAGACTGTAGGAACTGGAGGATAAAAGGCCATGGAAGCGGCTGAGTTTCCAAGAGGACTCCCAGAGGGCTGCAGCCGCCCCTCGCCAGCGCCTCTGGGCTCCCCGCCTGCCCTGGTTCCGCCCGTCCGCCCTTCCAACTCTGAGGCCCCGCTACACCCTCCGTGCGCGGCCGGCCTCCTCCCCGCGGTGGCGCCCGCCTCGCCCGCCGCTGAGCCGCCCGCGCCTCCGAGGAACCAAAACCAGCAGGCGCGTGGTGCGCGCGCGCGGGGCGCAGGCCCTGGCGCTGCTGTTTTTAGTGTGCCTGGAGCCCAGAATATAGACTTAATCACCCCCAGGAAACGCGGCCATAATATTTTTGGTTACATAAGCAAACTAAATTAGAAATCTGGAATGCGTTCAAGACCTTTAGATGGGAGCGCTCGGTGAACACGGAGAACCAGGGGAGAGACAGATGGGGATTAGGCGAGTTGAGCATCAGGAGAATAATTTCCTCTTTTAATTTGGGTTCCATCGACAAATAAAACAGCATTAGCGGCTCAGTTACGTAACTGGCGCCAGAGGCGGGCTGATAAGCAGCAGCAGAATGGGGACCGGCGACCTGTGCCCTCCCCTCGCCCCTGGGGGCGGAGAGGCCGGGGTGAGGTGCGTGCACCTCCCCTCCCAGCACAGCCGGGAGGCGGGGAGGGCGGCGGCCGCTATTATTAGAGTTGTAATAACACGGGGAGCGCTCAGCAATCCGGAGTTGTTCCGGGTCACACAGCTCATAACCTGCTGGTAGGATTTGAACTCGTGTCCTCATCCAACCTTGCAATTCCAGGATTGTGCGAAACACAGCCTGCGGATGTCCATTGTAGGATTGAATAACGTGATTAAAAATTGGAAACTGCCAAGATGAGGAGTTATTGTTGTTGAGTATGTTGAGTGGGAACCGACCCATAGCTGACCCTCCAGCAGTTTTTCAGAGGCTGTAAATCTCCGCGGAAGGAGATTGCTTATCTCTCTCCCTCGGAGCAACTGGTGGATTTGAAGCTTGTGGAAGAGGCAAATAAACTGTAGAACATTCCAGCTAGGGCTGCTACACCAATAACAAGGTGTTGAGTTGACTGTGACTCAGGGAGTCCCCCCAAGTGTGTCAGAGTAGAACTGTGCTCCAAAGAGTTTCCAGTGACTGGATTTTAGGAATTTCATTTTCAGCCATTTCTTCCCCTGGCCTCTAGGTGGACTTGAACTTCCAACCTTTTGGTTAGCAGCTGAGCTTTTAAGATAGTTGTATGACTCAAGGATGCCATTGCATATTATGCAACAGGAAAAGACTAGGCGAGCTTTATCCTCTGACGTGGAATGATGACCAAGACACAAAAACAGTGCAAAAGACGCTGCGGAATAACATTCACAATATAATCTCATTGCTGTCCAGACAAAACAAAACTACCTCTCTCTATATTTCAAAATACGTGAAAATGTTGTTGGGTGTGCTTGAAATCGGCTCCGAATCATAGTGAGCCGGTGTGCAACAGAGTGGTCTGTGCTGTGTTCGCGTTCATTACGTGAAAGCAGGCGGAGCAAAGGGACGCAGGGATACCCACTGAGCTGATGGGGAGGTCAGCTTTGAGAAGAGGCTGGACATAAAGGGAGGTCAGAGGAATGTTCAGATTTTAGTCTGCTTACTTTACATATCTCAGTTTTTCTCACCAGAATATGCTGCATGTTTATGTCATTGGTGGGGGGGAAAAGCCAAATCTTAAAAAGGCATAAAGGCTGACCTCTCAGGAGGAAAGCAGAAATGATACACACCTGCTGGAAAATCAGGAGGGGGATTTTCATGAATAAATTGGTTCTTTTTTTTTTTGTGGTCATTAACTTCCACGTGTGACTTAAAAAAAATTTTTTTATGTGAGTAAAAATTTCAAAATCATAATGGTTTTTCATTGAATCGTTCGTACACATTTCATTGATTACAAATCATTGTTGTTGTTGTTATGTGCCGTCGAGTCGTTTGTGACTCATAGCGACCCTATGTACAACAGCCCTAAAACCGTGCTCCATCCTGTGCCAATCTTATTGCCTCTGACACACCCATCCCAATTACCCCAGTCACTGAATCAATCCACCTCATAGAGGGTCTTCCCCTCCTGCGCTGTCCCTCCACTCTACCCAGCATGATGTCCCTCTCTAAAGACCTGTCTCTCCTTACAACATGTCCAAACTATGTCAGACGAAGCCCCAGAATCCTTGCCTCCAAGGAGCAGCCTGGTTTAACCCTCTCTAGGCTGAATCTGTTTGTTTTCTTGGTAGTCCATGGTACATTCAATACTCTTCTCCAGCACCACAGCTCAAAGGCGTACAAATCATTAGCTTAATTAATTACAATGGTAGATCAACCTCATTCACCCAGTCCATCTATCTATTAATTTGTACTCCCTTCCCGCTCCCTCTTCCATTCCTGTTAATCATCCAAGAAATATTCCACCTGTGTGAATTTTTCCTTTGCTTTGGTCTTAGACCATAATTGTCCTTTTGTGACTGACTTTATGTTATTCAGCATAATTTCTCCTGGATTAATCCATGTTGTGCATTAATAAATTTCACAGGTTCTGTATCATTCTTTACTATTGAATAATAATCTTCTGTATGAATGCACCATAGTTTCTTTAGCCACTCATCTATTGACAGGCATTCATCTTGCTTCCTGTGTTTGCTGTTGTAGATAATGTTGCAATGAACATGTATGTACGTATGTGTCATAGCTCTTATTTCTTTGAGATATGTACCTGGTAGTGGGATTGCTGGATCAAATAGTATTTCTAGTCTCAACTTTCTAAGGAAGAACCAAACTGCCTTTTATAGTGGTTGCACCATTTTGCATTTTCAGCAACAGTGTATGAGAGTTCCAGTCTCTCCAGAATCTCCTCAGCATTTGTTGTTTGCTCTCTTGTTGAACTTTGCTATTGTTGCTGGAGTTAGATGACACTTCATTGTTGTTTTGATTTGCATCTCCCAGTCAGGGACCTTTCCAGAGTACTGAAGAGCAATGATGTCATTCTAGAGACTAAGGTACACCTGATCCAGGCCATGGTCTTCACAATTACTTTGCTATGCATCAGAGAGCTGGACAATGAATAAGGATGATAGAAGAATTGATGTCTTTGAGTTGTGGTGCTGGAGAAGAGTATTGAATATATTCTAGACTGCTAAGAGAATAAACAGATTCATCCTAGAGAGGGTGAAACCAGGCTGCTCCTTGGAAGCAAAGATTCTGAAGCTCCATCTGACATACTTTGGGCATGTTGCAAGGTGGATCCAGTTCTTGGAGAGAGACATCGTTCTTGGAGTGTGTGGGGATAATGCAAGAGAGGAAGACCCTGGATGAGATAGATTGACTCAGTGACTGGGGTAATGGGGTGGGTGTGTCAGAGACGATGAAATTGGCTCAGGATAAAGCAAGGTTCAGAGCTGTTATTCATAGGGTGGCTTTAAGTAGGAGTCAACTCAACAGCACATAACAACAACAACAACAATACATATAATGAGGGAAATCTGATGGCCTAGTGGTAAAAAGTTGTGCTGCCAACTCAAAGGCCCCAGGTTCAAATCTACCAGCTGCTCCAAGGAACAAAGATGAGTGGTCTCCTCCTGTGTGATTTACAGGCTCTGAAAAATCCACTGGAAGGTCAGCTATGAGTTAGTTCCAACCAAGAGGCACATACCAACAACAGCAACAACAATATCTAGTGAGGAACTCTGGTGGCATAGTTCATAGTAGTTGTGCTGCTAACCCAAAGACTGGAATCTCTTAGTGCAAATTCATCAGCATCTCCCTGGAAGAAAGATGGTTGATTTATAGTCTCAGTGACTCCTGGAAGGCCAACTATGAGTCAGTTCCAGTTCTGATTCTATGGCAATGAGCTAACAGATAATGACAGCGCTATGATGACCTCGTCCGTAGTGAGCTGTGCTGCTATACCATCTTCAGGGCAGTTCAAATGCACCAGCAGGTCCAAGGGGGAAAAGATGATCAGTATCCTATCATTATGGTTACAGTTGCAGAAACTAGGTGGAGGACTATGAGTTGATGGCAACAAGTTCAAGTTTAAACAGCAAATCGCCTTGGACATTTGAGAAAGGGATTGTAGAGGCCATCTGACCCAGCACCTTGTGTTCCGATGGGGAAACTGAATTGTAGGACAGGAAGGGTGACTTGTCCTAGCGTCTGCCCACTGACAGCAGGCACTCAGAGGCAGGCACAGCGGGCTGTTACCTGTGGTTCTGCCGTAGGTCCCTCTGCCCTTGCTAATCCTCAGATGTGCTGAGATCACAGGAGTGAGGAAGCCAGACCTCAGAGGCCAGGAGAGGTGAGATCAATGGAGAGTACCTTGGCATCCGTCTACCCATCCAGCCAGCATAAGTTGAGAGCTGCGTTGGTTTTAAAGTTTGCCTGCAAGTTCCTTGGCATTCCCTCCATTGAAAGATAGAGGCTCTGTCCTCTGCCTTTGAATGTGAGCCAATCTTAGCAACTTAATTATGACTCAGAGAACATGGTGCAGTGTTGTTGTTGTTGTTGTGTGTTGTTGAGTCAACTAAGATTCATAGCTGCCCTGGGAACAAAAGCTGGAAGTCTTGCCCTATCTTGCTCCGCCCTCACACTCTCCCACACGCTTGACCCCTTGTGGGGTCACCTTGCCTAATTTTCAAAGTGTCTTCACTTCATAATATTGCTGTAACAGAAACACCAGAAAGGAATGTCTTTGAAGAACAAAACTGTCTTTTCTCGAAAATTTAGAGACTAAGATTCTCAGTCAGGGTCTTGACCAAGTTTATTCCTTTTGTGGCTCCTGCTCCTGGTTTCTGGCATCTGCTGGTTGGGGCATAACTCCATCCCTAATACAAAATAAGGTCACAAAGGCCAGACAGCTTCCTTCTTGCTCCCTCTTGGGACACCCACTCTGGAGGAATTTAGGCTATAAAAGAAATCCAACTATCCTCAAACTACTCTACTGGAGAGGACACCCCAAGTGGAAGGTCCAGATGAGGGCCCAGTCAGCCACCAGTGTGCTATCTTGGGCATCCAGCCCCATCGAGCCTTCAGATGACTGTAGCCCTAGACTCACAGAGACCCCAAGTGAGAATGACCCATCTAAGACCTTCCCACACCCCAAATCCACAGAACAGTGAGCAAACTAAGATTGCAGTTTTAAGCCACAGAAATGTAAGGTCTTCCTCCAATGGCGCTGTTATGCATCACAATGAACTCACCAACAAAGTGAGGAGTAATCTGGTAGAAAGCAACAGTAAGTGAATAAGAGAGTTACCAGGCACCAAGCACAGAGGGGCACAGTGATGAACAAGCATGATGTCTGCTCCCCAGCAAACTAACAATTTAATGGAGAAGCCAGACACATAAGCTGATAATTATAAAATGATGTGGTGGGCACAGTGAAGCAGTCAGGTGTGGGTAATAGGGAGCAGGGCTGAGGAGTCTGTAATCTAGGCTGGGTGGGGCCTAAAGGATTTCCTGGAGGAGGTGACATAAACTGGCAATGTTTTCCACGGGAGGGCTGAGGTGAGGCATGGCAGGGAGTCTTGCAGAAGGGCAGTACAAGCAAGCCCTGGCAGTGAGGCACAAAAAGACGGGGCCTGGGAGATCACTTGGAAGTGGATGACAGGGCAGGAGGGGAGGCTGGCAGGGACCCCAGATCACAGGAGCTTTGAAGGACAAGCCGGGAGCTAGGGCTAAGAAGTGATACCAGAGACATCAGGTGACAGCAGTGGGGAGGATGGGCCGGAGGAGGAAGCAGACACAGAGGACATGGATAGACAAGTGAGGATGTGGAAGTTCAGGAAGCTCGAGGCCGTGAGAAGAGGCAGAAAGGGCTGGAGGGGTGCGATGTGAGAAGCCTTTAGGAAATAAATGGTCAGAGGGAGGATCTGGTTAGAGGCTTCACCAGCAACTTCTGGGTTTCTCCTTTGAGTGACTGAGGGGGACAGTTTTGGTGTGTTGTAATCAAACCTAACTACTGTGTGTCCACGTTTCTTCAGATGTTAACCAATCACAGTAAGCAAAGACAGATCATTATGAAGAAGACATTTTGACTTGGGACATTTGCCATGCACCACAGCCTAAGTGCTGGATGGGAAAGAAAGACCAGTGTTCGGAGCCCCCCAGCTGCTCCCCAGGAGGAAGATGAAGCCGCCTCCTCTCATTACTGTGTAGTTTTAGAAACCCAGTAGAGGGTTGCCATGAGATGGGATATGATTACATTGTTAAGTTTAATCATCAGCCCTGGTGGCCTAGTGGCAAGAAGCTGCACTGCAATCCCGGAGGCACACGGTTGGAAACCACTAGCAGCTCAGCGGGAGAAGGATGGGCAATCTTCCATGTAATTAACTGCCTCTGAAAACCCACTGGAGGGTCTGCGATGGGTCGGTTCTGACTCTATGTTCTTCAACGACAACAGTCATCAAGCGACTCATTCACTCATTCAACAAGTTGAGCACATACTATGCTAGTTTCTAGATGAGGTGCTGGCTATCCCGTTGACATTGAATCCATTCCCGTGTATAGCAGGTCTATAGAACAGAGTAGGATGGCCCCATCTGGGGTCCAAAGCTGTAGTCTTCATGGAAGCCGATGGCCACAGCTTTCTCCCTGGGAGCCACTGGTGGATTCAAGCTGCCAACTTTTCCAGTTAGCTGCTGAGTGCTTACCCACTGAGCCACCAGGAAGCCGTTCTACGCTGACCTCACCCTTATGGAATGTATGAGCTGTTGGAAACCATCATCTGTCACTTGAACCTGTCAGAGAGGTTAAGTAATTTGTCCAAGGTCACAGAGCAGTCTAATTCCATGTCCAGGTGCAGGGCACCCTGGCACGGCAACTGGCAGAGGAAACAGTACAGCTGCGACTTGAAGGCAGAAGGGATCTTTATTTCGGGAGCTCAGGTCTACAGGAAGTCTGGGGAACGCCCAGGTAAACCTGGCCCTGGCTAGAACCCAGGCCACCTGAGAGAACAGTGGGATCAGCGCTCGCCTTGGGCTGGAGTTGAGACTTCGGGGAAGGAGAGGGCCCTGGGTCCAACTTGGACATCTCAGTGGGGATCCTAGAGCACTTCCAAACATAGCGCTCTGTGCAAAGATTTCATCTTGTTGGATCACAGTAACCTGTCTTACCTGTGAGAATATGGGACACTCCATGAAACGTGGCAGATGAATGAATTAATACAGACGGCAAAGAGTTCTGGTGGGAGCTCACCCTGCTAACAGTAAGGTCAGCACTTTGGATCCATCAGCTGCTCTGGGGAGGATAGATGGGCTTTCCTCCCTCCTGTGGTATAGATTTGGGGAGCCCTGGTGGCTTAATGGTAAAGAATTGTTCCCACAGTGCCTTGCAGCATAGTCTAGGACCAGGGGTGGGCGGGGTCCACAGTGGGAACAAGAGGCATAACCAGTTGGGGGTCAGACTGGGCATTCTGTGACTCCTGACAGCCCAGCTTACCTCCGTAGACCTCAGAGTCCACATCAGTCAATTCACGACTGCAGGACATGAACTCTTCCCTTCTCTGGCTTCTAGAAGAGACAAGACCCAGGAGTGAGCTTGCAGACTGGGCGAAGGCTAGTTGTCTAAGTCTGAGATTAGATTTGAGGTCACCTGAGTTTCAGTCATGCCCGCCGCCATCCCTGCCACGTTCCAGGCTAAGAAAGAACAGGATAGGAACCCATCCTCCACCTCCACATACGAACACACACACACACACACACACACACACACACACACACACACACTCTCTACATGTTACCCTCCTCACAAAAATCACCTGCACACCCCACACATACTCATGGCCTTCCCTGTGGTCTCCCATCTCCATTCAAAGGTACCATCTAAATTCCAGCTCCCGGACAACCTGTCTACTCACACCTGCCCACAAAGGGGGTGGCTGGTATAAGGTGCCCAAAGAAACTTGGAATCTTAGTTTTCTACCTGGGGACTCATGACGTGCCTGCAAGAATTCCTGATGGCACAATGTTTAAGCCCTTGGCTGCCGAAGCCTAGTCGTTGACTCCACGGGAGAAACAGCCGAGATGTGTTGCCTGTGCAGATCTCAGCCAAGGAAGCGCCGTGGGGCAGGTCTGCTGTGTCACATGAGTTCGGTCATGTCACTCACTGTGAGTCACGAGTGACTTGGCAGCACCTGACAACAACAACGGCGACAACATGTCTGAAAGTGTCCTTGCAGCATCAGCAAATAGTTGACCAGGTGTCAAAGATACAGGGGTGGGAGTGCAGCTCACTCAGAACAGCTTCCCTCAGCCCTCAGGCCCCACCCTGGCAAGATTAAAAGGAGGTGGTGTCTAAACTCTGTGGGACCCTTCAGGCCCCAGGAACCCAATCACATGGCTGCTTTCTTCCCATAAGCCCCCTCGCTCATCGGCGTTGTAGTTGACAATGACAGAGTAGATGGTGCCCATAGGAAATCCAAGACTGTACTCGTTACAAAAGCACATTGCTTCATCGTTCTCTCAGGGAGTGGGCTTGATCCACTGACCTTTCAGTTAATAGTCCAACTCAATCCGTTTCACCATTGTTGTTGTTGTTGTACTGTAGCCTCGGAACCAATCCATAGTTGACCCTCCATCGGGTTTGCAGAGGCAGCTAATCACACCGGAGGAGATTACCCATCCTTCTCCTGTGGAGAAGCTGGTGGCCTCGAACTGCGTGCCTTCGGGATTGCAGCGCAGCTTCTTGACACTAGGCCACCATTTCACAACTCGGGTTCCCAATAAAACCCAGTGGCTCTCAATCAGGGTTAATCATATTAATAGGAAAGGCCATGAGTATGTGAGGGGTGTGCACGTGATGTTTGTGAGGAAGGTAATGTGTATGAGTGTGTGTGTGTGTGTGTGTGTGTGTGTGTGTGTGTGTGTGTGTGTTCAGGTGTTGGGGTGGAGGATGGAATCCTATCCTGTTCTTCCTTAGCCTGGAACGTGGCAGGGATGGTGGCGGGCATGATTGAAACTTGAGGTTCAATTGTATTAGATTGAATCAAGTTCTCATATTAGAATTAGGGGAGCTTTGAAGCTCTCCATGCACAAGCTGCGTCTCGGCCTATTATGTCTCCATCTTCAGGATGGGACCCAGGCAGAAGCTCCTCAGGAAGTCCAGTGTTTACCAAGAGCCCTGTCACCCAGCCGCTTGTTTCAAATGGAAATTTTCTTTTTTTTTTTTTTTTTTACTTTTTTTTTTTTGTGTGAGTGTACCGTCAAATCAGATCTGACTGGTACAGGAGGAGATTGTCCCTCCTTCCCCTGGCAGAGCATCTGGTGGATTTGAACCATGCACCTCTGGGATTATAGTTGCAGCTCCTTGCCACTAGGCCACCAGAGCTCCCCCAAATGGAAAATTTCAAACTGCACCTAAGACTTACTGGTTACTTGTGGTTGCTGTCAATTTTGATCCACGGGGGTCTGGTTTGCATCAGACTCCCACGGTGCTCCACAGGGTCTTCAAAGACTGATTTTAAAAAGTCAGTCAAGATTTTTTTTAAAAACTGCCTCTGGGTAAATTCTAAACATCAAACTTTTGGTTAGCAACTGAGCTGGTTTGCACCACCCAGAGACTGGGTTTTAACAAGTTGTCTGGGTGTCGCTGGGAGCACCAGCCCATATGAAGAGATGTGATGCGGCTGGTGCCCACTGATAACTGAGCACACCAGAAAACAACCAGACGGGTGAGAGATCACATTTACAGGCACCTGGGACACAGAACTCTTCCTCCGACTTAATAGTGACCAAGAGTCAGGGAGGAGGCCTGATGGTGCAGTGGCTATAGCTTTACTACTAAGTGAAAGATTGGCAGTCTGAGTCCAGCTGGTGATTCAGAGGGAGGAAGACCCAAGAAATCTGGGTCTAAAAATCTGGTTGTTGTTGTGTATTGTTGAGTGGAAATCAGCTCATAGCTGACCCTCGAATGAGTTTTCAGAGACTAATCAAGCACTGTTGGCACCAGCAGTCAAGGTCTCAAAAGACATGTTGCAATGGGAAAGTCTGCTGTCAGGGACCCTGCTAAAGTATTGAGGAGCAACGATGCCTGTTTAAAGACTAAGGTGCACCTGATCCAAGCCATGGTCTTCTCAATCACTTGTGATGCATCTGAGAGCTGAAAAATGAATAAGGAAAGATGAAGAAAGAAGAATTGATGCCTTCGAGTTGTGGTGTTGGAGAAGAGTACTAAGAATCTCACTGATTGCCAAAAGAACAAACAGATATGACTTGGAGAAAGTGCAGCCATAGTGCTCTTTGGAGGCAAGGACGTCAAAGATTTATCTTACATACTTTGGACATGTTTTTAGGCGAGGAACCTGGTGGTAAGGTAGCCTAGTGGTAAGAAACTGTGCTGCAAACCTAAAACCATGAGGTTCAAATCCACCAGCGGCTCTGTGAGAGAAGGAGGGGCAATCTCCTCTTTGCAGTTTACTGCCTCTGAAAGCCGACTGGAAGGTCAGCTATGGGTCAGTTCTGACTTGACAGCATACAACAACATTTTCTGGAGAAGGACAGGATGCTTGGAAAGGTAGAGGGTCAGTGAAACGCGGAAGATCCTCGACAAGATGGATTGGCACGCTGACTCCAGCAATGGGCTTGCATGTGTCATAGATGATAAAGATGGCGCAGGACAGGACAGGGTTCAGATCTGTTGTTCGTCGTGTCTCTATTAGTCGTGCTCCACTTGGCAACACCTAACAACGACAAATTGCACGGAAGAAGATTGCCCATCATTCTCCTTTGAAGCAGCTGGTGGATTCCAACTGCTTGCTTTTGTGGTGGCAGCACAACTGCTTAGCATGAAGCCAGCAGAGCTCCCTGCTGTAAAGGTCACGGCCTCAGAAGGATATCCTGTAGGATAGCTCTCGTCTTTCACATGGCCTTGCTAAGAGTCGGAATTGATTTGACCCAAGAACACCCACAAGGATCAAGAAAACCAAAAGCTGGGCTGTCTCTTCTCTTTCATTGGAAATCCTTCCCACTCTGAGCGTGAACTGGTTAAATGTCTTCTTCTTTATGATCCTGGACGAGAAGGCTTTCCCTGTTTTAAATTCCACATGAGGCTGGCACATCCTTGGTGTTCCTAAACGTCAGCTTCTTCCCTTCTCATTTCCTCCTGAGATTTATAGAGCAGTGGTTTACTTACGTCCTCCTGCTGTTTTGATTTATATTAAAGGTAGCGGTGTTGCCTGAGTGCTCTGTGTGGGGGTGGCCAGCTGGCTGGGGATTATGAAATGCTGGGTTTCATCCAGCCAGGGCCGGTTGTTCTTATTTTTAAACCCTTGCTGCTGCCGAGAGAGGGATACAAAGGGAAGTGAATGGAGGAGGAGGCAAAGCACATTGATGATTTTATCACATCTTCTCAAAATGACCCGTCCTACTTCCTTGACTTCATGACACAGCATTGATTTACCAAGAGATTTATTTTTTTTTCCTTGCAAGGGAAAAAAAAGGCACATTATGTGTCTGCATCCTTTACAACTTGCATTTGTGTTTTAGAAATTTGAAAAATCTCAGAGTCAAGGAAATAGGATTTTCTTCTTTTGAACAATGATTGGAAGGAAATGTGAAAATAGGACAGAATGATGTTACGGGCGGTGGATTATCTTTCTGCTTTGGGGTGAGTTGGTGGGTTGGTTGGTTGTTTTTTGTCGTGGGTATTAACATGAGGTTTGTGTGATGGTTAAAAAAAAGTTTATAAAGGAAAAGAAATCCCACCAGCCACCTTACTCACCCTGCCTCCCCTAGGGGAACCTTACGAGATGTGGCTTTCCAGAAACTCACTGGGAAGTGAGCCTAGTTGTTGTTGTTGTTGTTGTTGTTGTTGTTGTTGTTAGGTGCAGGAGAGCCAGCAACAACTCACAGCCACCCGTGGAGAACAGACCAGCCCCTCGCCCTAGCCCGTGCCATGCCCACTCTCTCCGCCGTGCCAGGTCCTTGTGCGCAGCGTCCCAGCTCTGCACAACCTGTGAGCCTCAGTTTCTCCCCCTGCAAAATGAGAACCTGATTGTCTTTGCCTGGCCTGGTTCATGGTCCATTTGAGAAGCGGAATCAGAGATTATTGAAGGGAAGGGCCGAGGACAGCCTAATCTGTTTAGCCCGGGAAGGGCATGTCTAGGACAACCCCACTGATAAAATGCCCAACCCTCAGCCATGTCTGAAAGTTCTCTTTGAAACATAGCACAGCTGACACCCCCTACCTCCAGAGAGCTCTTCACCTTATCTGTTGGCAAAAACACAATACTTTAGACTATTCCCCAAATCTCAAACTGACCAGGACTTGAAAACGCTTTCCAGTGAAACCGTGACCATGACACTGTGATAGTAGACACGTGGTATTGTGCACTTGTTAAATCCCACAGGACAGGACAGCACCAAGAATGACCCGCCCTCCCAATGTCAACTGTGGACTCTAGTTAATAATTAAGTATCCACATTAGCTCATCAGAGGTAGCAAATGTCGTACACAGATGTTGTGTGTCTTCACGTCAATTAAAACCCAGTGAACCCAGAGTGTGTGTGTGGGGGGGGGAATGGCTGCACAGAATTTCTTAGGCTATAATTTTTACAGTTGATTTGATTCCTGTGTTTTCTGTTCAGTGATGGCCACATGAACAGTCATTTGTTTATATTGTTGAAAATAAAAAAAAGATACCTGGGTGTTGGTCTTAGAGAACTCTGTCACATAATCTCCATCGTTGTTTCTTTCACCATAACTATATTTTCCAACTTCTGATCCCTCTTCTTTGTTCCCTACTTTGAAATTCCAATTACTAGTAATTATCAAGGTATCTTGAGAGCATGCTTAATCAATTTCAGACTGAAAGGGGTGGTAAAAATAGTCAGTTTCTTCATCTTTGGGTTTAGTGGTCAGTATATAAATGGGAATAATAGTTGCATTAACAGTCTGTCCTTGCGGCGTATGGATTTTCTCTCTGGCAATGTTGTACTTTAAAATAGATCTTTAAATAGTGTTTTAAAAAACACAAAAAACCCCAAACAAAACAGGCATATCAGACCATAGGATTGTCTGATTCAAATCTGCCAGCCAGACCATCTCAGTCATTCTAAGGCCTTCAACTGTATGTTTTTGTTGTTGTACCATTGAGCTATGACTCATAATAACCCTATAAACAACAGCTCTGAACCCTGCCCTACCCTGAGTCAGTCTCGCTGTCTCTGACACATCTGTTCCCATTGCCACAGTCACTATGTCAATCCATCTCATCCAAGGTCTCCCTCTCCTGCACTGACACCCCCCTCCACCCGCCCTTCCAAACATGATGTCCTTCTCCAAGGACTGGTCCCTCCTGGCCACGTGCCCAAAGAATGTGAAACAGAGTTTCACAATCCTTGCCTCCAAGGAGCAACGTGATTTCACCATCTCTAGGACAGACCTGTTTGTCTCTTGGCAGTCTATGATATGTTTAATACTCTTCTCTAACACCACGACTCAAAGGTATTGATTTTTCTTCTGTCATCCTTAGTCATTATCCAGCTCTCAGAAGTGACTGAGAAGACCAGATGCACTTTAGTCTTGAGACTGACATAGCTGCTGCTTGACAATCTAGAGAGGTCCCTGACAGCAAAATTTCCCTAAGCAACTTAACCGTTTGACTTCTTTTTTTACCTTTTGACTTCTTGACTGCTGGCGCCAAGAGTGTTGATTGTAGACACCAAGCAAGATGAAATTCAACTGTATGGGTTATGACAAATTATGGACAATGTTTTCAGGAATGGGAATCCCAATTATACTCATATGAAACCCAGGCATAGACCGAGAAACACTCATTTGAACATAACAAGAGGACACTGCGTAGTTGAAAAATCACAAAAGGTGTCTGTCTGGGTTGTTATTCTTTCTCCATATTTACACAATCTGTATCGAGGAAGATAGATTCTATGAAGAAAAATGTGGCACCATGACTGGATGAAGATTTATTAGTAATCTATATACAGATGACACAATCTTGCTTGCTGAAAGTGAAGAGGACTTGAAACCCTTACCGACGATGATTGAAGAATATAGTTTTCGGTATGTATTACACCTCAGTGTTGTTGTTGTTGATTGCCTTCGAGTCAAGCACAACTCATAGTGATCCTATGAACAAAAGGCTTGAAGCCCCTCTACAACTATCAACATTTATCAAAATTCATAGAGTTTCTGGGGGCATGTCATTTAGGAAGTAGATGTCACTTCTGTTTCCAAACTTGTCATAGTATGTGATTATTATTATGTGCCATTGAGTTGCCTGTGAAGTATAGCAACCCTATTATGTGCAGCAGCTCTGGACCCCTCCCTGTCCTGAGCCAGTCTCACTAATTCTGACACACCAACCTCCATCACCCCAGTTCCTGCATCAATCCATCTCACCCGGGGTCTCCCTCTCTGGCGCTATCCATCCACCCTTCTGAGCATGATGTCCTTCTCCAAGGACTGATCTCTCCTGGCCACACCTCAATTTAAAAAAAAACACCAAAAAACCAAAACCCCACAACCCAACAAAGTAAAAGTCCTCACAAGTGGATTGTCTGTAAGCAACATTATGACGGATTTCGTCTTATTTGGACACATAATCAAAACCCAGGGAAGTAGCAATCAAGCAACCGAATGATGCATTACATTGGGCAAATCTGCTACATTAGTTCTCTCTTAAGTGTTAAAATGTACAGATTTCACTTAGAGGACTAAGTGAGTCGGATTCAAGCCAGGGTATTTTCAGTTGTCTCATATGCATACAAAACCAGGACTGTGACTAGGGAAGAATGAGCAAGAGTTGCCGTGTTTGGTTGGTGGTGTTGGTGAAGAACTCTGCACATACCATGGTCTGCCAGGACAAGGAACATATGTGCCTTAGAAGAACTGTAGCCAGAATGCTCCTTAGAAGTGAGGATGCGAGACTTCATTTCACAATTTTGGGACATGTTATCGGGAGGGAAAAGTCCCTGGAGAAAGCTATCGTGTGTAGAAAGTCATCAATAACAGACAGAGTGACGCACGTGCGGACACATGAGCTCACACACAGTAAAGACTGTGTGCACAGACCAGGCTGGGTTTGTGTTGTTACGTAGCAGGGGTATGAGTTGGAATCCACACCTAACGACAATCTTTATGAGAGCAGATTTCCAGGTATTTTATTCCCTGGAAGGGAGCTCTCTCTGGTGGTGTCATCAGCAACAAGCTGTGCTCTTAACCCAAAGACCGCCCCACTCTGGCAGTTCGAATCCACCCTCGGGAGAAAGAGGGCAGGCTCCTCCTGGGCAGGTTATAGCCTCAGAACCTGGAGGACATTTGTTCTGAATCAGAACAGACTCGAGGGCAGTGAGTCCGAATTTTCCCTCGGAGTGACTGCGGGGCTCGAACTGCTGACCTGCCGGTGAACACCTGAGTGCTTAACCACTGCACTACCAGGGCTTTTCACCACACAAATACACAAAGACGATAATACTAAGAGAAATCGGGATTGGCAGAGAGGGAGAGAAATGAGGTACGTGAGAGCTGGCTCTACTATGCACATAATTTTTCCCTAAATGTAAAATTCTTCTAAGAAGTAACATCTCCTGAGACAGTCCCTAAAAGGTAAGTCAGAAATATCCCCTGAAGTTTTCTTCAATCCAAACAATAGTTTAACTAGTGAAACAAAACAAGCAAACCAACCAACAAACAAGTTTACCTCGAGCATTATGCTTTTCTAAGAACTCTGGGACTAAAGTGACAAAGAACTCAAAAGATTAGATTAGAAGCTTAGAGGGCAGTGAGTTTACATTCGTTGAGAGAGAGACAGCCCAGAAGTGAAGGGTGAGGATGAGAGCGCACAACTCAGAGAAGGAACCGGTGTGTTGCGCTGTGCACATTCTCAGTAACAGGTTTCGTCTGCAGGGAGTTGTGTTGTGCGCTCAAAGACAGCTCTCTGGTGGTTCGAATCCATCAGCAGCTCCGAGGGAGAAAGAAAGGCAATCTCCTGTCCTGCACTTTATGGCCTCCTGACCACCCACTGCAGGCTCAGCTGTGAGTTGATTCTGACCCAACAGCACTGAGTTTGAGGGTTCCCCCCGCCCAGCATAGGACTTCCAGGAATATGAAGGTCCGAGATTCCTTACACCCCATCTCTCTTTAGTGGAACTGACTCCCCAGAAAGACCTGATAAAACGCTAAGGGGTTCATTGAGCAAGAATGACATCAAGATTGAGAGCCCAGACTGTAGCCACACGTGGGCTGCTTTGGATCTCCACAGGGTGTGTTAAGTGTTTGAATTTCCCACACAACAGCCCTAATCCTTTCCATTCCTGTGGCCGATGCTTGGGGTGTGGTAGAGCTGGACGTGGCAGTTCCAGCAGGACTGTCTGGGCCCCGGGCACTGGGAGAGAGTCCAGCGAGCCGGACTTTAGGAATGCCCAGGCTGCTGGAGTCACGGGCTGCTGCCGTTGCCAGGAGAGGAGGGTTTCTGGCCCCAAATTGTAAAGGAGAGGGTGTTTTACAACTCACGGAAAGTTTTCCAACCGAATAAGGGAGGACAGCCAGCTTCCGCATTCATCCACTTCTTCAGCAATATTTAATGAGTCCCCACTATGTAGCGTCTCTTGAGGGTGTAAGAAGTTAACTGGATCAGAAGGTTAGCAGTTTGAGTCCACCCAGGGGTGCCGTGGAAGAAATGCCTGGCAATCTACTTCTGAAAAGCCAACCATTGAACACTTGAGAGAGCACAGTTCTACTGACACCCTTGAGGTCATCACGTGTGGGAACTGACTCAACAGAAACAAAGACTGATTATGTGCCACATGGGCTCTGGGGACTTAGCAGTAAGGAGTTGCACTGCCAAGCTAAAGGCATGAGGTTTGAATTCACCAGCAAAAGACAGGCAGTCTCCTCCCATACCATTAACTAACTGCCTCTAAAAACCCACCAGGAGATCAGCTATGTATCGGTTCCACCTTGATGGTACAGGCCAACTGCACACCAGGCACTGTCCCTGACTCAGACTCAAAAGACTCCAAATCAAACAAGGCACAGCCTGTATTCTTATAGGGCCTGGGGGCCAGTTACTTACTTTAATTTCCACCAACAATCTGTGTGAGGGATATTTTTGTCCTATGTCCAGATGATTAAACTGAAGTTAAGAGAGGCCTGGTCATTGTTATGGCCCTTTAGACAACCTATACCATTCACCCCTGGCTAGCCACACATTCTGCTCTGTTCCCTTGGTGTTCTGGACTCTCTGGCTGGGGTCACAAGCTCTGGGGCCCCCTATGCCCAGGTAGCCTCACCCACCACTGAGGTGGGGACTGAGGAACCATATCAAGTGCGAGTGTGCCAGGCAGAAGGCCCATCCTCCAGCCAGAGGCTGTAAGTGGACACTCTTTTTTTTCCAAAAAGGCTTGAAGGGCAACTCTCACGTTGATTTTTTTCTCTGCTAATAAAATGACATTTTATAGTGTGGAAAGTTTGGAAAATGTGAAGGGATTTTAAAACCACTCAAAATCCCACCAACCTGACATGACCATTTTTAGTATTTCTTCTTTTGTACCATCGAATGGCAACTGACCCATATCTGACCCTACAGGGGGTTTTCAGAGCCAGTAAATGGTCTGGGAGGAGATTGCCCATCCTTCTCCCACGGAGCAGCTGGTGGATTTGATACTAGTGGATTTGCCTTTGGGTTGGCTGTGACGTTTCTTAACACTAGGCTGCCTTTTTAGTCTTTTGAGGAGGGTATATTTCTCCCATTTGGGGGCTGCACTTTCTTTCTGCTAAGGAGCACTGGTGACCTAGTCCTTGTAGTTGTCTTGTTAACCGAAAGGCGAAAGGCGGTGCCTCCCGGTGGTTGGGATCCGGCAGCGGCTCAGGAGGAAAGGTGGGCAATCTCCTCCCATGTCATTTACAGCCTTTAAAACCCCACTGGAGTGTCACCTAGGAGTGGACTCCAATAGCATGGCAATGAGACAGAATGAGAGAGACTTCTTTTCAGTACCAGAGTCATAGTGCTGGGCTCCAGCTCTGGCTAGGCCCTGATTTGTGGAGGAAGAGAAGCACCCGAGTGGCAAAAGAGTTACAACGACTTGGCTGCTAAGAAGTTGTGGCTTGGAACTCACCCACCCGTGGGAGAGAGACCTGGCAATTTGCCTAGTAAACCTACTGACAGTTTTCCAGTCTTAGGCTCACTTTGAACCCTGGGGAGCAAGGGTCATAAATGACTCAGTTGTTTGGTTGGTTAGGTTTTATTTTTTTAATTCCTTTTTATCTTTTTTTACTTGTTTGGATCTTTTTTTCTTCTCCTTTTTCTGATGGTTTTGTTTTGAAGCCCTTCCGAGTGGTGCCCAGACTCCAGGAAATGCTTGTTGGATGAAAGCATGGCAGACAGCGCAAGGGTTGGGGCTGGCACGCTGGCTGACTTTTGGCTCACCCAGCACGAGGCTGCAAAAGGCCCCTCAGCACTCACCACCCAACCATCCTTGGCATCCTGCTGCGAGTGCAGAGGGATTCTGACCTCAAGGTAATTGCGGGCCTTAATAAAGGCAGGTGGAGAGGGCGGAGCACCGGTCCCGGGGCCAGAGAGGGCAGTTGACCAGGGTCCCAGCCCCCTCCCACGGTGGACATGCAGACAAGCAACCCAAGGCGTCAATCCTTTTCTTTTCTTTCGGGTCCTCTGAGAAGTTAAGTGAAAGGGAGCCGCGGCCTGAGGAGGAGGCTTCGAAGGAAGCAGGTCGGTGGGCGTTCTGCCTCTGGTGGGCTGCGAGAGGGTGCTCCAGGTCCTCGTCGGCGTGGAGGGTTTTTTTGTTATGTACACACACACACACACACACACACACACACACACACGAGATTTCCAAGAAAATGGGGGAACAGGTGTCATAGAGGACGGAGCTAGGAGGCTCGCGGCTCAGTGTAGGACAAGGAGGGTGTGGTTGCACGCGGGACGCGGGATGCGCTCTGGGAGGGGTACGCTCTGGGCGCCTCAGGCTTGGTCCCCTCCTAGATCCGGGAGCTGGCACGGACCTGGGCCCTTCCACAAAGGTACTTCAGGATTCTTCCTGGAAAACAGCAGGAGGAGGAAGCCACAGATGCCAGGCTGGCAGCCCCCCACCCCCGTGAGAGGACGTGGACGCACAGGAGAGGGCACTGCGCCCCTGGGTCCCAAGTCCCACCTGGTTGCGCCCGAGCTGGGGCATCACAGACCAGCCGGGGACTTAACTGCTCTAACTTTCGGTGTCTTCTGTGACATGGAGATGTAAAAACCATGCCCACCATTTGTTCTTCTGCCCCCTTCGCCCCCTCTCCTCAGGTTGCTGAAGGATTATGCAAGTAAAAGAGGCCAAAGGGCTTTGGCACATCCAGGTCTCAATAAACGTCATTCTGCCTTGAACAGGTGGTTCTCAGAATTGCCTTCGTACCAGAATTGTTTGCGGAATGTGTTTAAACCACTCGTTACATCGCACCCCCTGCAAAACAAGTTGTGCTTTTTTCACAAGACCCCAGTGCTGGTGATTTGGGGTGACTCGCCCCCAGCACAGGGATAACGATGCTCAGAGCCTGATACCTGCAAGGCGTCCTGAGCAGGAGTGCAAGAATTCCCCCCACCCTCCTGGTCTTGGACACTGGGGGCGCCCTCCACCCAGTCGGCAGCCCCACCCTGCTGCGGGCTCGGGTGGGCCCTGTTGTGAGCCGGTTGCTGGGCTGCGGGTGTGGGGTTTTGTCTGCCTTCCCCACCCCATGCCAACCCGCCCAGCAGGCCCCACTGCCTTGGCAACGCATTGTAAAGTCCACACAAAGGGAAATTGCGCTGGGGAGGCTGGTCCTGCCTGACGCCTGGGGAAGGGTTTCCAAGGCAACACTGACATCACTGGGCTCAGCCGGCTGCAGAGACAGGCCTGAATGGAGGCGCTGGTTGTTCATGCTACAGACTGGACCCGGAAGAGGGCGACCCTGGGGGGCCCGGAGGGGGGGCTGTAAGGAAAGGGGGGCCTTTCCTGTGTCCAATTGCAGGAACATCTTGGTTTAAAGTGCAGGCCTCCTCTCCCAGGCCAGACTTTGCGCAAACCACAGATCTCTCTTTACCTGTAAAATGGAGCTACAGTATCCACCTCCAGTGAGGATGAAACGCGATCAAGTGTGACACACAGGTGCTGGGTTTCTACTGGGTCTGTGCCAGTGGGGAGGGGCAGCAATCACTGCTCCCAGGGGAATGGGCGTAGAGTCTGAGCTACTTGGTGTCAACCCTTGGAAAAGAGCCTGGGGTTTGGGAGAAGGCCCGTCAGCCCCCATCTCGCCTCTTCCCCTAAGCTGCAGGTTCTGGCAGCACCGGTGCTGGGAGAGGTGGTATCTAGTGAGGAAAGTCATGGAACAGGAGATTCCTGGGTCTGGACAGCAGTTTAGGGCATGCTAGCCTCTCACCATCTGTTCACAGATGAGGATCCCATGAAGCCCAGGAATGGGCAGTTCCAACTCTATTATTTATGATGGAGCTGGGCAAAGAACAAGGGTCTCCTGTGCTGTGGGTGGGTCCTATGGGTGGAACCCCCCTCTGTTCTCCACCCATTGGGATTAAACTGACTCCTTAGCAACACACAAGCACACACACACATGTGCCCGCGCAAGGGTGTGGCCTTGCCAGGTCAGTGAGGCTGTAGGTTGGTGTCCTCTCACTGTGTGCCAGGGCAGCAAAGGGGGCTGGGAAAGGCCCTGGGGTTTCCTCTCTGCTGGGAGGCTCCCCACAGGCCTGGGTGGAGCAACATGCCCAGAGGTTCTCTTAGTCACAAGCTCTTGCAAGCACTAGCCTGGGGCTCATCTCCTCCAGCAATGCCCCTACCCTGTACCCCAGTGTGCATGGGAAGAACAATTTTAGGAGGGACCCCAGGTAGCCCCTGAGCTTGCTCCCCGCAGCTCACCCCCTCCTCCAGCCTGTTCCATGTCTCTGAGAGATTTGCTGGGGCCTGTACCCCCACACTGAGACTCAGCCACTGCCCCTCGTCTGGCCCCACTTTCTGTCGGACTGCTCAGCTTCTGACCAGAGCTACAAGGCCAGAGGCTCCCTGTGCCCTTCCTGGCGCCCTGTGACCCCACCAGAGACCAAGAAAACAGGGTGTCCATGAGCCAGAGATAGTCATCAATGCCTCAATGGGGCTTCTCTAGGTTTAAGACAGCCCATTCAGACTTCAGATCGCCCTGCTAGTATGAGGTGTCACAGGGTGCCACAAATGGTGAGGCGTTTGACTATGAACAGAAAGACTGGCAGTTCAAGCCCAGTAGAGGTGCCTCTGAAAACAGGCCTGACAGTCTGCTCCGGATGCGTCACAGTCTTGGCCGCTGTGCAGAGCAGTTCTCTTCTGCACACACGGGTTGTTGGGAATTGGAGGGGAGCCAGCAGTCGCTGGCTTGGCTGTGGTGTCTTCTGGCACGAGGAAGGCTGCAGACCCTCATTTCAGTTCCTTCTCCTCCTTTCCCATGGGAGTCACCCTTCTTCACCGCCCAGGTGAGGAAGGCACCTCCTGCTTGGGAGAGGAGGGTGTGGCGAGGCCACCAGGAAGAGAGGGGAGAGGTCAGGGGCCGCTGTGCCTGTCCTCACACGCAGTCCACACGCACTCCTGTGTTCAAAGGGTGGGCAGAAGGAGCTGGCTGTCAGCCACAGCTGGTCTTCCCCCTGGGCCTCTGCAGGCCCTTTGCCCCTCTTGGCCAAGTACATACTTGTGCTCCCTCCCCAGTCCCTTGAAGCCTCCTGCTTGACTGGACTGTGACACTACACTGTTTAACTTCAAACTGGTTCTGTCAGTGTGGCCCTGGAGTGCGGAGGGTGGCAGAGTCACATATCTGAGGTGCCCAGAGGAGGAAACCATGAAGCAGGGACACTGCTTATGACATAATTGCCCAAGGCTGTCCCAGGGGTAGAATCTCAGCTTCCCTGAGACACAAACCTTCCTCTTCAAAGCAGAAGACATCTTGGTGGCTTTTCCCAGTGGTCTGCCTGCCATCAAAAGCTGGCTTTGCCCTTCCCAGCTAGACCCTCCTTCAGAAGGAGGGGTTGATCAAAGGTTGGGAGCACAGCTATGAGCCCCAAGTCCCAAGGAGGTAGACCTGAGGCCTACCCTTTCCCCTCCCTGAATACAGCTAAGGACGAGTCAAGCGGACTTGGGCCACCTGCCCTGACCTCAGAAAGCTGGGAGCTGGAGAAGGGCCAGGCCTCAGACCCCAGAGGTTTCAGTGCTGAGCTGTTTGACTCGGAGCCGGCTCACTCTGGCACTCATTTACATAACAGGGGCCTGCAGGAAAAGCAAGTCAGCCTGAAGTGCTGGGAGCGCCCAGCTGCGGCCTGCTGTGGGCAGCTGTCCTTGGCGCTCCCTCCCTGTGACCCTGGGCTGGGCAAGAGGCCCCAGGGGCTCAGCAAAGATGCCGCCTCTCCCTGACCTCTGCAGATTCCTCAGCAATGAACCTCTCACTCCTGCATGGCAGTGAATGGGGAGGGGAGGTTGCTGTGCTCCCTCTGAGGCCGGAGTATCTTAGTGGAGACTGAAGTCAAAGTAGAAGGATCCTTAAAAAAAAAAGAAAAGTAGAAATATTCTGGTTAGCCTTGGGGGAGGGGCTGTTGCATATCCACTGTACGCCAGACCCCCAGTGCACCAGGAAGGAAACTGAGTCACAGCCAGTATTCAGAGGAGCTAAGAATGGCCCCCATCTGTCTAGCCTGGAGTCTCATGTACTGAATAAAATCCAACCGAGGAGAGGTGGTGGATGAGGCTCTTTCCTCTCCAAGTTCCCCAAAAGCTGGAGGGAACTCCCTCTGCCAAGTGAGATCCAACGGAGGGTAGTATCAGTGTCCTAGGGAGCTCTGGTGGCCTACTGCTAAGAAGCTGTGCTGCAATCCCACAGGCACACGGACATGGTTCGAATCTACCAGCTGCTTCTCAGGAGGATGGGCAATTTCTGGTGTGATTTACAGCCTCTGAAAACCTCATCAGAGGGTCGGAGGGTCGGCTTTGGGTATATTCCAACCTGAGGCTCACAACATCAGCGTCTTAGTGCTGGTGTAACCAAAACACCACAAGTGGGTGGATTTAGAGAATGGACATTTCTATTGCAACGATAGAGGCCTAATTTCCAAATCAGGGTCTCGGCCCAGCAGATCCCTTCCTTGTCAACAGCCTCCCGGCATCCCTGGTCCCTCAATTTGTCAATGATCCTTGAATGGAGTCTGTCTCCCACCAGGTGTGTGTGTCTCACTGTCCAAGTTGCATTTTTTATCACTTAGAAGGCCCTGCTCAGGTCTCATCTAAGACACATAGCAAAGAAACTCCTCATTCCAAGCAGAATCTCATTCACAGCAAGGAGGAGTTAGGATAGTGACACAAATTTTGGAGGGACAGGGTCCACTGTGGGTGGGGATAAAGGCCTGTCTTCAGCTGTCCCCAAGAGTGGTGTGTGGGATGGACAGACAATGAGATTCCACTTGAGACTCAGCCAAGCTCAGGGCAGGCAGTTGGCACCGGGTCAACGGGTAAGAAAGGTGTCTCACAGGTAAGACAGGCCGAGCCACAAAACCAAAGAAAATAAAGGGCTGCTCCAAAGCCTTGTTCCCAGATTGTCCATTTCAAGAGAAGCTTTCCAAATCCTGAGTCTCTGTGGTGTGCTGGCCAGACCTGGGAACCTGCAGGCGAGCCTGTGCACTCAGCCTGGCGGGCCCGAGGCCTGGCCTCCCCAGGCCTGCCCAGCTCAAAGGCTTTGGATCAGACTCCTAATCTCGCTGACTTTCGGTTTCCTTGTCTGCAGCACAGGGTGGTAAAACCTGCTCTGCCTACTCAGGAGCAAATGAGATCCTGTGTGCCCAGCTCTGTAATCAGACAGACACTGCACAAAGGAGGGGGCTGGGCCTCCACCCCCAGCCACACGATTGAGGCCAACAGAGACATTGAACTCTGTTTAAAGAACTGGAGGTTGAAACATGAAATCCTCCCACTCACCTCCCCCCACCCCCCGCCTTCTCTACCACCTTAATCTGACGATGGTGAGCCAGAAAGGCCAGTGACTCATGGTGACCTCACTCCTCTCTGCCTCAGTTGTCCCTCCTGTAAAATGGGCACAATGGCTCTTGGTTAAGAATTCTCCCAATGAAAGGCCCCCAGTGACTGTAGAACTCTGTTATTACCACCGCCACCCTTTCTTGCTCTCCACTCATCTGGCTAAGAAGATGTATAAAAGGGAGAAGATTCTGGAAAAATAATAAAAATCAATGACAGGAGGCTTTACTTGATACCCAGAGTTAAGTGAACCTCACACAGCTCCTGCCTCAGACCTGGTGTCCCCTCCCTGGTCACTTTTCCATAAACAACCAAAAACAAGTTACCATTTAACCAGCCCGAGGGAAGGGGGGGCCAAACTCTCTTCAGATGGCAAACCTGTAGGACCTGTTTGCTGGGATAAAATTACCCCACTGGACTTGTGGTGGCCACCCTTCCACAGTCCTCCCTCGGCAAGGTGACCTTGGCAGGTCTCCTAACCTTGGCAAGCTTCAGCCTCATCAGTGGACATACCTGAGGGGAGCTAAGTGGGAAATGTCAGGCAAGACTCTACGGAAGAACATTCATTCAAAAAGATTGCTGAACAGTGCTCCCAAAAGTGCTTGGTCAATGTGTCTACCTACAGTGTGTCCTGGGGAGTCAGGTAGAGTTGGTGCAGGTGAGACACAGAGTGGAGGGGACTCCACCCACTCGAGTTCACACTGGTGGGCATGCATGCCAGGGAGTCTGTGCTCTCTGCCTCCCCGCTCAGGCCTCCATGGCCCACACAGGAGTCTCCCTGGGTGCTCCTCCTGAAACAGAGTGGGGTCTTATCACTAAGGGCCCCCACGTATTTAAACCATAATTATAGGCATAAATGAAAAAACTCAAACATTACGACTGAGTCAGAAGTGAGGTTGTAAGTATCACAGGAGGAGATTGCCCATCTTTCTCCCACAGGGCTGCTTGGGTTCAAACCACTAGAGATGAGCTGCCTTTCGATAAGTAACAGCTCTCTCTACAGACTCCACCCCCAGGACCCCTCCTGCAGGTATAATCAATGCTTACTGGGTAACTGCTTCTGGTCCTGAAACCATTTCATCAGCTCAGGACATAGATCCCCGGATTCTCAGGGCAGAGAGGGGGGAGGGGGTCTTTGTGTGTTTTACTTTGTTTTTAAAAGTCTATGTTTGAAGTAGGGCGCTTTTATAGAGTAGTGGGTAAGAAGTGACACTAATGACACAAAGGCAAGCGGTTTGAATCCACCAGCTGCTCCACTGGAGAAAGATGGGCATCTCCCCCAGTGTGATTTACAGCCTCTGAAACCCTGCCAGAGCATCGACTAGGAGCCGGTTCTGACTAGATGACAATGAGAGAGATATCTGAAGTGACATCACATTAGGTTTATTTCCCTCTTAAGCATGTTTAAAGAAGTGGCATCCCACAAAAATCAGTATCAGCCCCCTTCTCACACAAAAGAAATGAATATAAAAAGTAAACCCACTTAGTTTGTGAGATCTTTTAAACCTAGAATTTGGAGTAGCAGCTTAGACAGCCACACTGCCACTACTAAGCTTGAACGAATGGACACGTTGTGCTTTATTGTCTTCAAAACAAATGAAGTATTGCTGGCAACAGAATTGAAGGGACAGGGGTTCCTATGCCTCCCCCCATCCCGCTGTCCTTCCCTCTTCAGAGGCCACTTGCTTTGAACTGCTGCTCACCGTCCACATACATCTTCATGCTTGCACTCTATGTGGGTACATTGGAAAACCTAGTGTGCTTTGGACATTTACGAAATGACGTGTGAAAAGGTGAGTTACTGCCCCAGAAGAAGGAGGCATTCCCAGACGTGAGTTTCTGCCAGGTTGGTTCTGACTCATGGTGACCTCATGTGTGTCAGAGCAAAGATTTTCAGGACTGGTTTCTGGAAGAAGGTTGCCAGGCCTTTCTTCCTAGTGCCTCTGTGTAAAGTGGAACAACCGCTTAGATTAGCAGCCAAACAAGTGAGCTATTCACACCATCCAGTGACTCCTTCCATTCACCTAGGTCTGGGAAGCCTGGACGCTGCATGGTGGACCCCAGAGGTCTCTCGGCTCTCTTTTCTGTAATGATGGTTAGAGTCTTTGGTGGCCTAGCCCTGTCTTCCTCTCCATTGGGAAGCTGAATGCTGAGGTTGATTTGTTCCTCCTCAATCCCCTCACACCGCCTGCTTTTGCGGAGAGGGTCCTTGGAGTTGAGTGTGGAGCACAGAGTTTTTCTGTACACACTAGGAACACAGTAGGGCAGCAGGCACACACTAGGGCAGGGTTCATGTGATCGAGGGGGACTGGAGGGCCTGGGCCCTGGGCACATGCTCCTGCTCTGGTATCGTAAGAGATGCCCAGCCCCACCCCCACCCTGGGTGTTTGTCAGCCTCCCCCCTTCAGCTCTGTCTTCTTTTGCCCCCTGGCCAGGGTCTGTAATTCCACCCCATTATTCTGTCTTCCCCAGAGCTGGCAAAGCGTGACACTTCTCTATTGGAAAGATGCAGCTATCTTCTGGTGCAGCTGGGAGCTGCCAGCCGCAGCTCCTCTCGGCTGAGGCAGGGTGAGGAACAGCAGGAGGGGGCCAACGCTGCTCAGAAAATGAGAGAAATGTCAGGCTCTCGCGGACGTGTGACAGATAGCAACCTTGTCTCCCCTTGGGGGAAATAGAATCTGGGATGTAACAGTTTTGACGCTTTCAATATATTGGGGACCAGAAAGCCAAAACAAAACACCAAGCCAACAACACAAAATCCCAGCAAGACAGCATCTTCTACTACCAGACATTTCTATAGAGTTATTTAAATCCCCGAAATAACACCAATGTGCACAGTGAAAAAAAGAAACCCAAATAATAGTAAAAAAAAAAAAGTGGCAGTGACATTGCTCTGTGTGATGTGTTAGCTGCGGATTTGTGACATCAAGCACTTGTCAAAACCCATAGATTTGTGGATCAAGAAGCGTAAACCCCAAAGTGCACTATGGATTCAGGGAGTAATGACGTCCCAACATTGTATCGTCCAAAAAAACTCACACTTATTGTTGTCAGATTGAAACTGACCCAGAGCTGAAACTCCAGCAGGTTTTTAGAAGCTGTGTATTGTCCAGGAGGAGATTGCCCATCTTTCTCCCCTGGAGCAGCTGGTGGATTCGAACCACCAGAGTGGTTCTGCCTGTGAGTGAGCAACACAACTTCCTACAGACTATGCAACTGGGGCTCCCTGTTGGCTCGTTAGTTCTAAGAAATGGACATGAAAATGCAAGATGGCAGCAGGAGAAATTATGTACAAAGGAAGTGGTAGATAGAAACGTTAT
This sequence comes from Elephantulus edwardii, assembly GCF_000299155.1. Lineage (NCBI taxonomy): Eukaryota > Metazoa > Chordata > Mammalia > Macroscelidea > Macroscelididae > Elephantulus > Elephantulus edwardii. The sequence continues at coordinate 8,273,612 of NW_006399827.1, forward strand.
ACTTTGTGCACAATTTCCTTAGAAGCCTGCAACATCAAAAACAACAACAAACCCAAGTTCACTGTCACCAAGTTCATTCCAACTCATAGCAGCCCTACAGGAGAGAGAGGAACAGCCCCGCAGGGTTTCCAATATTATAAATCTAAGTGGACACAGATTGTCACACCTTTTGACTAAAGAAATAAAGTCTAGCAGGAGTGGCATGCACTTCCTAAATCACATGCCTCCGGGAACTCTATGAACTTTGAGAAATGTTCATGATAGTTGTAGAGGGACTTCAGGCCTTTTGTTTATAGGATCCATATGAGTCATGCTCAACTCGAAGACAATCAACAACAAAATCCAAGTAGTACAAAAGTCTCGATTAGCGTATCATTCCCCTTTCATTGCTGGTGGGTTATTGGCCTTTGCAAGTCCCATGGTGGGAGATGATGGGACCTGTGGTCTCCCTTTCCCCATCCCCCCTCGCCCCCCGGGCTGGTTTTGGGAATCAGGAGCACTGAATGTTGCAAGACCTGCCCTGGAAGTCTGACCTCTAATTTAGGAAAGGTTGTCAACAGAGAACTATATTCCAGAAACCACAGACTACGAAGAATGGGCATCTGTGTTGAAAGTTCACTCTTTTAATAAAATAAAACCTTCAACAAAGTTAATCTGACACATAGTTAATGAGATAATCATTGTTGCGCTTCATGGGAATTAGGCATTAATGGGAAGCAGTTTTTATAAATGATGGTAATTATGTTGTTGCCTTTACTCAGCCAAAATTGAAAAGTTGGTGTGTTGGGGTTTTTTTCCCCCCTCTGATTTTGTTACTTCCCTTGAAGAAGATTTGCCTTCAGTTTTCTGTGGGTTCCTTCTCAGCCCACTTTCTCCATAGTCACTGCCCAGCCCCCAACCAGCTCTCAGGCAAACAGCAAATTTTTCTGACGCGTCTGCCCTGTGACCCTTTGTGAAATGCTTTGCTCGGACTGTTGCGTTTAGTCCTCAGGAGAATCCCAAAGTGGTAGTTATTTTTAGAGCACAGAAGAGAAAACCGGGGTGCAGTTTGGCTGTGCTGCCTGTGACTGACTCTGGCAGCCAGCCTCCAGGGCAGGAGGGGTGCTGGGCAAGCGCCTGCCTTACTTTATCTCTGGATAAAGACTGTCCTCCCCTCCCCCAAGTCCCTTACGGTCTTCCCACCTTGGGGCCCCAGCAGGTGCAGTGCTGTGAGGCAGTAGAAGCTTCCACTCCACCTGAAGTCCCAGCTGGGCTGCATGCACCAGAGTTCTGGCTCCAGCAGCTCTTGGTTTTTCTGTATGATCTCCAGCCTCCCCAACCCCCTGTGAGCCTTGGTGTTCTCATCCTTAAAATGGGGAGAAGCAATCAGGATTCTCATGGTGACCAAATGGAGAGCCTTCCTTCAGGGTCAGACTCAGAGCCTGGTGCACAGGCGAGGGTGGAAGTCAGTTCCCTCGCCCTCAGCCCCTTCCTTGATTACACAGGGGAAGTGGCAGGAACAGGAGGGTTTGCGGCCTTAATCTTCATGAGGACTTGGGCCTGAGGCATGAAGGGAGTGAAAGAGTATCATTTCCGTCTGAACTTTGTGATGCTGATTTAAAGGCTTCAGTTTTAGGCTCTGTTCGGGGCCAGCTATGGGTTCCATGCAGGTTCCAAGAACCAGCAGAGCCCTGCCTTCCTTCCAGATCTCCTGAGAGTTCCGACATCCCTTTTGCCATAGGCTGGTCATCTAAGGGTTAAGGTGGAGAGCCCAGCCTGCAGCCCTCCCTGGGTCATTCTCTGCCCTGCTGAGGGCCAGGGCAGAGCCAACAGGAAACCTGGCTGGAGAGGGAACATAACAGAGAGGCTGCAAACACCTTCCAAGACAAACTGGCCATTTCTCCCCCACTTCTGGCCCTGTGCGCAGTCACCACCAGTGGGGGACAAAGACAGATTGTGTGCAAAGGTACTCCGTGTTCTCGTGGCACGGGGCCAGAGGGGAACTTGTCACCTGGCTGGGCTGGGGATTCCAGGGCAGGATCAAACCACAAGGGCAGCCTCTGAACGTGGCAAAGGGCAGCCTTTGAAGCAGGCCTGGGTGGAGCCACTGCAGGGCCAGGAGAGGCCTCAGTCCTCAGGCCCTGGGTCACCCGGGCCACTGAGACACAAGAACAATCTCTGCTGGAATTGAGCATCCAGGGCTCTAAATACAGCTACTTCGGGGCTTGAGTTCCAGTTGTCCAGCTTCTACAGGGACATCCAGCACAAGTTCCCTGGATTTTCCCTGCATCTCAGCTTTCTTATCTGTGAAATGGGCTAATGATTGGGCTTGTTGGACAGAGGCATGTGGTCTGACTTGCATGTAGATGCCTGGAGGAGGGCTCTGTTAACACCAGCCATTTGTAATAACATAAATGCAATAATAGCGCCTTTCAGAAATAACCTGCTGAGCACCAGCAGCAGGCGGGGTGCTGTGCAGGCGGCTCTTGGAGCTGTGAAGTAAGAGAAGTCCCTTCTGGAGGGCACACCTGTGAAAAGTTCGAAGCAAAGTCTGAGAGCTGACAACCAGGGAAGGCTTCCTGGAAGAGGCAGCATTCAAATTGGACCTAGGCAAATGGCTAGAACGGGGGAAGCTGGAAAAGAGAGAAAAAGCATGGGGCAGCACAAGGAAGGCAGCAGAGTATGAGAGGGTGTGCAAGTTCCATGTGGGGTGGAGTGCCCAATGGGGTGGGAGAGGTTGCCTTATCAGGTGAGGGAATTATATTGTCCCTTCAATTTGCAACTCTACCTGTGTCTTCTCTTTTAAAATCATAATATATTTTAAAAATGTTTTTCTACTGATTTATATACAAAATGTGTATACATTGTGTTGCACACATTCCTTCATTCATTTTGTGTCTTGTGCTGTTATTCCTACACATAGTGTTTTATAAAGTGAATCACCATTCATCTTGGCCCACTATTATCTGGTCTTTTGGGTCCTCATTGGATCTTTCCTAATTCTTTCACTCTCTCGCTCTGCCTCTGTCTTGCTCGATGACCCAGAGCCAGGCGCTTCCTTTCTCTGAGTCTGTTTCCCATCTGCTGAGAGATGCCCCAGTGTAGTTACAACTTCTCACCTTCCCACCTACACAGGTGGTCAAGCTGTGCCTTCACATTTAGAAGCCACTGAAAGTTTTGACTAAGGCTTTGATGATAGACCACTCCCTCTGGCCCCACCATGGAGATGGGAAGGGGATGGGGAAACCATCCCTGCAGCCGGGAGGGCTGTGATGAATTCTGGGCTTGGGGAAAGTGACCAAGGATCAAAGAGGTGAAGAGAAGCTCTTAGCACTTCTCTAAGTGTTCAGAGCAGCTGTCTCCTCAGTAGAAGGTGGCAACAACCCCAAAAGCCACTAACAGACAAATAGACAACCCACATGTGGTCTGTCCATACAATGAGATCTTAGTCACTAAGAAGACTGATCCAAGGGGAGCTCTGGTGGCCTAGTGGCAAGGAGCTGCAACTACAATCCCAGAGGCGCACGGTTCAAATCCACCAGATGCTCTGCCAGGGGAAGGAGGGACAATCTCCTCCTGTACCAATCAGATCTGATTTGACAGTACACTCACACAAAAAAATAAGAAAATAAAATAAAAAAGAAAAAATTAAGAAGACTGATCTATACTGAACTCAAACGTGCCTGTTCTCCAACATACATGAATCTTGAAAATGTCACACAAGTGGAAAAAGAGATCCCTCAAACTCATTGTCCTCAAGTTCAAAGCAATCACCTCTGACTCTCGGCTGGGTTCCAAGCTGTAAATCGCATGAGAGGAGGTTATTCATTTTTCTCCTGATGAGCTGTTGATGGATTTGAACCAGCAGAGAGGTGTGGCCTTTGGGTGAACAGCACAATTCCCGAAGGACTAGCCCATCAGAGCTCTTATGTGAAAGAAGCCAGTCACAAATGGCCACACTGAGATGAAATACTCAGAACAGACAAACACAAAGAGGAAGAAAGGAGAATAATGGTTGTCAGAGGCTGGGGCTGGGTGGGGATGAGAAGCGATTGACTGATATGAGGTTTCCATTTGGGGTGATGAAGAAAGAAGTTTTGGAACTAGAGAGTGGAGATGTCCACACAGCATTGTGACAATGTTTAATGCCACTGAACTATACAATTGCAAATAGTAGGGTCTCAAGTTATGTGTTGTTGTTGTTATGTGCCATTGAGTCACTCACAACTCACAGTAATCTTCTGTACAACAGCTCTGAGCCAACCTTATTGTCTCTGACAAAGACACCTACCCCCATTCCCCCAGTCACTAAGTCGATCCATCTCATTGAGGGTCTTCCTCTCTTGTGCTGTCCCTCCACCCTCCCAAGCATGACATCCCACTCCTCTCCTTTCAACATGCCCAAAGAATGTCAGGTGGAGCTTCAAAATCCTCACCTTCAAGGAGCAGCCTGGTTTTGCTCTCTCCGTGATGAACCTGTTTGTTTTCTTATTCATATGTCACAATTGAAAAGAAACAAAATATTCAAACTCTTAGGGCTTGGAGTCTTAGAGGGGTGTGGAAGGCTCTGAGGGGTAATAGCTTCCCTGGGGAATAGAACCAGAGGGCCAACTAATAGAGGATAAGTGGTTCTGGGCTTTGAGAAGGTGGAGTAGTTTGGATGGTAAGGAATTGAGCTGCCATGACAAAGGTACACAGTTCAAATCCACGAGCTGCACTGCGGGAGAAAGATGGGCTGCATCCTCAAGTGTGATTTACTGCCTCCGGAAACCCACTGGTGAGTCAGCTCTATGGGTCAGTTCCAACTTGAAGGTACACAACAACTGGCATAACCAGACAGAGAATTCAGCTGGAGATTAGGAGTAGGGGCCACTCTGGAGACACAGACCTGGTGTCCAAACTAGAGACAGGCTCCTGCTGTTCAGCTTGGAGCCCTGGCCTGCTCCAGGGGACCTCAGGTGCAGGGTGGGGTGGGGTCAGAAAGACACAAAATAAAAGGGAATGGCAGGGAAGCAACATATATTAAGGTGAGTCAAGGAAAAGGCTGTATGACATTTTTTTAAAGAAGAAAACCTACAAAAACTCACTGCTGTTGACTCCTAGCTGACCCTCCAGTGGGTTTTCAAAAGCTGTAAACGGCACAGGAGGACGAGTGCCCCTCGGAGCAGCTGGTGGATTCCAACGTCGTGCCTTCAGATTGGCAACACAATTCCTTACCCTCTGAGTCACCAGAGTTCCCTAGATAAAATAAGACGGGGAGGGGGAGAAAAACAGGAGAGTGACACCCTGGGCCTCAGTGTCCCTATGAGATGATCTGGGAAGAGCATTTGTCCCCAGTGCATGATCCCTAAGGAGCTCTGGTGAAATAGTCCATAATGCATTGCAGTGCTGACCAAGGGCATTACCTCTTGGGCATCTGGTCTCTTATGACTGATTTCCCACCCAGCGGTAAATCCCAAGGTGCCCCTCACCATGCCCCTCCCTGTTTCCACCGCCAGTTTTTGTGAACCCTGGCACTAATTGTGTGTTGGGCTGGCAGGGGAGGAGAGGAGTTGTTTGTGTTAGGGCGGGGCCTCTGACTGAGTCAGTCACGTCTTGGGTTAGTATCTGCTGAGAGGTGGGACCCAGGATGCTGGTGACTAATGACTGACCTGTTAACCAATGAGACACAACAAATGAAGGAGTCCTTCTAGTACCCTGATTCAGCAATCAGCTGCGAACTGACAGGTCAGCAGTTCAAACCCATCAGCCCTTTCTAGAGAGCAAAGACTTGAAAAGCTACTCCTGTAAAAATATTTTTGCCCAGTTAATCCTTTGGGCCAGTTCTACTCTGTCCTATAGAGTCGTGTGAGTCAAAATCGACTTGCTGGCTCACAATAACAAACCAGCAACACCAGATCTTGAAGATTGCCTATTCCCAGCTCCTTGTTCCCCGTCTTACACCCACAAAGATTGATAAAACCTGAACTCATGTATGTGCATGCATGCGCTTAAATTTCAAAAGTCTAATAGAAATAGAATAGTTCTCTTTATCTGTGTGAAGGCTGCACAGGCTTAACTAAAATGCCACGTCTCTGAGTGGGAATTATAATAAAGAACATGATACATGCATATTAATTCAGTAATTGCTGATTTAGAATCCTGCTTTGTGTTAAACAAGACCATGATGTGCTGCTCAGGGGCTCTGATTGGTTTGTCTCATACAAAACTGGCTCCTGAATTACTGAATAAACACAATTTGAGAGCCCTAAACTCTATTTTTTTTTAAGAGAAAGCTAAAGAAGCTTTATTAAGGGGGCTTCCAGGAGGGACTCCTTGGTCTGGAGAGACAGACCAGGGAAAAACCGTGTCCTAAGGTGGATTGGGGAAGGTTTTTATAGTAAAGGTCTTTAGGGAGGAAAGGGAGGGGCATTCCATTGTGGTTTAACCAGGTGGAGAGCCCTAAACTCCTACAACATGATGTGTAAGTGTGTGTGAGTGCATGTATGGGTGTATGTGTGCATGCAGGTGTGTGTGTGTGTGTGTGTGTGTGTGTGTGTGCACGCAGGTGTGTGTATTAGGAATTGAAGCGCTGGGATAATAGAATGTAAACAGCTTTATTTACTGAAGAGAAAGCCTAGATGCAAGGGGTAAGAGACCAGCCCAAGGCCACATAATGGTGCAGGGGCCACAACAGCATACTGTAAAAGGTTTATTGAAAGCGCAGTGGGTGAAGAGTTAACAAGTTCTGCATCTTCAGGCCATGCCAACAGCTGCCTGGAAGATAAGGGGAAAGAACTCCTGGGAATAAGTAGTCTGTGGACTGGAGAGATTGAGCAAAGCAGGGAAATAGGTGCAGGTGACAGCGGGGGCAAAGTGGGAAGGACAAAGAGAAAGACTGAGACAAAGAGAGCTGGAGCCGAGAAGATGAGGCCTCTGAGACCCCGAGGATCTGTGTTGACCAGGAACCTCTGACAAAGCCAGACCTCCCAGCTGGCTGCAGGGCTGCCCTAGCTCCTCTCTGAAAACCTGAGAAGAGCTGGTATCTTTGGGAAGACCCTGAACTATACAATCAGAAGAGTGTGGAGAGAATTCAGCTTGATCTTGACAGGCTCTGACCTCAGACTCAGGGCAAAAATGACACCCAGGGGTAGCTCCTGACACAAGGCTAGCCCATGAGCTGCCAGCTCAGGCCTTCTCCCCAGGGCCTCCCAGCATGGCAGCAGACAGCCCTTTGTTTGATAGGCCCTGCCCTCAACAACTTTTCTGCAGAACCAGCCCATTGAAATCTCTCCCCCAGCAAATAACTGGGAGGTTGTGGGGGAAAGAGCACTGGGCTGAGAGCTCAAAGTCCAGAACGCTTGTCTTTGAGCTGTCACCAGCACGCTGAGCTCTCTGGGCTCAGAGAAAAGGTTGCAGGTTGATCTTCTGGCCTTCTCAGCTCAGAGCTTGGATTGGAGAGCAGGGCTGGTGTGAGGACCTTGCTGTGAGTTTCCTCTGTGGGCATAGGTCCTGGCAACTACAGATGGTTGGTGGCAGAGGCTGGACTGGGCATTGGAGCTGACCTTCTTCCTGTGCCCCCAATAGGGCTGTGGGGACCTATCATTGCTCTCTGGCCCTCTGCTTGGGCAGCAAGCTGGGACCTGTGTGAGGGGTGCCCCGGCGTCCTTCCTGGAGCTGAGGAGAAGCTGCCCCAGGGACTGTGCCCAGGCCTTCTTGCTCAGCCAGTAATTCTAGCCTTTAAAGGATCAAGGGCCGGAGAGGGGCCCTTTCCCGACTGCCAGAGAGCCGTTTTTCCAGCTTGGCAGTATCACAAGGCCTCAAGGGAGACTTCCCTGATCTTTGATTGGGATTTATGGAAACTCACTGTCTTCCTCACAAGGAGAAGGGAGCAGGCATCCAGCCATCCTGACAAGATGGTGGCTGGAGCTCTCTCAACAGGCTATTTTAAAAGAAATCAGCTTTAATATATATGAATATAATGCAGGGTAAATGAAAGATTATATACAACACAATGTACATTGCATGAAACACAATATATATAATTATATGCAAACCAATAAAAATGTGATTAAAAAAGAAATCAACTTTATTGACATTTAACTACACACAATAAAATATACACATAAAAATTATCTCTTCTTCTAAAAGATGTGATCCTATATATAGAAAATCCCAAGTCTGCAAGAAGACGTGTAGAACTAATAGAGGGATTTAGCAAGGTTTCAGGGTACGAGGTTGTGGGGTTTATTATTAAAATGGCTTTCCGAGCCACTCAACTTGTCTTTGCCATGTGGATGGTGAGAATATGCTAATAGAGCATGTTAGCCTGTCCACAAGGGGATTGGCTATGTCACCAGCCCACAAAAGAATTGGCTGGTCTCGTCATTAAATTGAGTGACCCAGCAGCAGAAGGAAACCTTTCCTGTCAGCAAAGAAGCAGCAGCAGCAGCAAGAGAATGTAGCATGTCCTTTGGGCCCAGAAACCCCTGCTCCAGCTATGGTAGCAACAGCCATAGCTGAACCAGAGAACCAAGATGAAATCGAGCTACCTTGGAGCTGCTACCCACACAGACAGATCCAGAGCTAAGCTAAGAGCTTCGAACCAAGTTTTGTTGGACAAGTAGGAGGGCCAATACTGGCAGGACTGAGAACTTTGTAACACGGGCCTAAAGCCATGAGGCTCAAGGCTGAGGTGCCTGCGAGCACATTTTGGAAGTTGTCCTGATTGAGTTACTGTATTTGGCGGCTACCTGATTATAGCCTTTTGACTCCCCCGTATGGTTCTGTGTGGTCTGTGAGCTCTTACATCAGATTTTTGACCCATCAATTTGCAGAGGCTGTAAATGGCACAGGAGGAGATTGCACACCTTTCTTTTGCAAAGCAGCTGGTGGATTCGAACCCTGTGCCTTTAGATTGGCAGCACAAAACAGCCTGGCATAAAAATCAGCACGTAGATAAAGGAACAAGGATTGAGAACCCAGAAATAAACCCACACATCTATGTTCAATTGATTTTTTTTGCAAAGGTGCTTTTGATGAAGCTGGAAAAGTCTCTTCACTAAACCTTGATGGAAAAATTGGATTTCCACATGCAGAAAAAATAAAACAGGATCTATACATAGAACTGAAAATGGATTAAGGATCTAAATGTACAGACACAAATGGTAAAATGCTCAAGAGACAAGCAGGACAGCACGGTCAGGCCTCGATGTCAGCCCTGTGCTATTGAATGTAACAACTAAAGCATAAACAGCAAAAGATGAAAGAAAGAAAACAAACCTCATAAAAATGGAAAGCTTTCATTTATCAAACATTTTACCAAAAGTGACGAAATCAAATGGGAGTTTAGCTTCTGAAACAACATCTCACCAGAATCTAACAAACTATGTCTGAAATTTGTATCTGTTGGTAGATCTTTCCTCCCAAGTACTGAGTAATATTCTGATGTATTTAAAGAGCTCTAGTGATGTAGTGTGTTGCATGTTGCACAGCTATTCAAAAGGTTAATGGTTCAAATCCTCCAGCTTCTCAAAGGGAGAAAGATGAACTGTTTCCTCCTATCAAAGGTTACAGCCTCAGAAGCCCAATAAAGGTTTGGCATGAGTCAATGATTCAATGGCACTGGGTTTGTTTTGTTATGCTTTTATATGGATACATCACAATTTGTGTATCCATTCACCTGTTTGTGGACATTTGGGTTGTTTCCACTTTGTGTCTATTAAGAATAAAGCTGCTAGGAACATTTATATATAAATCTTTGGCATATGTTTTCATCTCTCCTGGATTAGTACCTAGAAGTGGGATTTCAGGCTTGCATGGTAAGTGCATATTTAACGGCGTTTAAAAAAACCCCAAGGCCTGTCAAACTGTTTTCCAAAGTGATTGTACCATTTTGCAATGTATGCACAGAACGATGTTGAATGCAGCGCTTCCTTGCTCGATATCCTGGCCTTTTCTCTCCCCTAAGAGTCGAGTAGGATTGGGAAGGTGGGAAGGAAGTTCAGGGAGGGATGGGGGGGTCCAGAACTGCATCCACAATCGGCTCCCTGCCCCCTCCAAGTTATTCTTCATGGTTGAGATTACAGAGACTGTGTTGAGTAGAGAAGGGCTTAAGGATCTATTTTTACCTGAGTTTAAGCAGATGCAGTGTTGGCTGAAATGCTATAATTATTTTCCTTTTGCTAGTTCTTACCAGCCTGTGAGAGTGTTTCTAAACAGAGCTACTGCCACACTCAGGCAGCCTCAGTGCTCTTCTCGCCACGTGCCCCCTCCCACAGTAAAGCCATCTTTCCAAGTCTAGGGACAGCAGACTGCCGCTTCTCCCAATTCCCTCCTTCTATCAGCACAGACTGATGACCGGGCTGTGAGAACTTGGCTTTTACGCTGTCAGCTTCTGTCTCACCTTGACTCTCCCCACGCCACATCTCCCCGCCTGACCCATTCTTCCTCCTTCCCATCGGTCTTCCCTAGCTCAGAAGGATGTAGCTGCCCAGAAGGAAAGGATAAAACTTTCCTTTTATGTCCAGACACCTTGTTAATTTCCAAGAAGTGAGAGGGTTCAGGCAGGAGAAAGGATTTGTCTTTGGAGCAAGGGAGATGTGAATGAACCCTGTCCTATCCTGTGCCATCTTCACCATTTCTGACACACTTGAGCCCATTTCTGCAATCCTCTATCTATCTCATTAGGGGTCTTCTCTTTCTCTGACTCTTCACCCTTCTAAGCATCCAAGGAATAGACTCTACCCTAAGGCCCATGGTTCAAATCCACGAGCTGCTGTCTGAGAGAAGGATGGATTATCTTCTCCCGTGCTATTAAATGGACTCGGAAAAGCCACTAGTGGGTCAGCTAGGAGTCAGTACCTACTCTACGGTACACAACAACAACAACAGCCAGCAACCTGGCAGCCGAGCTCCTGCACATAGCAGGTTCCACTCGCATTCCTGTTTAAAAATGCCTCCTTCAGGATCAGTTAAGATCTTCATTGTAAGATGTGATGTTCATACTGTCATGACTCAGGAAACCCAAGAAGCCATTCTTTCTGGTTTGGGAATCTATGTTTCCCTATGCATGAAGCAGCTCACTTAGCTTCTTTAAAGGTCTATTTTCTTAAGCAGATGACACAGTCCCACCTCTCCCATCAAACTTCAAGCAATCTCACAGAGGATACAACCATGGACTGTAAAGAGATTGATGGGCTTGATAATCCTGGATGTCGTCCTAGTTTGAAGTCTTAAAAACCCAACATTAAAACAACAACAATTCTTTATTCTATTATTGTGTGTATGTGCGTACCATCAAATTGAATCTGACTGGTGCAGGAGGAGATTGTCCCTCCTTCTCCAACAAAGCATCTGATGGATTTGAACCATGTACCTCTGGGATTGCAGTGCAGCTTCTTGATACTAGGCCACCAGAGCTCCCTAACAACACTTAATTCTTTATTGCTGTCAATGTTATCACTTATTTTATCCAAAGATTGTAAGACAGCTGTGAAAGCCTGAATTTGTCACAGACAGGGTATCACTTTAGGTTAAATTTTATTCCAAGTTGATTTAAAGTAAACTTGTGCTGTTCAGTATGGTAGCCTCATGTGACTAAATTCCAATTTTCAAATCAGAGAAAATGAAATTTTAGTTTCCTGATTACACGAGCCCTATTCCACGTGCTCAGTAGCCTCACGTGGCTTGTCATGTACTGTCAGAATCTGACTATAGCTGACCCTCCAGCAGGTTTTCAGAGGCATAAATTGCAAAGGGAGAGATAGCCCGTCTTTCTCCCACAGAGCAGCTGGTGGATTTGAACCCCGTGCCTTTGGGTTGGTAGCATAACACGTTAAGCATGCCACTAAGGCACCCAGAGCTGCCTTCATGTGACTAGTGGCTATTGTGTTGGGCAGTGTAGCTAGAGACCATGTGTATTAGACAGCTGTAATTTAAGCATTTGGCTACATACCAAGTTACAGCTTTATCATCCAGGGTACTTTTCACCATCCATACGTGACTCTTAACAAAAACCCTCAGAGACACATTCTCGACTCAACACATACCTGCAAATCCAGAATGACACAGTGACATATGGAATTGAAGATGGTTGTTGTTGAGGGTCATATAGTTGACTCAGGCTCACAGCTCCCTATGTATAATAGAACGGCATGTTGCCTCACGCAATGAATAAGGATGACAGAAGGATTGACGCCTGTGAGCTGTGGTGATGGAGAGGAGCACTAAGCATTCCACAGACTGCCGAAAGGATGAACAGGTCTGTTTTGGGAAAGGTGCAGCCAGAGTGGTCCTTGGAGGCAGGAAGGGGAAAGCTACGTCTCTCATGCTTTGGGCATGTTGCTAGGAGAGGTTATTCCTTGGAAAAGAACACCATTCTTGGAAGGGTGGAAGGTCAACAAAAGTGTATCCAAATTCCACACTGTGCCATGTTGTTGTCGTTAGGTCCCACCGAGGCCACATGATTCACAGCAACCCTGAGAGCTGCAGATCTGAACCTTGGCCTGTCCTGCAGCTTCCTCAGCCTCCACCACACCTGAGTCCACCGATACAGCCACTGTGTTAATTCATCTCATCGAGGCTTCTCCTCTCTCTCTCTCTCTCTCTGACCCTCCCTACCTTTCCAAGTAGAAGGATCCTCCTGACAAAATACCCTCAGTATCTGAGACAAAGTTTCACCCGCCTTGCCTCCAAGGAACACTGTGGTTCAAGAAGAAATCTAATTTTTCCTGTGGCAGCCTGGAAGGTTTTTAAGCAAGGGTATGGCCCAGAGAAATCTGCATTTTGGAAGGTCACTTTGGAGACAATGAGATGGATGACAAGGTGGAATAACCTGGGTAAAGGTCTAGTTGTCCTGATCTAAAACTTGGAGTGAAAGGGACAAATCAGAAGGTTCAGTTATCAGCTAGGAGACTCCATCCTGGAGCGTGTGACGTGCCTGGGAAGGTCTCGTTGAGGAGATGGGACTTCCAGAATTGATGTAATGCTATGAACTCTCTAGTCAGACTCCTACAATAAACAACCCTTGGTGATGGAGTATTTCTGACGGCTTCTAGCAGATCCAGGTTTTCAACTGTGACTCCTGACAAGCAGCGAAGCGTGAGGGCTCTCTGACAGCCCCGCTGTCTGTCTGAGGAAATGCGACAACAGGCTGTTGTGGGGAAACGCTGTTCTCTAGGGATGGTGCTGGGGCCCCAAGCTGTTACAGAGCACGAATGCTAGTACTTGTCCAAAATCTACACTTGGCTTTATTTATAGTCCTAATTATACCCTCCAGGAAAAGCAATAGCTGATCAACCCAGTTACAAATGGTAGTTAATAAAATGAAGAGACAGCAGTGAGTGATCAATGCAAAACCCAGCAAACTCCAGCCATGGCGGCGAGGAGTCTGCAGTCAGCCCAGGGCCCCCGTGGCCTGTCTCATGAAGATGCATCCGCCAAGCCTCCCACTTTCCCTCGCTGGCTCCAGCGCCCTGGTGTCACCTCTCATTGGAGAATCTGTCAGGCTTCATATTTGCTGAGCAGGGACATCCTCACCCCCGAGGTCTCATGCCCACCCAGGTCTGTTCCCTGGATCAGCCTTCTCTGACCACTTCTCATCCAACGTGGCCACAAGGGCTCATCTGTGCCACAGCTTGACGTGAAGCTGCTGCGCATGGAGCTGTAAGGATTTGGGGACCAGAAATAGACGTTGACGTCTCTGTTCCTGTTGGCTGCTGTTGAGCGGACCTCCTTGCCTGGCTTGTGGTGACCCACGCACAAAGGAGGGCGTTCTGTCCAGGCCCCGCCATCCCCATGACAGTTTCAAGGTTGAATTTTTTTGGACTCATAGGGTTTCTGTTGGCTAGCTTTGGGGGGTAGACTCCCACTGGCTAGTGTTGAGGTGTAGACTCCCAGTGACTCCCACTGGCTAGCTTTGGGGTATAGACTCTCACTGGCTAGTGTTGGGGTGTAGACTCCCACTGACTCTCACTGACTAGCTTTGGGGCATAGACTTCCACTGGGTAATGTTGGGGTGAAAATTCCTACTGGCTAGCTTTGGGGTGTAGGCTCCCATTGTCTAGCAGTGGAGGATAGAATCCCAGGCCTTGCTTCCTCACCTCTCCCAGCATGGACTCTGCTGGAACCGTTCGATACCATCACGACCTGCTGTCCCCCCCTTTGCAGATGGCATCTCCACTCTCTTTTGCTCTTTAGTTTGCTCCCTTTCCTCTTCACACTCTCATCACCCAACCCCCCCCCACCTCACCCCCGTCCATGTCCCTCATCCCATGGCTGACCTTGCCCTGTGTGGCTGGAATGTTCTGAGAGAGGCCTGGATTCTGTGGGTGTCCCAAATGGTTGAGCAGGCACTGCCCGCCTTGCTCAGCAGCCCTGGCAATGTAACTGCAGCAGCCTCCAGCTTTTGCTGACCCTGTTCATTCCTTTTTCTTTTCAAACAGAGGAAACGGGAGAGGAGGGGCTCCCCTCTCTAGCTCCCTCTGTCTCTTGCAACCTGCCTCCTGCTGAAACAATTAGAGAGAGTCGATCCTCCTTCCTCGCACCACACAGCAGCCCCTGGAGACGACTGGTGCATGTTGTCTGGGAGGCCTGGGGCAGGATGGGGGCAGGGGCTGCTTCTCTGAAGCCTGTAAGCAAGGCACACTCCTTCAGCCTTACCTCCAGCTCTTCCTGCCAGCGCCCTAAATCCAGGCACTGTGTACAAACAAGCACTTGCCGTCCCCCAGGAAAACAGCAAACAACCTCCCAGGTTTGGAACATGCATCCCAGCTCATTCTCACTTACTCTTTCCCCATATCTGCCCAGCCCCACTGAGCACCCCAGCCTTCCCCTATGGACGAGGGGCTTGGACCAGCTCTGCTGGCATTTGCCTCTTGGATTTCCCAGATGGACATGGACATGGCTCATCCACTGGGTTGAGTCCAGGCTCCAGTCCTGCCAAACTCAAACATTCATACCATGCTTTTGGCCTTTGCTCTGGGCTGGGTGACCTGAGTAAGTACAATAATGGCCATGAAAGAGGCCGAGGAGGGCCCAGAGCTGGTCGTGCCAGTGAGGGCTGCTGATGAATCTCCTGGACTCAGGGATTCTGTGGGTGGCCCACTCACCACTGTGTAGCCTAATTAGTCTGTTTACTTGCCTGCCTCACCCTCTGTGGCTGGCAGTGTGGCCCTGTGAGGACAGGCTTCTATCTGATTCATACTGTGTCCCCAGTATCTGAGGCTGGTCCTGGCTCTTAGGCCAAGTGTCTTTTGAACCAATCAATGAATGTATCAACTCTTTATCCTTTTCTTCCTATCTTCGTTAGTGTCCCCATCCACGTAAAGCCCAAACGAGAAGCTTCAGGGTTATGAGGTGATACGGATCTACTTTCTAAGATAGTTCTCTAACCAAATCTGCCTTGGGAGACTGTGCTTCTTGTCAGGTTAGTTCCAGTGGCCTTTTGACTGGTTTTCTAGTTTGCTTTCTTAGCGCTCTCTCATCTGGCTGTTGTTGTTGTTGTTAGGTGCCATTGTGTCAACTACAACTCACAGCAACACAGTGAAAAAATGGATCTGAATCTTGCCCTGTCCTTTGAAGCTCCGTGACTTGTTGACCCCTGTGGACCACCGAGAACTTCTCAACTCTTCTTCAAACTCGTCCCACCTTCATACTGTACATGGTCTGCCAAGGTTGCTCTCCACAACAAACCATACCTTTTCCAAATGCCCAAACGCCTCTCTCTCTCTCTCCTTTAAGACCCAGCTGAAATGTCTCCTCTGCCATGACTCCTTCTGTGAGGTCATCAATCAGCAAGCCATGAAGCATTCCTTTCTCAGGCTTCCCTAGCATCTCACACCTGTCTTTAACGCAGTGGAATATCTGTGTCAGAGGACCGCAACTCTTTGTTGGTCTTTTAGTCTGAGCTCACCAACCCCCAGAGGGCAGGGTCTGTGTCGTCTCCCCAGACGTACACCCCAAGTTGCCAGAGAACGTGGGCATGGAAGAAGAGGCAGCGCCCTACAGGCTCTGTGGCTTTTGGCAAGCCACTTGCCCTCTCTGGCTCTTTGTTTCCTGCTCTGTAAAACTGCCATTATCCTTGGCACCTACCAGAGGGTTGTGGAGGATAAAAGAAATGGTTACCACTTGTAAAACACATGGTACAGTACCTCCACATACTAAGTCCTCAATAAATGTTAGCTACTGTCATTAACTGCTATTATTAGACCCTGTGTAGATGTTTCATGAATAAATGAGTGGATGAGAACCTGAAGACCACAAGGCATTCTTCCTTGCTGATAAAGGACATTCAGTATCAGTCACTTTGCTAAGATCTTTACACAGCTCAAGACATCAACTATGTTACTGTTGGTAGCAGAGCTGGTAATATGGTTGTGTTACTGTTAGTAACATAGTAAGCAGTTCTGTTACTAGTAGTGTGTTTGTGGATAACAATCCATTACCTGCTTCGAGTTGATAAAGTTTCTCATTCTTTGCATCAGAAAATGCCAAGGAGTGAAGCTGAGGCAGCGGGTGAGGGTGTTGGTGCTGTGAATGAAGCAGTAGCAGCAGCATCTTCCATCTACCATTTACTCCTCAGGCCCCCTTGCTGCCTTTGAGATGGAAGCAAACGGGTGATTATTCAGGTGCTAAATTCTGAGGAACAAGATGATGAAAGGGCTCAGTTCAGGGGTATTCCTTAAATGGAAACGCATTTCTGCATCCCCCAAATTTAAGGACAATTGAATCCCTGTCATTTCTACCAAGAAGGATCATTATTTTTGCTCCGTTTCAAAGTCTGCTCCTGCTATCTTCTATTTGTAATATCCCTGTACATGCTATAGTCTCACTGATCTGTAACATGAAATAAATTTCTATTTCATACAGTTGCTGTAAGGTTGAAGTGAGATCAAATGAGATAATTTGCGTAGTTTTGCTTTGTGAATGTAAAACATTGTGGTTATAGGTATGGGTAAGCTTAGTGTCTGAATCAATTTTGAAGTATGCCCTCTTTCTGGACCCAATAAAAAAGGTTTATCCTCTAAGCAAAAATAATATTGAATGACTACAGGGATATTTCTCTTTCTTCCATTCTGTTATTCTTGTTAGGAGCTGATTCATAGAGATTCTCTGCACAAAGGAACTAGTGGGGGGGGGGTGGTTATTAACTGAATACATTTTGTAGAGTATATGATTGTTAATGATTGAGAGAAGTTAAAACAACACAGTCCCAGATGTCTAGGATGCAACTAGAGGTCAACCCCTGCATGTTGCACGAAATGAGAGACAGACAAGTAAAGAAAATCAAAGACTCAAGGAATAATTCACCCAAGGGATTACTATTAAAGCACACACCTCACAGCCTCTACCACATACAGACGAGAAGGACTAAGTGGCACCCACTCCCAGCTGCTCTAACTCCACAGATGATCTTGGACAAAAAGGGGTAAAACTGTAGGACAAAATTCAAAATCATGAAAGAGACCAGCTGTACACTGGCCCACAGAGACTGGTGACATCTCTGAGATGTGTCTTGTAGACTCACTTCAAACTTGGAAATTCAGGAAAATCACTCCTCCCTGGAATGATTATCTTTTCAATTAAACAGCAGGCATGTCCACACTGAAGAGGAACATGCTCCTCTGAACAGTCAACTGTACATGACACGACGGGACCATGTGCTCACAAACAAAGCTCAGATGGCAGGAAGGGGCAGGAAAGAAGGATGAATGGAGTCAGGGAACCCAGGGAGGGAGTGGGGAAAGCGCTGTCACATTGAGACAATTGCATATAATGTTATGAACAAAAATGCCTAGAAAGTATTGAATGGAAAATAAATTTGCTCTGTAAGTCTTCACCCCACTATAGGAAGGATATAAGGAAATAAAACCACAGTAGGAGGGAAAGAAATAAAATTAGTCTCAATCCAAACCAACGAACACACAATCCTTATCTTCAAGTAGTTCACAGTCTAGTCTAGTGAGGGAGGTAGACAGGATAACTGTTTTAATAGTGAATTGGTTTCTGTAGACAGCATATTATGTCTCCACTTGCATAAAATGGAGTGGGATAGGGTAATTGGAGAAGGCTTCCTGGAGGAGGTGGGGCCTACATTAAGTCTATTTAAGAAGCAGAGTTGGAATTAGTTGGACAAAGGAGGGGGGAGGAAGCTCATTCCAGGTGAGGGAACAGCATGTGCAAAGGTCCCAGGGTGCAAAGAGCGTTCAGATTCAAGAGCGAGCCTATTGTCCACTAAGGAAACAGAGTAAAGGCCCTTCGTAGGAAGGCGAGAGATGGGACTGAGAAAGCTGCCCAGCTGCATGTCCTAAAGACCAAACTTTCTGTAAACTTTGGTTTAAATACAATTTTTTTTTTAAAAAAAGAAAGAAAATATTTTTCTTTCTTTCTTTTTCTTTTTTTTAAACCAACCTGCAGCCCCAGGCTAAGAAGCAATGCTGTTTCTATCTCCAAGGTGATAAAAAGCCTGAACACTGTGAACACTGAAATGATGTGATGCTGTTGCCACCTTGGTCAGCTTGCTCTGGAGGCCATGGGGGATGGGCTGGGAGTCACATGTGCCGGGTCACAAATGGGGTAGACTGGACCTGAGGGCATGAGCTAGGGGCCACAAGCAGGGTAGGCTGGGGAGGGGGCACGAGGGGATGGGCTGAGGCCACATGTGGGATAGGCAGGGGAGCAGGAGAGGATGGGCTGGGGCCACATGTGGGATAAGCTGGGGGGGCAAGAGGGGATGGGCTGGGGGCCAGAAAGGTGCTTTTCCAGAAATGTGATTCTCACCTGGAGCTAAGCAGAGGCCACGAGGAAGGCCACTATCTCAGACCACAGTCAAGTAGATAGATGTCAATGCTGGAATGTGGACAGGTAGGTCTAAGAAGATGCACTCCAAAAATGTCAACAAAGGTTGTTCCCACCTGGCAAAATCACAAGTAATTTTTATTTTGTTCTTCCAAAAAATGTGATTTTTTTCTAAAACTTGGGGGGGAATGAATCAGCGAGGTGCAGGGGGACCCTGAAATCTCTGTGGAGCGTAGTTCTACTCAAACAATAGGGACTTAAGATGAGTCAAAACTGATTTGACAGTAACTGGGATTTTTGCTTTTGTTTTTGTTTTGGAGAATCAACTCAATGACTTTGGCTTGAAGAGGAACCGGAAGAGCCAAAATGTTCAGCTAGTATTAGAAGTTTGCTAACTGAAGCATGTAGATCTAGCTTGGGGTGTATGAGCATGGAAAGATTTGGGGGTTACAATAAAACCCGCTTGCATAAGAGTTCAGGCAGGAGTCTCAGTCTCTCTGGTTTGATGTGCCCCAGGGAGCAGAGTCGAGTTGATGATGCCCATTGAGGCAGAAGATGTGCCACCGAGTTGCGGGGAGAGCGGTGGGGAGTGTGCTCAGCACACAGATTTTCAGTAGGTGGCTGAGCGATACGAGGAGAAAGATTGTGTAACCGGGTTGTGGGGAGGGAGAAGAGTGGCCTATTGTTGGAGATCCGATAAACAAATTGAGAGCTTTCATCTTGGGGGTGTAGGCCTGACATAAGTTCCAAGACAGCTTAATGATCCATCACAGGTCCTCTCCCGGAATGAGTCACCGGCAAATTGTACTAACCCAGTTCAGCCTTCATTGCCCCAGCGCCTGCAACAACATAACTGAGCTACCTTAACTGAGTTGCTTTCTCTCCATAAAGCCTCCGACCCACCCAAGGGGAAGAACCATCAGCAGCTCCAACAGTCATTGTTGGGCCCACCATACCCCCACCTTCACTCCTTTGGTTCAAGGTTTGCATAATTAGGCACCTGGTGGGGGTGTGTGGCCTCCCCACTGATGGGGGTAACTCGGCAGAGCACCAGCCTGCTCCACAGGTGTAGGTGGACAGCTGCAGAATGGACCCAGGTCTGCTCTGTGCAGGAACGAGCAGTCTGACTCTCACAGAGATAGATTAATGAGGTTGGAAACCTGTGACCTGAGAGCCAGAGCCAACTGCAGTCATGTCAGAAATGGAAATAAGACGCTATTGAAAGACATAGGGGTGCTGGCCGGTCTTCCCCTCAAGGCTCTGGATTGAAATCCTGCATCTATCACATCAAAGCCATGTGCTCATGAACAAATCATTCAGCACCTTAAGACTCTTGGTTTCCTTGGCTGCAAAAGGGGGGTAACACACCAGCTGTCCTGTTCCAGAGAAAAATATTTGCATTTATATAGAGTTGGTTGTATGCCGACAACTGTCCTCAGGACTTTCTGTATATTGTTGTTGTTGTTGTTGTGTGCCATCGAGTCCTCTATGACTGACTCACAGCAACCCTATGGACAATGGCTCTGAACCCTACCCCATTCTAAGCCACTCTGGTTGTCTCCCACACGCCTACCCCATTACCCTAGTTATAGCTGACCTCCAGCGGGTTTTCAGAGGCAGTAAATCGCACAGGAGATAACCCATCCTTCTCCTGCAGGGTAACCGATGCATTTGAACCACGTGTCTTTGAGGTTGGAGGGCAGCTTTTTACTACTTGGCCACCAGAGCTTCCCTTTATATATATTAACTTTATCTTCAGCTCAACAACTCCACATAAGGTTGTTGTTGTTGTTGTTGTTAGGTGCCATCAAGTCGAGTACGACTCATAGTGACCCAAGAACAAAAGATCTGAACCCTGTCGTGTCCTGTGGCATCCTCACATTTCCTGACACAAAAGAGCCCATTGCACCAGTCACTTTGTCCATCCACCCGGCTGCGGGTCTTGCTCTCCTTCTCCAACCCTTCACTTTTCCCAACATCATGTCCCTCTCCAAAGAATAGCAACTCCTTGCAATATGTCCAAGCATGTGAAACAAAGACTCATCATTCTTGCCTCCGAAGGGCACCCCGGCTGCACCCTCTCTAAGACATATCCATTTGTTCTCTTGGCCGTCCATGGGATGTTCAGTGTTCTTCTCCAACACCGCAGCTCACAGGTATCAAATCTTTTTCTGTCATCCTTATTTCTTGTCCAGGTCTCAGATGCATAGCTAGTAGTCAGAAAGTCTATGACCTGGATCAGATGTACCTTAGTCCTCAAACTGACATCACTACGCAACAATTTGGAAAGGTCCCTAACTGCAGATTTTCCCAGTGCAATACATCTCCTTATTCCCTGACTGCTAGTACCAAGGTTGTGGTAGTGTATTAGTATTTAATATTAGTATTAGTACTGGTATTAGTATTAGTATTAGTATTAGTATTAGTATTAGTATTAGTATTAGTATTAGTATCACCCCTTTCTTGAAGTTAAGACACAGGGAAATTAAGAAATGTGCCCACAGTCATGCAATACTGAGGAGTCAGGATTTGAACCCAGACAGCTCAGCTCCAGGATCCATGCTCTGACCATTGCACTTCCATCAGCAGTAAAGTGTTTCACAAACAGGAAACTAGTTGCCGTGGAGTGCACCCTGTCTGCTGGCAACCCCCTGTGTGTCAGGGGACCATTGTACTTCACAGAATTTGCAGTGGCTGACTTGTAGGAAGAGTTCCACACTTTTCTTTCCAAGATGACTCCATCTGGGTGGTTTAGAACCTCTGCTCTTTGATTAGCAACTGAGGAGGTAATGATTGCTGCAATCTCCTTGTCAATCCATCTTGTTGAGGGTCTTTCACTCTTTTACTGACCTTTCTAAGCACAGTGTCCCTTTTCAAGGAATAGCCTATCCTAACAACATGTCCAAAAATATCTTCAAGGAGGAACTGGTGGGCTTAAATGGCTCACCTTTTGATAGCAGAAAAATGCTTTTAACAACGTGCCACCAGAGCTCCTCCATACAAACAGAAGTGAGTTTTACTCTTTTTAGACAATAGAAGGGGCGAGGGGGATGATTCTCTGTAGTGTATCCAGCAGCAATCCTTACAAAGCCATGGAAGAGGAAGCTAAGCTTCCGAGAATCAAAGCAACTCCCCATGGTCATGGGCACAACCTGTAACATTCCAAACTCTCAAGCACTCCTCAGAAAGCATGGTTTTTACAGAAAGGGATTTTTTTTAACTTTAAGAAGAAATAAGTAATGTCCTAGTTGCAGACTCAAAGCCAGGTTCAAGGTTCACTTGTGTAACTTCTCAACTGTGTGACCTCGGGCAAGTGACTCTACCTCTCTAGGCTCCAGTTTGCCCATCTATAAAATAGAGATAAAGAGCATTGACTCGCCTAGGAAAGAGCATACAAAACATGCTTCAAGGTTTGCATTGCTGTGTGGATGTAGTAACAGGTACATCCAGGGGCCAACAAGGTTGGCACAGTGGTGGTGCTGACTTGTTCAGGGAAGGTCCAAGCAGGAAACAAACAACAAAGGGAGAAAGACTATGAGGGCAATTTGAGCAGCCACATGACATAATTGGAGAGGGGTCCAGTCAGACAGGATATTAGTGTTTGGGACCCACTTTTGTTGTTGTTGTGTGCCGTAGGGTCAGAACCAACCCATAACAGACCCTCCAGCGGGTTTTCAGAGGCAGTAATCTCACAGAAGGAGATTGCCCATTTTTCTCACATGGAGCAGCTGGTGGCTTCAAACTGTGTGCCTTTGGGATTGCAGCGCAGCTCCCAGCATGGCGTAACAAATAGCTCTCTCCTTCCAGGGGGGTGTACAGTATTCAAAGGTTCTGAGAGTGAAGAAGACCCTGGTGGCCTAGTGGCAAGAAGCTGTGCTTCTTCCATGATACATCTTCAAGGATATGAACATGTACGGCTAAGCACAATTGATAACAGTGCATCTAAATTCCAAAATCAATCCCCACAATAGTCTATGTCTTTCCTATTGCCAAAGGGGCCCTTTAGAGTAGTGAGAGAAGATCTTCACCCTGAAACCCACAGCATCCCTTTTCAGCAGGAAGTAGCTAAGAGAATATGCCATCCCCTTTTCCTTATGAATCAGGGTGAAGTCTCTCTCAGGGAGGAGTGATAGGGAATGGCAAAGGACACACTGACAAAGGAGATTAATCAGAACTGGCTTTGACAAGCACTGTGGCAATTGGACAATTAAAACAGACATTCAAGGTGGGGGGAAGAACAAACTGGGGAGGAGGGTAGAGAAAATAGTGCAACAATGAATGAATGAAAACCCAAAATCTCTGTAAATGTTCATTAAAACTAATAAAATTTAATAATTTTTTTAAAAGGAAAGAAAAAAAAAGAAGAAGAAGCTGCGCTTCAATCCCAAAGGTTCCGGGAGTGAAACCTATCAGCCAAGCAGTCAGTATAAAGGTCTAGCAAAGATTTGGCAACAAGGTGTGGAGACATGGGTCCTGGGGAAGAATTGCAAGTCAGGGCTCCGCTCTGAGGGCCTGGGTTCTGGGAAGAAATGATGTGAGGTGTCAGGACTAACTAGACCCACTTGCTAAGTTAGCTGTGTTTGATGAGAGTATGAATTTATTCTCTACAAGGGCTCTCCAGGGAAGCAAAGCAAAGCTCTGTCTCTCAGGGTCTCTGGTTTCTGTCTTGGTCTTTCTGTCTATCTATCTAATCATTTGGTGCAATTGATTAAGGAATTGTTTCTTCAATAATGGGACTGGCACGTCTGAAATCTGTAAGGCTGGCCAGGCTTCTAGAAATTCAGGTAAAAGTTTACGTTGCATCTTGAGCCTGAAACCCACAGGGCAGGCCAGCAGACTGGAAACTTGGCAGGATTTCGACGTTGCAGTCCAGAGGTAGAATTTCTTCCTTCTTTGGAAAAACCTCCCTTTTTGCCTGTAAGGCCTTCAACTGCTTTGACAAGGCCCACCCACATCATGGAGGCCTGAGTGCTAACAAAAGGCAAACAAGAGAGTCAAACCTGCTGAGGTCGGGTCAACGTTGTAAATGTCACATCTAAATAACCTCGCAGTGATATCGAGACTAATGTTTGACTAGATGATTCAGCACCACAGCCTCGCCAAGTCAACGCATAAAATTCAGCCGGCAGCTTGGTAACTAGCATGTAAGTCTACATAGGCACCGCTGAGTCTTGAACTAAGATGAATCTCTCAGCTCAAGCATTGCATTTTAGAGAATGTCCCAAAAGCTCAGCAATCAAGGTAAATATTTTAATGCAATCTGTTAAAAATCCAAACGAATTTTTTTTTTTAAAAATCCACAATGAATGAAATATTAAAAATTCTAAATAAAGAGAAGATCCATATTATTGATCTTTCTTTTTTGCCTCAGACTCCAGTAGAGAGAGCTTGGCCTGGCACCAGACACAAAGCTCTTCGCTGGTGACTTTGATCACGGGCTTTTGAGACACTGAGGTACAGGCACGCCTTGCTGTTGTGTTGTTGTTAGGTGCCTCAGAGCTGACGCTGCTTCACAGAAACCCTGTGAGAGACAGATCTGAACCTTGCTCCAGCCTGTGCTCATGGCCAAGCCCATTCCAAGAGCATTGCCCAGTCACTGTCTGTCCATCGCCCTGAACGTCCTCTCTTTTGCACCTTCCCCATTATGATGGCTTTCCCCAAGTACTGGCTCCGCACGATGACAAGCCCAAAGTCTGTGGGACAATATTTCACCATCTTTGCTTCCAAAGAGCACTCTGACCCTGCTTCCTCCAGGACAATCCATTGTTTGTTCTGCTGGCAATCCGTTGTATATTCAGCACTCGTCACCAACACCACGATTCAAAGGCGTCATTATTTCTTCAGTCTTCCTTATTCATTCTCTTCACTTTCAGAAAGCATTGAAAAAAGGCCACGCTTTGCATCAGGCCTACCTTTGTCTTTAAATGGACATCCTTGCTCTTTAGCACTCTAGGATTGCAGTGCAGCTTCTTGCCTATTTCTTTAAAAAAAATTACTCTTTTGTATGTGTGTGTACTGTCAAATCGGATCTGACTGGTACAGGAGGAGACTGCCCCTCCTTCTCACAACAACAACAACATATGAGCTGTGGTGGCCTAGTAGGACGAATCTGCATTGCAATCCCAAAGGCACCAGGTACAAATCCACCAGCTTCTCTGCAGGAGAAGGATGGGCACTCTCCTCCTGTGTGATTACGACCTTTGCAAACCAGTTGGAGGGTCAGCTATGAGTCTGTTCTCACTTGATGGCACGCAATGCCAGCCATATGAAGGACACAGAAAATGCCCACCACGCCCCTGGATGGAGCTAGCAATCCAGGTAATTTGATTGTCTCTTGAATGGAGTCTGAAAAGAATGAAATATTCAATTGGGCATCTGGAGAGATATGCTATCTCTGAAGCAGAGGTTCATGATGTAGGGAATGTCTGCAAAGTTCCAGGCAATTTGCAAAAATCATATGTGTAAGAGGCTAGTATCCAGAATACATAAAGAACACTCACAATTCAATAACAAAAAGACAACCCAATTTGAAAATGGGCAAAAGACTTTAATGGGAATTTCTCCAAAGAAAATACACAGATAGGCAATTAGTACATGAAAAATTGTTCCAAACTGTTAACTATTAAGGAAATGTAAACCAAAATGACACTGAGACATTTCTTTATACCCACTAGGATGAGTGAAATAAAAAGGAAAAAGTGTTGATCAGGAGGTAGATAAATCAGAATCCTCATACACTGCTGTTGGGAATGTATAATGGTCCATCAGCAATGGAGAACAATTTGGCAGTTTCTCAACAAGTTAAACGTAGAATTACCATGTGGGCTGGAAATGTCACTCCTCAGTATATATTCAAAAGATTCTACACCAAAAGAACAACAACAAAGATTTGACAACAGACCCTCAAACAAATACACAGGTTTGTATTCTGTACACAGCATTCATAATAGCATTTATCCGCAAGAGCCAACAGGCCCCAAATGTCTTCTTTGCTGAAATGTCTGTTCAAGTTGTTTACCTATATTGAAATTCGGTCATCTTTTTGCTGTTGGGTTGTGACAGTTCTTTACATATTCCAGATATTAGCCCCTTATCAGATACGTGGTTTGTGAATTGGCTGGAGCAATCTAAGTGTCCACTAACAAATGAATGGATAAACAAAATCAATATTGAACAGTCATAAAGAAAAATGAAGTTAATACACTCTAACATGAATGAACCTTGACAACATTATGCTGACTGAAAGAAGTCAAACCCCAAAGGGCACATATTATGTGATTCTGTTCCTTCGACACATCCAGATGAGGCCAGGAAGTAGATTAGTGCTTGCAGGAAATGGGAGGTGGGAATTTGACTGGTGGGTACAGAGTTTCTTCTTGGGATCATAGAAAGGTTCTGGAGTTAAATAATGATGATCACTGCGAATAATAATACTGTGAATATAGTGAAAAAATTAATTGTACACATTAAAATAGTTAAAATAGTGGTATTTTCTATTACGATTTGAGTTGAAACTTATAAAACAAATACCTTATTCATTCGACCATTCACACACATTTTATGATTTTAGTTTTAACACTTACAGTGTAATCCTACTTCTCCCACTTCCTCCCTGTAATTTTGATTTCCTTAATCCTTCTATGCCTGTGTCTTCCTTCTCTGTGATATTGTGCGGATCACCCTCTTATTGGATATTGCCTTTCACATCTTAAATGTGTCTCTTATCTATTTTAAATGGTTAATTTTGTCTTAAAATAAAAGACACGGAAAATTAGGCACCAGAGTTCAGGGGTATCCCTTCCCTCCCGAGATTAACAGGCAGTCCCTAGAAACAGAAAAGGAGACATTTAACAGCAGTAACAAAGAGAATTTGGAACTGGGGTTCCATCTATCTTAGTGATAAAGCACATCCGTGTGCTTCCTTATATTGTGATGTTGTTGCTAGGTGCCAATGAATCGAGCTCAACTCAGACTGACCCTTTAAACAACACACCCGGACCCTGTCCTTTCCTGTGCCAGCCTCATCTTCTCTGATACACTCAAGCCCGTCGCTGTAGCCACCATGTCAACCCATCTCATTGAGCGTCTTCCTCTCTTTCACTGACTCCCTACTTTCCTAGCACGATGTCTTTTCCTGTGAGATGAAAGATCACCATTCTTGCCTCTAATGAGCACTCTGGCTGCACGAACTCCAAGACATTTCTGTTAGTTCTTTTGGCAGGCCTTGGAATATCCAGTGCTCTGCTCCACCACCACAGCTCAAAGACATCAGTGTTTCTTCTGTCATCCTTATTCAGTGTTCAAGCTCACAAGATGCCTAGCAAGGGACTGAAAAGGCTATGGCCTGAATCAGGCACACCTTAGTTCTCAAACTGACCTCACTGTTCTTCAGTACTTTGGAATGGTCCCTGACAGCAGACTTTTCCAACACAACAGGTCTTTTCATTTCCTGACTGCTGGTGTCAAGGGTGTTGATTGTGGATCTAAGTAAGATGAAATCATTGATGTTAACCTTTTCTCCATCTATCAGGATGTTGTCTGTTGGCCCAGTGGTAAGGATTTTTGTTTTCATGATGCTGAGATGTAATCCCTGTTGAAGGCTGGAGTCTTTGATTTTACACAACAAGCATTTCAAGTTCTCACTTTCAGCAGGTGAAGTAAGGGAGCCAATCTGGGGGTTCACTTGCTAGGGCAGTTGTCTGTAGATAAGAGGGCCAAATAAGAGGAGGGGTTAATTAGCACATGTTAACTATTTAGGATCCTGTTTGACTCAAGTATCTACTGCCTATGTGGTGGTGGTGTTGTCGTCATTACTGTTGATGATACTGTTATTTTGGCAGCCAGAGACAGACTCTTACTCAGGCTACAGGATCTGGTGTTCAGGGGCAGGATTTCTGTTCCTTAGAGCAGTGGGAATTTGATCCTTTGTTAATATTTCCTCCCATAAATTTAGTCACCAATTGTGTCAACAAAAAAATTGGCAGTTTTCCTGTTCTTTTTTTATTATTCATTTTAATGAAAGTTTACAGAGACTTTAGAGTTCCATTCATTCATTGTTGTATACCTTCCTCCCTGCTCCCCCCAGCCCTGTTTGTTCTTCTCTTTGAAAAGTAAAAATAAAAATAAAAATGAATTCTTTCATTGTTAGACTATCCCTCCCCCCAAGTCCACTCCACTATGCAGTCTTCCTTCTGGACTCCTGTAATGACAATAATGTTGTTGTTATTGTTGTTGTTGTTGTTATGTGCCATAGAGTCACCTGTGACTCATAGCGACCCTATGTACGACAGCCCTAAACCCTGCTCTATCCTGTGCCAATCTCACTGTCTCCGACACACCCACCCCAATACCCAGTCACTGAATCAATTCACCTCATAGAGGGTCTTCCTCTCCTGGGTTGTCTGTCCCTCCATCCTCCCAAGCATGATGTCCTTCTCCAAGGACTAGTCTCTCCTCCTTGCAACATGTCAGATGAAGCTTCAGAATCCTTGCCTCCAAGGAGAAGCCTGGTTTAACCCTATCCTGGATGAACCTGTTAGTTTTCTTAGCAGTCCATGGTATATTCAATACTCTTCTCCATCACCATATCTCAAAGGCATCAATTCTCTTTCTGTCCTCCCTAGTCATTGTCCAGCTCTCTGATGCATAGCAAGTGATTGCAAAGACCATGGCCTGTATCAGGCACACTTTAGTCTCCAGGATGACACCATTGCCCTTCAGTACTTTGGAGAAGTCCCTAACAGCAGACTTTCCCGTCACAATACATATTTTAATTTCCTGGCTGCCAAGTGGAGCCAAGCAAACGAAAGCTGTGAACAATTTCAATCTCTTCACCATTTATGCTGATGTTGCCAATTGGCCCAATGGTGAGAATCTTTGTCTTCTTGATCTTCTGCAGCAAGTGCCTCAGGTCCTCCTCAGTTTCAGCAAGCAAGGTTGTGTCATCTGCATAATGCAGATTGTTGATGAGTCTTCCTCCAATCCTGATGCCACACTTCTCCTCATACAGCCCAGCCTCCTGGATAATCTGTTCTGCATATAGGTTGAAAAGGTATGGAGATAGGACACATCCC
>NW_006399827.1:8303735-8326388 GCF_000299155.1 Elephantulus edwardii
ATTCTCCTTCTATCCTCCTTGGTCATTGTCCAACTCTCTGATGCATAACAAGTGATTGCGAAGACCATGGCCTGTATCAGACGCACCTTGGTCTCCCAGAGAGACACCACTGCTCTTCAGTACTCTTGAAAAACAAGGCATGTGATAATATATATAACAAAATTACCATGTACCTGTACCATCACCACCAAGTTTCTGAAATGTTTTCCTCTCCCCAAACAGAAAGATATAGAGCAATAATTCTCTATTCCTCTCTTTCCCCAATCCTCCCACCCCCAAATAACCACTGATGTACTTTTGTTCTTGGCATTTATTTGCCTATTCTAGGTATTTAATGTAAGTGAACTCATACAGTGCTTGTCCTTTAGTATTGCCAACTTTTTAATTTAACTGAGTGGGTCCATTCAAGTTACCCAGGACACCCATCAGCACTATCTCCTAAAAGAAAACTTGTCTTAGGGCTAAAACAGCATCTTAGAATAGGCAGCTAGATAACTTGGAAACAAAAAGTAATAAAAAGAAACAAAAAGTAACTAAATAATTCTAAATAAAAAGTAACTAAGAAAAAGTAAATTGTTCCTAGTTTGTAGCAGATGAACAGAATATTTGTCACAGAGTAGTACTGATGGGCCCAGTGGAGTTTTGGGGGGAAGGACAGGACTCCTTTTCCTGGAGTCTGGACTGCCTAGTAGGCTTGGTGTTGAGAAGCAGCAGAAGCTCAGTAACCAGATACAAGGTAGTTGTTTTTATGTTGACCCACCTCCCCACTCCTTCACAGTTGCTCACTCTGAAGTTTTGCTGGAACACTCACAAAAAGCAATGGGATTCTCTCTTCCTGCCCATCTTGTGCCTTCTCCACCCCAGGACCACTTGGATCCACTCCTACCCGAAGCCCTCTCCTCTTGCCCTGTGGATCTGACACTTGAAATTGTTCTCTACAGTTTGAACGGATCTAGCCCTGATACTGACATTTCCCAAGAGGAGTCCAGAACCTGGGTGGACAAGAGGACATTCCAGGTCAATGGTAAGAATCAGATATTTCCAGAACCTGCTTAGATTTATACTAAATGACACTGGCAGTGGGTCCTGTGGGTGCATAGGGTGTGTCCCCAGAGGGTTAGGTGCTACTTCCTTTTGGTGGGCACCAAGCCTAGAAACCACTCCTGGTGGATTGACTTCTGAACACCATGCCATCCGTGCCTCTGGGTGAGGCTCACCAATCTTCTGCAAGCTTTTGTGGCAGGATTATCACTTTCTTCCTAGTTTGAAGCAATAAAGAGGTGAGGGAGCCTTGAATCTGATGAAAGGAATTCTGATTCCAGAGTCCAAAGACTGGAGTCCTAGCCCCGAGCTTGTCTAACTCCAGAAATAGAGGCCACATGGGATGCTGCCAACTTCAAGGTGAGGCTGTGAGACCTCCAAATGGAAGGCCACCCTCCTCTGCTCAGCATTGACTTCACCTGTGGTTGGATAAGATCAAGGCTTGCTCCCCACAGCTCAAATCCTGATGCTTTCAACCCCTTCATTGTCCTGAGGCAAAGCAAACAGTGCAAAGGGACCACTGGAGAGTGTCTGACCTCCAGGGACCCTCCCCCCACCCAGAACACTTGTCACCAGCTCCTTCCATTCACCACCTTGGCTGACGAATGCCTGTTCTCTTGAGGCTGGGGGGTCCTGGGTACTTTGGGGTTCCCTAGCACTTCTCTGAGTGTGCGTGTGATGGGTCTGGGGAGTGTCTACTACTGTCACTCTATTCTTTTTCCATCTGGGGACAAGGTCAGGAAGAGAGGTCCATTCATGAGGGGGAAAAGGGGTCAAACTGACCCTACACTACTTGTCATCTCCTTTCCAACCAAAAGCAGACTGTGACATTTGGAGGCTTTGTCCCATCTCAGAGAGAAAAGCTAGAAAAGAGAGGTGGAAAGAAGGAGTTGGGGAGAGATTGTCTACCACAAGTTCCCAGGCTCACCAGCACCTAGTGAATAAAGCTCTGGCCCTTTCTGGCATACAGAGCAATTCCTCGGAAGGCTCACCCACAGCAGCAGCCTCTCCCAAGAGCAAGCAGGCGAGCCCACGAGCTGACATCAGACCTCTGCAGGTTCTGAGCCTGGAACGGCCTTTCCCCTTCCCTGCCTGTCAAGCCTTCCCACCCTGAAGCCCTGTCAGCCTGCCTACCACCCCCCAGGCAGCCAGCCTCACCCTCTACTGCACCTCAGCAGCCATTGTCATCCTCACCACAATCTGTCTGGCAATACAGTCAGATGACTCATCTGCTCATTCATTCCACAAAGGTTTACTGAGAGCGCTTGTATGAGCTGAGTTCTCTCTGCTTGTTGCCAAGGACATAGAAGGGAACAATGCAGTGGACCTGCCAGCCCAGTGGTAGACACAGAGGTGTAAAAACTACACAACAACTAAAGGCACAAATAGCAGGGATGTTGGCTTTGGTGTTGAGAGTTAGAGCAGCTTCCCCTGAAGAAGTGGAGTCACAGTAAAAAGCTATGTGAGGGCTTTGGGGGCGGGTATCAGATTGAATGGTGCCCCCTGGAAATATATGTCAATCTGTGAAGGCCATAATTCCCAGTGTTGTGAGGTTGTCCTCCATTTTCCGATCTGGAGTGACTATCGTCTGTTTTGGTTTGTGATGTTTAATCTCTATGTGTTAATGAGGCAGGATTAGGGTGGAATGTGGTAGCCAAACGAAGCTCACAGCCCAGAGACAAACGCTGAGAGAAATGAGAGGGGAGAGCTGGCGAAAGGGCCAAGAGTGGAGCCAGTCCTTTGGACGAAGATCCCTGTTAGAGAACCTGCTCAACCCAAGAACAGGCAGACGTCAAGGCACGTGGAGGTTTCCACGGAGAGCCAGGACAGGGCCCTTCCAGGAGCTGACAGAGAGATGGTCTTCCCTGCCTAGAGCCAAGAGCCTGAATGCAGACTGTGAGCCTCCAGAACTGAGAGAACACGCTGATTTTATGAAAGGCTCCGGCTGGAGGTCTTTCTGTTAGAGCAGCAGTAGATAACTAAGACAGGGTTGGGGGAGCGAGGCAGAAGGATTGACAGGAGCAAAGGCCTAGCAGTAGGAGCGAACATGCCATACTTGAGGGAATAAGAGAGAGCAGAGGTAGTCTGTGCAAGTCTGTATAGGCAAACAGGGGCAAGAGCCTTTAAGGGCCTTGTAGATGCTGAGTGTTTTGGTCTTCATCCAAAGAAATGCGAGCCATGGATGGGCTTGAGGAAGAGCAAGTGAGATTGGGGACACATCATTCACCTATGGAGAATGGCCAAGAATGGGGTATACAGGGGGACAGGAGAGGAAGCCAAGATGCCGACAGCAGGCTGGGGTGGGGGTCCAGGGAAGAGGCGCTCTGAATGGATCAACTTGCAGGTGGTCAGACAGATGTGTTCAGTGGCAGCTGGAAAGTGAGGTGGGTGAGTAAAAAGGTGAATCCTTGGGAGGTGCCAATGGTCAACATGTTCCCCTTCTAACTAAAAGGCTGTAGGTTCAAGCCTACCCAGAGATACCTGTAGTGATCCATTTCTGGGGGGGAAGAGCCAAATCCAGTTGTTAAAAAACCCTACGGAGCTGAAATTGACTGACAAGAACTGGGTTTTGTTGTTGAATGGGAGGGGAGGAGGAATTCTCCAAAATGATTCCTTGGTTTCAGAGTTGAAATATCTCTTTCTCTCACACTTGAGACTTATTCACACTTTCATCCCCTCATATCCAGCAAAGACCTTACAAAGTGCAGTCCTGGGAACAATGCTTGGAGAACGATCTGGAAGCCTGAGAACAGAGGTTCATAAAAGGGCAGATTCTCTAGTAGGGAATCTGTCCAGGTTTTGAAGTAAGGCCATTTTAACCACATATTTATAGAATTCTTGTAACAAGCAGGTATTTCAAAACTCACAAAAATCAGATCTTTTCTAAAGTGATAAATTAATGGTTTTGGGATGTGGGCAGATAGGTGGGGTGTGAGCATTCTGTTCTCATGTTTATAAGAGATAATAGCTCAAAGGAAAAGGAGCTTTTGGAGGCAAGCACTGTATAAACAAAAAAAAAACAAGTTCTAGGTATGTTAGAGATGGGGTTCCTCCTTCATTTCTTTTTTAAAATATATATTTTTATTGCCCCCCTCCCCCCGTCATGTCATGAGTCAGATCTGACTGGCACAGGAGGAGATTGCCCCTCCTTCTCCAGCAGAGCATCTGATGGATCCGAACCTCGTATCTTTGGGATTGCAGGACAGCTTCTTGTCACTAGGCTACCAGAGCTCCCCCTCCATTTATTTTAATTGCAAAAGTACTCACTCTGAAAAACCCAAGTAATATATAAAGAATGGAGTTAAAGCGATGTGCCCCTTCATCCACTCCAAAGCTGCCTCCCCAAATGCTGCTACTTTTCTCTGCACCCAAACATGCTGTCCATTTTTTAAAAAGATGGAATTACAGTCTATTCTCTGTGACTTTCTTATCTTCCCATTTTATCATAACTGGGTGCAAACAAATTTAAGGTCATGGCTAATCCACATGCTTAAATCTGGTTCTTTTTGATGTCGTGTACCATGGAGTTGGAACCGATTCAGAGCCGACCCTCCAGCAGGTTTTCAGAGACTATAAATTGCATGGGAGGAGATTGCCCATTTTCCTTCTGCAGAACAGCTGGTGGATTTGAACCACCTACCTTTGGGTTGGCAGTGCAGCTTCTCAGCAGCAAGGCCACCAGAACTCCCAATCCTGGCTCTACCGCTTACAAATTTTGTAATCCTAAATGAATGACTTACTCAATTATACCTTAGTACCCTCATCTCTGATATGAGACTAATTATGGTATCTTCATAGTTTCTGTGAGGAAGAAATAGAGGTAGACCATGTTGAACAATGCTGGTTCATAGCAAGCCTCAAAGTCTTTCCCTATAAGAATGTTTCACATCAGTAACGACAAAGTAATGGGGGTGTGAAGGAAAAGGCAAGGTGATGAGATGGGATGACATAAGTCATTGCTCAATTGTAATTAATTATATAAACACAATGTAGACTAATGAAACCCCCAATGAATAGAAATTATTGTATAAAACAAAATATGCATGAATGAAACAATATATATAAATATAAATGACTGTAAAATGTGAATGATTATATAAAACAATGTAAATGAAAGAGACATAATGTATGTATGCAAACCAATTTTTTTAAAAAAACCCTACAAAGTATAAAATGTGTCTGACCTTCTTTGTATGGGCTGGCATTTAAGTTGTCTCCATTGTCTTTGCAATTCTAAACTGTCTTGAAACAAGCATAATTAAGTCTGCATCTGTATGCACACATCTGGTCACCGTCATTCTCACTGCAAAAGGGTACCAATTTTCACTGCCACCTTCATACTGAACCAATTTGAATCCTGTTTTTTATGGTTTCTTTAGTTACATCAAGGGCTTCAATGTTCATCTGTTAATCTGTTTATTAATGGACAAATATGTTAGCATGTGGGGAGGTCTGGTGGGAGAGCTTGCAGCTTGCTGCAGTGCTAACTAAAAGGCCAAGCATCTTTGTACATTTGAATCCGTCAGGTGCTCCATGGGAGAATTCCACCCTCAGAAACCCAATGAAGTGCAGCTATGGGTCAGGATTGACTTAGGGCAGTGAGGGTTTTGAGTTAAGTTTACTGTCAGTCTTCTATACAGTTTTTAGGTTTATGTGGCTTTTTCCTTAAGCCAACATCATATTTTTTAAAATCCTGATTATTACACTAATAGATATATCTATAGCTGTGTTTATTGCATCACTATAATAGCCAGGAGTTGGGTTTCTGAGGGTTAATTAACTGATGAACATTGAAGCCCTTGATGTAACTAAAGAAACCATAAAAAACACAGGATTCAAATTGGTTCAGTATGAAGGTGGGAGTGAAAATTGGTACAAATAGAGTATTATGCATCACTCAAAACTGAACAAGAATTATAATAATATTGCATAACATGGAACATAAGAACAAATGATACTGTGTGGCATAAGTCAGTCACAAGAGGACAATTATGGTAAAAAAAAGCAGTAATATTTAAAAAATCAAGAAACAATTTATTAAAAGAATGTATCAGTCTAGGAGGATTAATAGGGATGAGAATCAAGAGAGAGAACAGAAACAAAAAAACCTTTTTTTTTCAAAGTACATAAAAACATATGACAGATTTTACATATATATTTAAAGAAAATGAGAGTACAACTCCATGGCACTTTAATCTCTATTGTTGTTGTTGTGTACTGTTCAGTCAAAAGCAACTCATAGCTGATCCTCCAACAGATTTTCAGAGATAAGGAAATCGCAAGGGAGGAGACTGCCTATCTTTCCCTCAGAGGAGCCAGTGAATTCAAACCACATACCTTTAATTTGGCAGCACAGCTCCTTACCACTAAACCATCTTATAGTCTTTACTGTTAATGAAAATAATATATTTTTAACTTATACTTCCTAGTCTAGAGGTAAAGAGCTGTGCTGCCAACCCAAAGGCATATGATTCAAATTCACCAGTTGACAGGTTCTTCTGTGATCCTTAGTTATTGTCCAGATTTCAGATGCGTAGCAAGCAATTGAGAAGACTATGGCTTGGGTCAGGTTCACCTTGGTCTTTAGACTGGCATTGTTGATGTTTTAACACTTTGCAGAAGTCCTTGGCAGTATATCTTCCCAGAGCAACTCATCTTTTGATGTCCTGACTGCTGGTGCCAAGGGTGTTGACTGCAGATCCCAGCAAGATGAAATCATTAACTTCAGCCCTGTTGTCATCTATCATGATGCTGCCTAGTGGATGGATGATGAGGATTTTTGTTTTCTTAGTGCTGAGATGAAAGACAATTCTCCATTATAGTAATCGATAGGTTCAGGGTTGTCCCCACCCCCACCCCTGCCTTGGCATGAGTGTCTTGACCCATCCCTTTTCCAGCTCCACCAGCATCCCCTTCCACACCTCCCTCCCCACATTCAACCCTTAGGTCTCAATTTACTTCTGTGATGCCTAATGCCTCAAGCTGCTGCCAGTCTCTCCTGAGCTTAGGAGTCTCTAAGTCTAAATTCCAGGTACCAGGTTTAGGGAAGGATTTCTGTCTCAGACAGTTCTGAGGAAGAGTCCTTGCCCCTGAGCTTTTTCTCCTTCGAGACAGGGAATTTATTTTTTTCTTGTGTACCATAGTGTCCCCCTATGAGGTGGATTGATTCAGTGACTGGGATAATTGAGATGGGAGTGTCAGAGACAGTGTGATTGGCACAGGACAGAGCAGAGTTTAGGGCTGTTGTACATAGGGTCGCTATGAGTCACAAGCGACTCGACGGCACATAACAACAACAACAACAACAACCATAGTGTCAGAGCTGACTGGCACAGGAGGAGATTGCTCCTCCTTCTCTAGTAGAGCATCTAGTGGATTCGAACCACGCACCTTTGGGATTGCAGCACAGCTTCCTGCCACTAGGCCCCCAGAGACCCCTATGAGGAGGCAAGGATGTTGAAGCTCCAGCTCACTTACTTCAGGAACATGGTCAGGAGGGATCAGTCCTTGGAGGAGGAGAGGAAGACCCCAATGAGATGGCTTTTCAAAGTAACTGGGACAATGGGATTAAGTGTGTCAGAGTCAGTGAGACTAGCTCAGGGAAGGGCAAGGTTCAAAGTAATTATACACAGGGCTGCCATGACTCCTGAGACTCAACGGCACTTAACAACCACAATGCTGAGATGCAATCCAATCCATTTAATTTTTTCTTTGTGTGTGTTTGTGTGTGTGTGTGTGTGTGAATTACACTAACAAATATACAAATATTGAACCATCCTTGCACTACTTAAAAGACATTGATTCAACCAGCCACTTCCTTCAGTATTTTTAACCCTGTGCTTATAAGTAAATTCGACCTCTCATGTCCACTTTTGTTGTTGTTATTCTACCTTTTACTACTTTGGTATCAAGGTTGTATCAGCTTCACAGAATCAATATGTAAGCCCTTCATTCTTCCCTAAACTCCATAAGGAGCCCTGGTGGTGGTGTGGATTCAGAGGTCAAGGGTTTGAATCCACTAACCGCTCTGTGGGAGGATGATAAGACAATGGGCTTTCATAACAATCACAGTCTTGGAAACACTGGGGCAGTGCTATGGCAGTGGGTGAGCTCCACAAACACAAGCAGCACCCGTATCTTCTGTCAGAGATTCCCACATCACCTTGACCTAGTACTTTATCTGTGGGTAGCTCTGAACTCATTTCCCCCAGAAATGTTCCATGGTTTTGGTCTATTTTACTATTTTTTTTTTAGTCAATTGCAGTAGTTTCTATTCCTAAATGTAATCAAGATGTAACTAAATTATACATACTATTCTCCGAGCTTTTTATTCACTACTGTTCCTGTATATACGTTCTTTATTTGCTTCTGAAATGAATCATTTGCTTTTTTCCCTTGGTCACACATGACAAAATCTTATCCATTTTTTTTTGGTCAATTATCAGCTTTTTAAAAGTATCTACCTCTCAAGTTTGGGTTTCTCTTTATTAATTTTTGCATTCAGCTCGATTCAGCTCTGGCTTTCTTTTTTTTTTCCCAGTGTGCCTGGTCAAATGATTATGTAACATAATTTCTTTTTTTTCTTTCTTGTTTTCTAGTAAATGTATTTAAGGTAATTACATTTCCTGTGATTATTATTTTATCCATATTCCATAGAGTTTGATATATACTGCCCACATTGCCAGTGTTCTAAGATAGTCTGTTGTTTCAGTTTTAATTTCCTGTTTACCAATAAATTATGTGTAATTTCAGTTTCATTTTCCTCTTTAAGAGCTATTTTTAAAAGCACTTTTAAAATGTCAAGAATAGGGGTTATATTTCATTATATTTATTGTTCATTTTCAGTATTAATGTTCTGTGAACAATTTGGGTCAAAATGTCTACCCTGGGCAATATGTTGACATTTTCTTTACAATATAATAAACTTTTAAACTGTCCCATACATCCATCCCCCTCCCTTTTACTTTCCCATGGATATTTAAAAATAAGGCAGAGCCTCATCTTTTATAAAAACATATATACCTTTTAAAGGAAGCTTATTAATTTTAGTATGTGTGCTGCCGAAGCGAGCACAGGAAGCTTATTAATTGTTCTTCTATTCTTTACTTTTTTATCTAGTCGATCTAGCTGTTCCATCCTCCATGGTTTTTTCCTTTCTTTTCTTTCCTTTCTTCATCTTCATTCTTAGCTTCTGGAATTTCTATTTCCTCCACCATCGCAGCTCTTAGCTCTAGTCTTCATATTGATTAGCACTTTTTCATGTTAACTATATTGAGAATAGAAGGCCAATGATTGCCACTAAGCGTGTGAAACCATCTAGTGATTCATTGTTTAAGTGTTGTCCAATTAATAACATTTAACAGGTTAATAAAATAGCATATATTGGAGACAATCTTATTGGGGTACAAATCAGCACATAGTTTCTATGTGCCATCAAGTCTACTGTAACTCACAGCGACCTTGTGACAGTGGCTCTGGAGCTTGCCCTATCTTGAGTCAATCTCACCAACTCTGATACAGCTGCCCCCACTGCCACAGTCACAGTGTCGATCCATCTCATCCACAATCTTCCTCTCCTATGCTGATCCTCCACCCTTCCAAGCATGATATCCTAGGACGACTCCCTCCCGACAACATGCCCACAGTACGGGAGACAGAGCTTCACCATCCTTGCCTGAAACCTGAAGAACCTATTCAGCTACTTTTTCATTAAGCACTATATTGCTGGCATAGGTTTAGCTCTTGGAGAGAGAGGACATCCATGTGTATAACATTGTTAAATAGCAAAAAGACAGTGTACACTTGGTCTTCACACTGAGCACTGCCAGCCCAAGATATGGGTGGGTGGGGGGTTGTGGACACAAGGTTGCCTATACGGGAAACCTAACCCCAACTGGCTTCAGCCAAAAGGGAACTTACTGGCTTATGAGGATCTTCAGATTCCCTTGACCTC
Organism: Elephantulus edwardii; assembly: GCF_000299155.1. NCBI lineage: Eukaryota > Metazoa > Chordata > Mammalia > Macroscelidea > Macroscelididae > Elephantulus > Elephantulus edwardii. Next base: position 8,313,730 of record NW_006399827.1, read on the forward strand.
ACCTTCTCTCCTTCCACATCTGTAAGGCCCCCACTAACATCACATAAATGCAGTTTCACAGCTTCTCCCTTCACCTTGAGTCTCTAGCCTTTTGCCTGGGGCTTCCTTGTGGACTCTGAGGTACACAATTCCCCACATGTCAAACCCAGAAGAGGTAAACTAGTAAATAATTTGCCTTTTCTTTCAAGAAAAGAGCCTGTCCTGAAGGGTAGTGCATAAGCTTTCTTGGAGGGTCGGCTGTAGGGCTGAGCAATTGTACTTAGCGGCAGTTAGCTCAAAGTGCAACCCTGACTTGATCCTCCCTCCTTCACTATTCTACTGCCTCTGTCCCTCACTCTCACTCTCTGAGTTTTCATTCCCTATTAAAATGGATTTCAAACACTGCAGAGGAACAAAGACTACAGCCTTCAATACGAATTACATCTCAACATCAAGAAGCCAAAATCTCTTTACCACTGGACCAATAAGCCATATCAGGTTAGATGGAGAAAAGATTGATATTTCCAATGATTTCATTTCAATGATCCACAGTCAACACCCTTGGTACCAGCAGTCAGGAGATCAAAAGATGAACTGCATTGGGCAAGTCCATCATCAGAAATGTCCTCAAATTTCTGAGGAGCAATGATGTTGGTTTGAAGATGAAGGCGAGCCTTCTTCAGGCCACAGCCTTTTCAATCACTTGTTATACATCATCTGAGAGTGGACAGTGAGTATGAGTAACAATGCCAGAAGGAGTGATGACTTTGAATTGTGGTGAAAAGCACTGAATAACTGGTGGAATGGGAAAATCCAAACAGGCATGTCTTGGGAAAAGTGAAGTCAGAGTGCTCCTTAGAGGCAAGGATGGTGAAATTTTGGGTGCAATCACGAAATATTCGGTACATAATGCTTGAAGTGGCTTCTCCTTGGAAAGGCAGAGGCTCAGGGAAAGACACCAAGACCCTCAATGAGAAGGGCTGACACAGTGACAGCAGCAATGGGCTCGAGTCTATCACTGGAGAGGACAGGGTTCAAATCTGTTATTCACAGCGTGGTGTTGAGTCGTACTTGACTTGACAGCACCTAACAACAATAACATTAAAATGGTAGCACAAAAACCTTTTGCCTTAGGCTCTATTCCCTTGGGGACTCATGCAAAGACTATCACTGAAAGTCCTGGTAGAAACTCGAACTGTTTTGAAGACTTGATTTTTCTCTAGGTTTTGCCTGAGGCAGGTGCATTCTGATGGGCTTTCTTCTGATGATATTAAGAGTCTCGACGATAGAATCTTTCAGGTTCATATTTCCAGAGAAAGCATCTATCCCCATGGACTCTGGTTGGCCTAATTAGGCATCGACTGTCCCTGAGCCCATCACAGTGGCCAGAAGGATGCTACATGTTAGCTGTCTTCAGTTTAGGTGATGGGCCCCCGTGGTCATGGATAGAGAGTGGGGAGGGAAGGGTCCTCAAACAAAAATCAAAGCAAGGGGAGCGAACCCTGTCTAGGCTAACAACAAATACATCTCAAAGACAGAAAAGGTAGAAAGGAACAAGAGACCAATTTGCCTGAAGCCTAAGTAGAATTTTTTCACAAACTTTTTAGATTTTCTAGAAACAGAAAGCTTTTCTATGATCAAACCTGTACCTTGTCATAGAATTGTTTGCTTGGTCCATAGCCAGGGTCTACTTTCTCCCCAAAGTGTTTCATATCAGAATAACCAAACTAGTGAGGAATATTTATATTCTACTGAGTCACAAAATTAAGTCCAGAAATTCAACATACATGACAGGGCAACTTCTGAGAACTGAATGCATACTTGGCCCTGGGAGTTCACAGATAAGGAAGTTATTTTCTGAATAGTATTTCAGTAATGTCACTCTGCGAGTGAAAAATCATTAAGTATCTTACCATCTACTTAAGGAAAAGGTCCCAACTCCTAACCCAAGATCTTCGGTGACCTGGCTTCGGCCTACTTCTCTAGCCTCTTCTCTAGAATATTTCTGAATCCTAATCCCATAGTCACTCTGAAAAACTTAGCTTTCCTCAGAAATAGGTATCCTTTTACTAGACTAGGTAGAGACACAACAAAGTCACTTCTCAATCAATACCAATTGACTCCAAGACACTATGTAGTGTACCAAGTGACAAAAGACTGTGAGCCATGTTTCCTGTCATAAAAAAAAAAAATCATCACCTTGGAATCCCATGTAGGATGCAGGACATAATACATGAAAATCTCGATATCCTAAGAATTATATAACAATCTAAAGCACCAAGGCATGAAAATTTGAAAGAGACAGACATTTTAAAAGCAGAATTACAAGAATTTATGAACGTCCTATGAGAGAAGACAATATTGATACTTTTTTTTTAGTTTTAAAAGAAATTTCACATATTTCTTACCTGAGCTGAATCAAATGTGCTTTGAATTTTATAGATAACATAAATGAAACAGGAGGAAGAAAGTAGACAAGGGAAGAAGGAAGAAATGTATTAACATCTATGTGGGCTTGCCAGTTCACACAGCATTTTCACAGGCCTCTCATTGGATTTTCACATGACTCCAAGGTAATTAATGCCTCTATTTATTACATAGGGCTGAGTCTCACAGTAGCCATGCCCAAGCAAATAAATGACACACATATGGATCTTTTAATTTCTAGTTCATAATTTTTCCTTGCACTCAACTCCAGCTGAGAGACTTAGGAAGTGGGAGCTACATTGCGGATATCCTGTGTTGAAGCAAGAAGGTGCAATGTCTTAAAAGTCAAAAGGAAATGTTTCAAGTTGCCACCAGTAAACAGTATGATATGTGGCAGAAAGGTCAAGGAGAAAGAGACCCGACTGTAGATCAATAGGACTATTTGTCTTTTTTTAATTTTTTATTTTGTAACCTTACACTGATCAAGGTTCTAGGCATCAAAGTCCCATGCTTAAAAGATTTGGTCAAGTTTAAGATCAGAATCACATTTGGCATACAAGACATAAGAGCTCTACAAATATAGAAAGGGGACAGGAAGTAAAAAAAAAAACAAAAGAAAAAAAACAACTCTTAACAAAAACAAAGAAAAGGCATGGACAGAAAATTCATAAAAAGATTGATACAAAGAGCTGATACAAAAAAAAAATTCATCCTTTATGTAATAGAAACATGCACTTTTTAAAAAAGGGATACCAAATTTACCTATCAAATTAGCCAAAGGAAAGAAGAATCTTAATAGAAAATTTAAAAATCTTCATGGCGATCCTTTTCTGCTTCATGAGCATGGTGATTGATGTTCATGCTTTCATATGACATGCATCACCCTTAACATGGGGACATTACCCATCTGACGTGAAAAAAACCAACCCAATAAACTTCATGGCTACAATGTAGCGAGAAAATAAGATTTTAAACTTGGATTGTAAATCAATAGAACCTTCCTGGAAAATGGATTATCATTATGTATCAAGAGCTTTAGAAATGTCAATTCCCTTTGTCTATAAATTTGCTTATAGGAATTTTTCCTAAAGTCAGTCATCGGAGATGTAGTGAAAGGATTATATATAAAGATATTGATTAAATATGACCATTTTTAATATGGGAAAAACTCTTAAGTATTTAAATTCCCAGCAATGATTACATTATTATCAATCCATAAAATGGAATACAGATACAGTATGCAATCATTAAAATGACAATTAAGACAAATGCTTAAGAGCAAGGGGAAATCAACACTCATGGCAGCAGCAGTTAAGCAATTAAAAGACACTGTGCTGGGCAAATCTGCTGTTAAGGACCTCTTCAAAGTGTAAAAGAGCAAGGATGTCGAGTCCTGGTATTTTTCCATTGCTCCATATGCATGTGAAAGTTGCACAATGAATAAGGAAGACTGACAGAGAACTGATGCCTTTGAGTTGTGATGTTGGTGAAGAGTGTTGAATGTACCATGAACTGCCAAGAGAACAAATAAGTCTATTTTTTAAATAAGTACAACTAGGCTACTCCTTAGAAGCAAAGATGGCAAAGCTTCATCTCACTAACTGTTGTCAGGAGATGCCAGTCCTTGGGGAAAGACATCATGCTTGGAAAGGTGGAGGGTCACCAAAAGAGAGGAAAGACCCTCAGTGGGATGAATGAACACAGTGACTGCGACAGTGGGCTGAAGCGTAGCAGAAATTGTGAGGATGGTACAGGTCAAGGTTTCACTCAGCTGCCCTTAGGGCTGCTGTGAGTTCTAGCTGACTCGACAGCACCTAACGGTAACATCATAACATTACACAAACCACATGATGCAAAACTGCAGATGTCATAAGAAGCAGGGCGCTAAACAGTGGCTCTCCCCGCACGGTTGAGATCAAAGGCAATTGCTGTCTTCATTTTCATTTCCTATGGTGAGCAATTTAAAGTTTTATAATGAGAAAGAAACTAGATACTTTTAAGACAAAAAAAATACTTTTTAAAAAAGAGAAAGATCAAGTTTCCTAAAAATATGTCAAATTGGTGTTTTTGTTGGAAATTCTCTTAGCTGAAGCCACAGAGCACTCAATTCAATACAGCTTAAAAAGATGCAGACTTTAGAAAGTAATTACTAACATTGGTTGAGTCCCAATTTCTGTAATGACTTTGTCTTTTCCTTGTGGTTATAAGAAGACTATTGTAGAACGTGAAAGTGTTTTAGTGTCAATTTTTTAAAAATGATTCTAAGTTATTTGACATTCTTCCCTTAAAAGACGGAGTCTATAGTCCCTCCCCTTGAATCTGTGTGAGTTTGTGGCTATTTTGAGCAATACAGTGAATTCTGGGGCTGGATCATCAAAGACCATGCAATTTCAACCTGCTTCCGTTCTCCAAAAATTCCCTCATGGGACATTTCCTCTCAGAACCAGTTGTCATACTGCAATTATAAAGCTATAAAGGAAGTTCGGAGATCAGGTGTGTTGTTCCAGCCAAGAGCACCACCTGAGTCCAGCCTTTGCGTCATCCCAGCCCCAGGTGGTAGACATGGAAGCGAAGAAACCTCCAGATCTGACACCATCCAAGTCAAGACCTCTGACCTTGTGTGACTAATGAAATGTAATTAAGTTGTCTGCTCGGTAGTACGAGCCACACATTTCAGGGACTCAACAGCTGCATGTGGCTGGTGGCTACCACACTGGGCAGCAGAGATACAGTCCATTTTCACCAAAGAGAAGGTTCTATTAGACAGTTCTGCTCTAGAAGATTATAATCTTCAGGTATTCGAGTCTGCCCTTAGAGTAGCCATTTCAGCTAATATCTGAGTCTCCCCAGCTGAGGCCACAGACATTGTGAAGCAAAGACAAGCCATTCTTCTCTTTGTGTCTTGTCTGAATTCTTGATCTATATTATCCAAGAGAATAATGAAATTGTTGTTTCTTGTAACTGAATGGTCACTGAATTAGGATGGTCAGTGAGAAAGCAACAGTCACTGGAACAAGTCTCTTGGAGAAGAAAAGCAAAAGGTTTCCCAGAAATCATCCCATATGACTTCTATGTCTCATTGGGAGAACACTGTCACAATGCCACCTTTACTGCAATGAAGCCTGGAGAAATTCATACTCGGCTCTTATAGCCTCTGCAGTTAGGAGCACAAGAGAGAGGGAATGAGGTACAGGAGTAGGTGAGTCAGTAACAATGTTTGCCAAAAGTGGCTTAAAGATGTATCTGTCTGTTTCTCTCCGTGAAAATATATATATATAATTGTGACTGAGGTAGAATGAACTCATAACTGACCCTCCACTAGATTTCCAAGACTGTAAATCATGCAGGAAGAGACTGTCCATCTTTCTCTCACAGTTACTGGTGGATTTGAACCATCAGAGAGGCAGACTTTAGGACAGTTAGCAGCTCAATCCCCTCCGGACTATGTCACTAAAGCCACACACACACACACACACACACACACCCCTAAACTGTATCCTATTTTTATCAAACAATGACTGGAATAGCACATCAACAGAGAACTACCTGAAATGCAGGCTGGGTTTAGAAGTGGCCATGGCACTAGGGATATTATAGCTAATGTTAGATGAATCTTGGCTGAAAACAGACAGCACCCGAGGAATGTCTATCTGTGTTTGACTATGCAAAAGCATTTGACTGTGTGGATCACAACAAACTGTGGCCGACTCTGAGAAGAATGGGAATCTCAGAACACTTGATTGTATTTATGTGAAAACTATATTTGGACCAGAAGGCAGTCATCAGAACAGAGCAAGGAAACACTGCATGGTTTAAAATTCAGAAGGCTATATACCAGGGATGTGTCCTATCTCCATACTTTTTCAATCTAATATGCAGAACAGGTCTTCTTGGAGGCTGGGCTATATGAGAAATGTGGCGTCAGGACTGGAGGAAGACTCATCAACAATCTATGTTATGCAGATGATATAATCCTACTTGCTGAAACTGAGGGGGATCTGAAGCTCTTGCTGTAGAAGGTCAAGGACTATAGCCTTAAGTATGGACTGAAGCTCAACATCAAGAAAACAAAGATACTATGAGCCAATTGGCTGAGCATCATGATAGATGGTGAAAAGATTGAGATTGTTAACAGCTTCAGTTTGGTTGGCTCCACAATCAACGCTCTCAGCACTGGCAACCAGGAAATAAAAAGATGAATTGCATTGGGAAAAATCTGCAGCTGTCAGGGACCTTTCCAGAGTACTAAAGGTCAATGACATCAGTGTGGAGACTAAGGTGCACCTGATCCAGGCCAGTCTTTGCAATTACTTGCTACAAGTCAGAAAGCTGGACAATGACTATGGAGGATAGAAGGAAATTGATGCCTTTGAACTGTGGTGCTGGTGAAGAGTATTGAATATACCATGGAATGCTAAGAGAATAAACAGGTCTGCACTACAGAGGGTGAAACCAGGCTGCTCCTTGGAGGCCAGGATTCTGAAGCTTCGTCTGACATACTTCGGCCATGTTGCAAGAAGGGTCCAGTCTTTGGAGAAGGACATCATGCTTGGGAGGGTGGAGGAACAGTGCATGAGAGGAAGACACTCCACGAGATGGATTAAATCAGTCATTGGGGTGGTGGGGGTAGGTGTGTCAGAGACAATAAGGTTGGCACAGAATAGAGCAGGATTTAGAACTGTTGTACATAGGGTCGTATGAGTTGCAAGTGACTTGACCACACATAACAACAATGACATCCTATTTTAGTAAACAGAACTGTGCAATAACAGACTTAAGACCTGCTTTAAATCTGGATAATTACAATAGTCTTTTTATTTTCCTTAGCAAAGTATGGAATGGATGAAATTTTGAATTTATAGATTGAATGTATCTAATAAAATTAGCTCACAGAGCACTAAAACAAAGGCTCTTTGTACTTAGAATGCTATGAACACTGTATGAACTCCTAGAATCTGCCCTATAATCTCTTACGGAAATCAAAATCCTCATCCTTGTCTAATTTCACCATTTGGCTTGGATCTTTGTTCATCAAGATAATGAGCAGCGAGTAAATGATAAGGAGGCGCTCTCCTACCAGAACAAGTTGCTTCAGTGGAATTGCCTATTCTAAAGAGAAATGGGTTTGTTCAATTTTATCTAGTTACCTTTTACTTACAAAAGTCTATAAGCCAATCTGTTCTAGAAAATGCCTAATTCCCTCTCCTAATCCACATAAGAAGCCATGGGAAACCACACAGAAATTTCCTGTCAGAAATTTTGTGTCTGTCTTTGAGAAATGTTGAGGGAAGAATGGATTAATTTTATTGCTAATAACTCAAAAGTTTACAATGTTTTTTATTAACAATTTTTAAAAATGTTCATGTTATGGTTTGTGCTACAATCATCTCTCACTGCTGTTCAGATGGAGGTGATTCATAGTTGACCCACCACTGGGTTTCTATGCTGTAAATCACACAGGAAAAGACTGTTCATCTTTCTTTCCTGGATTCACTTGCATGTTACCTTATTTTCAAATAAAAGTTAAGGGTTAACTCTATAGAATAAAAATGAACCTTATTAAAAATACATTCCCAGTGGCTTTAACTCTGCTTACAAGGAAAAAGAATAAGAAAATTTAGAGCATACTCACTCAGAAATAAAGAAGAGGTGTTTGTGTGAATGTGTTAATAACTCATTTACTTTAAAAATAATCTTTTACAACGACATTGTGATTTTTTTTTACCAACCATTATGGTAATCATTACCCACCTCTCCACCAGAAATTGTGGGTTGTAAAGGTGTGAAAAAAAAGGGCTAAAGTTTTCAGTGTTTCTGACTTTCCTGATTGTCATACCACTTGACATTTAACAGAAGGTTATGTTGTTGTTAAGTGCTGTTGAGTCGTAGGTGACTCATAGTGACCCTATGAACAAAAGTCCTCAACACTTGTATGACTTTCGTCCTTTCTCCAAGTTCATAGGGTTTCCAGAGGCAAGCTATTACCGAAGTGGATTCCACTCCTGCTTCCAAGCTTGTTTTAATGAGGAAGGTCCACCAAACACTGTCCGCCATGGGTAACCATTAATGCATTTGACACATCAGTGTCACAGTGTTCAGCTTCACAGCAACCACCAGTTACCTCTGTACAGAAAGTGGACATACCAGGGCTATATGACCTAGAAGAATGTTTGAACAAAAACAATGAAAAACAGGCCGGAGTAGAAGGTTGTTGTTGTTATGTGCCGTCGAGTCGTTTGAGTAGAAGGTACTTTTTAAAAATCCTAAATCAAAATAATAATTTAGCATCCACTCCTCTATATAGTTTCAAAATAAATGTTCCATGGTAGTGATCCATATGACGGATTCTTTAAAATGCACTGTGGATAGACAAAGAACATTTGATACTTGTGAGTACGAACTATCTTTCATTTGCAAACTGTATTTGAAAAAGAATCACATTATTTACTTTAAGGGCGCCAAGTTTAAATGTGAAATTTATTTAAACACGTTTAAAACAAGCTCAAACCCACTGTGATGGAGTTGGTTCCAACTCACCGAGACACTTATCTGGTTTCTCAGTCTGTAAATCTTTATGGGAGGAGACTGCCCATCTTTCTCTCCCGAGCACTGGTGAATGTGAACTGTTGACTTTGTGATTAGCAGCTTGACAAATTACACGCTAATTCAAGCCTTTTTGTTTTGTTGTGTTTGTTTTAACAGCTGAAGAACCCTAAAGTTGATGGAGCCAGGGTGAAAAGTCAGTCTCCTAATCCCCATGTTGTTGATTGCCACTGAGTCGACCACAACTCATAGCAACCCCACGAACAAAAGGTTCTGAAGCCCTTCCCCAGCCATCAAAGTTCACAGAGTTTCCAGAGGCATGGCGTTTAGGGAGTGGATGCCACACCTGCTTCCAAATCCCATAGTTCAGTATTTTCCCTAGCATACCACGAGGGTATTTGTGTGCGTGTGTATTTAGTTTGAATTCTTCTCATATTCCTGAACTGAACAAATGAATAGTAGTAACTGTGATTTTCGACAATTTCTGATTTAAAAACTCCTAACTATTTACTAGTTAGAAGTGATTGTTGTACAAACTATGAATGTACGAAGTGCTACTGAATTGTATAAAGTGGTACATTTTATGTTATGTGAATTTCAGCTTAATACAACAAGTATTCCGCTTATTTTTATTTATATTTAATCAATAATTCTCAGATGACTGCTCTTATATTTTAAATCTGGATTACAGAAGACAGAATTTGTGTTTTCCCTTCAGAGAATTCTTGAAAAATATAGATAAGCTTGACAAAACTACAGTTTGGGTGCTTTTTTTGTTAGAAATGTTCATCTCAGCCAAGTCAAATGATTTCTAAATTATAGTGGTATTATTATTTCCCAGGCCACAAATCAAGACGCATGGCCCCACACATGGTCTTGCAATTCTGGTTATTTTTTCACTAATTTGCTGAAATGACAAGAGAAATTACATTTCTGGAGCCCATGAAAAACTAATAAGAGGGTTCCTATTTATAAACTAGCCCCCAAATATCTTACCTTCTTGAAATTTCTGTGGTCAACTCATTATAAAATCTTTCAAGTTCATTTTTCTTACAATGGCATTCACGTTCACTAGAGATAAAACGAGAAAATACAAATGAACAAGAAAGGAAACAAACACAGAACAAAACGTCTATCACAAAATTTCCCAACGCAGGGTATAGTGTATTTCATTAAAAATGTTTGTCATAGTCTTCACAATCACCCTCTTCTTTGCCGACAACTAAAACCCTGTATTTTGAAAAATTAGCACTTAAGGAGTCATTGAGTAACTTCTATGTTCTTAAAAAACACTGCATGACTTTTAGGAATCTGTACAATAAACATGAATCAGTCACCTGACCATACTCCACCCGCAGCCCATTCCACAAACCTATCTCTCCTCCCCCCTTTTCACACACATTTGGACTTTTAGAAACTTCTTTTTTTTTCTTTTTTCTTTTTTTAGTGCGGCTTCTTCTCAAAAGAGAGAAGCAAGCAGCAGAGCATGAGGGTCTGGGTGGAGAGGTTGCATCCAGGTTTGGCGTGCATTAAGCGGAAAGCCTCCAGACCCAACACGTTAAACACCCGTTGGCGGGTCAGATCCGCCAACACCCCCTCTTTGGTGAGTTCCTGTTAAACTTTCTTATACCAGGTTCTCAAACGCAGGCCCCACCGTTTCGAGGCGCCCCAACCGGTGTTTTTCCAGGAAGCGCTCCTTCAGTGCAGTAGAAAGGGGAAAGGGGAAGGCTAGGCGTTGGGCGTTTCATTCATCGCTTCTTTCTCCACCTCCTATCCTCCCCTCCCCACCCCCTCGACTTTCTCTCGCCTTTTCCCAGTCCGAGTTTGACGTCTGTCGCCTGGATACCAGACAGCCAATAGCCTGGTTGCTAGGGAGAAGCGTGGCCAATCAGGAGTCGTTGCTATCTGTGAGTAATATTTTTAGCCGAGAGGGACTCTCGGCTCCTCGGCTCCTCACGGATCAACTTCGTGTTTCTCCGCCACTCGTTGTGGAAAAAGGCTCACCCTCCGGGATCCAGTTCTCCCTTTGAATCCCTCTTTCCCCACACCCTATTTACCACTCATTATCGCAACCGAAAATCACCTCAAACGCACTTGACCCGAAAGCATCGTGTTTATTAAACACAGGTTAAAGTACACACTTGAAATACACGCTTGCATACATACATACGCCATTTGGCGTCCTGTCACCACACCCTAGGCACCGGGCCTGAGTTAGCGACTTTTAGAATAAAATGTGGTTCTTCTACCAGTCTCCAGCTACCCACATCTCCAAGTTGCTGCTGTCCCGCCCGAGGAGGTCTGATGGGGGAAAGCAGAGACAGTTAAACTGTCACCTAAGAGGGAGGTGTGGCGTGGGTGGTCTCCTTTCCCCACCCCCAGGCTGGCACGGCAGCTTTGGGTTCTGCAGTTGCCACTCTATGTGGCAGTTAGCTTAGGCTCCTGAAGTGATTAATATTCAATTAATCAGGTGCACGAGTCTCGGTCACAGTTCAGCCTTTCTCTAGACTTCTCTGGGGTGGACTGGAGGCCGATTAGGTAGCTCGTTCACGAGTGGGATTTTCCTCAGACATAAGCCCTCTCGGGGAGGACATTTTTGTCAGCTCGCTTAGGGCCTTGGATTCTCCTCCCCATTTTCTCTCGGCCGCTTCAGCACCTGCTTTGCTCCCCACCCCCTCCTCCAAGGCTCTCTCCTCGTAGACCAAGTGTCACCCGCCCTACACCTCCCCTTGGCTCTCACTGACATATCTTTCTCCCAATCCCCTTCCAAATTGTTTCTTAATCCCGCCCAGTCGCTCAGAACTATCGGCTCATTGGCTTTTCTGGAGTCTGGGGGTGTGGCTTTCCGCCTTCTAGCGCACCACCGCCCATCAAGACGTGGGCAGGCGGGACTTGGCCAATGGCGTCGGGGGGCAGGGCAGGGGCGGAGCCAGCTGGGAGGCTCGGAGGGCTGGCAGAGGGAAGGGGAAATGGTTACACCGCCCGGAGCTGTGTGACGCGGGGCGGGCGCGCGCGCCCCCTTGGAGGGTGGGGGGGGAAGGAGGAGGAGACTATAAAAGGAGAGGCGGGGCGCGCGCCCCGGCAGAAGGAGTGAAGCTCTGGCCCAGCGATAAGTGGCCGTACTAAGGGGACGCTGGGCCGGGGCGCCGGGCTGTGCTAAGAAGTGAGCGCGCTCACCTGACTCCGACTCCGTCCCCGCTACCCCGAGCCAGAAGACGGCCTGCCCCAAGGTCTTCGCCTCCGCCTCGGCCCTCGGCCCAAAATCGTCTTCTTGCACTTAGCTCGTCGCTTCTGACCCACTGGTGTCCCCGCCCTGCCGCTCCTTCTCCCCTGCCAGGCGGCCGAGTCTGTGGTTGGAAGCAGCCCCAAAGCATCCTGTAAGTACCAAGGCGGCGGCACCGGAGAAAGGCCTAGGGGACAGCGGCGCCGCGGCCCGGGCCGCGGAGGGGCAGCCCCGGGGCCCGAGGCCGCTGCATGGGGCACCGGGCACACCGAGGACCCGCAGCTGAGCTGCCCGAACCCGGGTGGGTGACCGGAGAAGGACAACCTGGAGAATCGGGGGGTTGGGGCGTTCGGGAGGAGCGGCGGGCTCGAGGCTAACGCAGGGCTCCGAAAGGTTGGTGCCTTCGGCCTTGGCGGCCGAACATGGTGCCAGGGAACCGGTGCTCCCCCGGGGTCTGGCCGGGTCCCAGGAGCCTCGGGGCGGGGGG
>NW_006399827.1:8326488-8328756 GCF_000299155.1 Elephantulus edwardii
GGGAGGGGAGCGCTGACCTGCTGCGGCCGCGACCCGACCTGCCCGGTGCCGGGTGCCCGGGCCCCAGCTTTGCCGCCGCCCTCCCGCCTTCGGACCAGCCCCGACTGGTTGATTTTCCATTTTCCACCGCCTTCCTCCTCCTCCGATGAGATTTGTACTCTCCTCCTCCTCCTCCTCCTCCACCTCCTCTCGCTGTTGCTGCTGCTGTAGCGCTGGGGCTCCGAGAGCTGTGAGCAGAAATCTAATGAGACCCAACCGGCTGTTTATGTAATTTTTCACACTCCCTTCTCAAGGCGTTGCTTTCAAACTCCCCTTCCACCCAGCCTGAATTTCGCTCTGATGCATCTTGGAGCGATTTGGCTGCTTCGGCTGCCTCTGCCGGCACTCGGCTTGCAAAGTGTTTGTAGTTTAGGGGGCAGCCAGGTATTGTTTTCTCTTTGTCACCACGAATATGGAAAATAGAGCAGATGGATTAGTGCCAGCTTGATTTTTAAATGCCCTTTTAAATCACCCTCAGTGGACAAATAGATTCCTTTTGCAAATATCTTCTGTTTGCCCTTGATCTTTCCTTATCCCCACCCAGTGCTGATCCAGCAAACGTTTAAAGGTCGACCTTATCATACCAGCCTCTCGGGCTGTTTTATTAGGATGAGGGGAGGGAGGAGGTGTTTTTCAAAACCTGGACAGAGCTCAGAAACCCTGCCCTTTAAACAGAGTAATCAATAGAGTTGAAATTAATTTTTGCTTTTGTTTTACTCACTGCAGAAGAGATATTTTCAAATTTAGAAAGCACAATGAAAAGAAAAGAGAAACTGGATTATTATATGACCTAGGCTCACGTATATTTTAGGACTACAACTATGTAGGATAATTTGCTTTAAAATTATTCTGGGGATGACTGTTGGTTTACTATTTAGTACCTTAGATTTGAGCATCATGTACTTTCAAAATTAGAATAATTTTCTGAAATTACTAAATATTTCATGATAAAGCAGATTCAAAATATGGATTAAAAAGGAACTGAAATTTAGGAGGGCTTCTAAGTGATACACAAGAAACAACAGCCAACTTCTGAAACAAGTGTGTATATGTAGGTATCTATACTGAGAATAACTTCTAGTAAATGTTCGAGTCATAATTGAATGGGGAGGGGAAGGAATAGTAGTCTAGAGAGATTTTCTTTCTAGAACTCTATTCAGAAACTAAGACTATTGTAACAATAAATCCTAACTCTTCCTTTGAGCTGAACTAATAAACATTTTTCTAGTGTCTGTACCTTTATTTTATATTAACTTTTAGACTATTACTCTAGGACTAAGAAGACTTTGGGACATAAATTTACTTTATGTGAACATATTTGTTTTTGTTTTTTCTGTTTTTCTTTAAGGAACAAGACCACTCAAGGTGAAGGATAATCTACTAATACCAGCACTTTGAATGAAAATTTGTTTCTCTGCCACAAGCTGAACACCCTTTTTTTTTGGTGGGGGAGTTGAAACACCTAACTTTGTGGCATAGCAGCTATGCAGCTTGAAATCCAAGTAGCACTAAATTTTATTATTTCATATTTGTACAATAAGCTTCCCAGGAGACGTGTCAACATTTTTGGTGAAGAGCTTGAAAGACTTCTTAAGAAGAAATATGAAGGGCACTGGTATCCTGAAAAGCCATACAAAGGATCAGGGTTTAGATGTATACATATAGGGGAGAAAGTGGACCCAGTAATTGAACAAGCATCCAAAGAGAGTGGCTTGGACATTGATGATGTTCGCGGCAACCTGCCACAGGATCTTAGTGTTTGGATCGACCCATTTGAAGTTTCCTACCAAATTGGTGAAAAGGGACCAGTGAAGGTGCTTTATGTGGATGATAATAATGAAAATGGATGTGAGTTGGATAAGGAGATCAAAAACAGCTTTAACCCAGAGGCCCAGGTTTTTATGCCCATCAGTGATCCAGCCTCCTCAGTGTCCAGCTCACCATCACCTCCCTTTGGTCACTCAGCTGCTGTAAGCCCTACCTTCATGCCCCGGTCCACTCAGCCTTTAACCTTTACCACTGCCACTTTTGCTGCCACCAAGTTCGGCTCCACCAAAATGAAGAATAGTGGCCGTAGCAACAAGGTTGCACGTACTTCTCCTATCAACCTCGGCTTGAATGTGAATGACCTCTTGAAGCAGAAAGCCATTTCTTCCTCAATGCACTCTCTGTATGGGCTTGGCCTGGGCAACCAGCAGCAGCCACAGCAGCAGCAGCCATCTCAGCCGC
>NW_006399827.1:8329065-8332331 GCF_000299155.1 Elephantulus edwardii
CTAATAGTAAAGATACACTCAAGCTTGGTTACAGAAATAAAACATGCATCATTTTTCATTTGCCAACCAAGCACAAAGTTATTTTATACTGACTGTATATTTTAAAGTATACTCTCAGATAGGGCCTCTTACTACAGTATTTAAGATAGAGCAAGGACATGGCTGGTTTTTTTTATATACATATATATAAAAATTGGCACTAATAAGTGGGTTTATTGGTCTTTTCTAATTGTATAATTTAATTTAGTACAAAGTTTGTAAAATATCAGAGGATATATATATTGTTTCTACGACATGGTATTGCATTTCTATCTTTTTACTACAGTGATCTGTGACAGCAGCAGCTTCATGTTGTATTTTTTTTACTGAAATTGTAAAATATCCATCTTAAAGACATCAACTATTCTCAAAAATTGTGTACAGGATATTCCTTTAGTGGTGGAATTAAAATGTACGAATATTTGCTTTTTCAAAAAAAATGTATTTTCTGTTAAAGGTTTAAAGATTTTTGCTATATATTATGGAAGAAAATGTAATCGTAAATATTAATTTTGTACCTATATTGTGCAATACTTGAAAAAAACGGTATAAAAGTATTTTGAGTCAGTGTCTTATATGTTAAGAGGGACTGAAATAGTTTATATTAAGTTTGTATTAAAATTCTTTAAAATTAAAAATGCCTATTGTGGTCTTTATTTTTATGTCTTTGCCAAAGATCTACCTCTGCAGTTATTAGATTGTAAATGCTAATTGTGCAGAAAAATCTGACTCATTGAATCACAAGGAATAATGGAAAGCAGTTCAGTTAGTTCACCAAACTGTGGTTTGCCACATTAAAAAATTGTCCTAACCAGTGCTTTATTTTCTAACAATTCTCTGTGGACCAAGTGTTTTTTCTCTGCAGAATGGAAATGATGTGTAAAGGCTAGACAGCACTATTTTACTTCAAGTTTTAAAATATGGTGTCATGCTGTCATCCAGGAGAGTCAGGTGATAAAATGAAACTCATTCTGTAATCTGAGAGGGTTTATTTGCAATGTGTGTGGAGAGAGGCCAGTGGATTAGTTTTCTGTTTCTGCATGGGAATGAATACCTCTGAAAACTTGCTTGGACAAAACAGCTGGCCTAACTATTTAAAAAGAGAAGACTTGGGTCTGTTTACTAATCCTTAGGCTTCAGTCATTGTGTATGATCAAAATTTATTCAAGGTTGGACAGGGCTGCTCTTACTTGTGTTCATTGTTGCAGCTGCAAAGTTACATAATTGTCTCTTTGCAAGTGGGTACCTAACCTAGTGCTTCAGGGTGGGCGGTGGGGTTAATCATTAATGATGATAATAAGAAATGTTAATGACTTAGAGTGGAGTTTTTTAAATTGATGAGTTGGGAGAAAGGGACGCTTTTTAAAAAGTAAAATGACGAGTCACTTCACTGTTTGAATGCCCACTGATAGGCTGTTGACATATCTTTGGTGAGAAAATTTATCCTAAATTGAGAGAAAAAAAAATAACTTTTCTCTGTACTTTATAGTAAGAAACCACTGTCTGGGTTACCAGTGAAATAAATTTGGTCTCAAATGAATTCTTTGGACAGCAGGCTACAAAAGCCTTTTGTCACTCACCCAGGCAGTTTAGAGCAATAAAAAGTTTTTAAGAAAACAAGCCCTGGACATAACGGAGCCAAGCTGTTCCGTCAGCACTATGGTGAGGCGTTTGTTGTCCAGTGGACAGAATGAGGCTATGAAGAAGTATTGGAGTGGTGAGTGGAACTGGCAGAGACCTGGCCTGCCAGCGCAATCAATTATGGGCTTTTGTGATCACAGAATTTGAATAGCTGTAAGGGAACAACCAGGGTAATGGCTTTAAGCATTTAGCTTTTGCTGGACATGTTGCTGGTGAAATAATCATGCATTTAACTTGGACAAAGATTAACTTTTTATACAGAAAGACTCAACAGACTTTTTTTTTTTAGTTAGGATATTTTTTTTTTTTTAGTTAGGATATTAAACTGGCAAGTAGGTATACAATTGAATTTGCAACAAAATCTAGTGCACTGATAAGTTTTTGAAACCTTATTTAATGGTAGTATGTGTTAGATTATTTTAAGAGATTTGTATACACAGGAGTTTTAGGGGAATTTCATTTTAGTACATATGTTGGTTTAGCACTTAAGAATTACTTTAAATTTTATCTTGGTTTCAAGGAAACTGATTTCATGGTCGTGAGGACATTAATTTCTAATTTTACATTAATATTTTTAATTTTACCAACAAAGGCTTTTGTGTGTTAGGAATGGAAAGGAAATTGAGATGATGTTTTAGAGAAAAACTTTGTAAAAGCTTACATTTTAGTCTCAGATCTTCTCCCCACTGTACTGTCACACTTTTAACACACCTTAAAAAGTTAGTAAGATTAATAGAACTTTAAAATAATACTATCAATACTATATATTCATACTCCTTGCTGGCAAATCAGACTGACTCATAGCTGAACTTGCAGCAGGTTTAAGAAGCTGTAAATCACATGGGAGGAGATAGCCCATCTTTCTCCTTCCAAGATGCTGATGAAGTTGAACCTTCCACCTTAAGGTTGGCAGTGCAACTCCTTACCCACTAGGCCACCATTGGGTCCTTAACCATGACTCCTTACCCACTAGGCCAACAGCTGCTGCTGTTGTTAGGTGCCGTCAAGTGTAACCCAGCCACCCTGTGAACAATGGATCCGAACCTGTCCTATCTTGTGCCATCATCATCTCTGACAGATATACTTTAGCTCATTGCCACAGTCTGTCAATCCATCTCATTGAGGATTTTCCTCTCTTTCACTGACCCTACACCCTTCCAAGCATGTTATTCCTTTACAAGGAATAACCTCTCCTAGCAACATGCCTAAAATATGGGACACAATGTTTTACTACCCTTACCTCTCAGGAGCATTCTGGCTTCACTTTTTCTAAGACATAATTGTTTGGGGGTTTGTTTTTTGATGGGCATCTTTTTGTTTTTTCCATTCATAGGATATTTAGTGTTCTTCTCCAACACCACAATTCAAAGGCATCAATTCTTCTGTTATACATTGTCCAGCTCTCAGATGCATATAAAGTGATTGAAAAGACCATGGCCTGAATCAAGTGAACCTTAGTCTTCAAACTGGCACCAGAGCTGCAGTAACCTTTTTTTTTTTAATTAATATTTTTTTTATTGGGAAAAACATATTGGGGGTACAAGGAGGTGAGGGTTGGGGGCAGAAGGGTGAGGATGGGCCAGGAT
>NW_006399827.1:8332904-8349320 GCF_000299155.1 Elephantulus edwardii
GGGCAACGAGCTTAAAGCCCCTGATGGCTCTGGGCGCTGACTCTCACCAGTGGCTATGGATGAAGTCACAGGCGATTTTCAGCCAGCACCCCTGCAGTAGCCTTTTAAAGTCAAGATGCTTCTTATCATATTACCAATGGAAATCTGGAAGACAAGTACCTGGCCAACTAACAAGAAGAGATTCATATTTATACTTAGTCCCAAAAAGTGTTCTAAAAGACAGGAAATTATCAATATCACATGCAAACAAAATTTGAAGATTATCCAAAAGCAACTAGAACAGAAACCTAGATAGAGACCTGCCAGAAATACAAGCTGAGTTTAGAAGAAACCATGGCTCTAGGGATATCATTGCTGATATTGGATGTATCTTGGCTGAAAGCAGAGAGTACCAGAAGGATATACATTTATGTTTTATAGACTATGCAAAGGCATTGAGTATGTGGATCACAACAAATTGTGGCTAACATTGAGAAGAATGGGAATTTCACCATCAACAAACAAATGGATAGAGAAGCTCTGGTATATTCACACAATGGAATACTATACTGCATTGAAAAGCAAGGAACTCATGAAATATACAAAATAGGTGACCCTGGAGGACTTAGGCTGAGTGAAATATCTCAGTCACAAAAGGATAAATACTGCGTAGTGCTACTGTTGTAAAAAGAGACTGACGCCGGGGTTGGGGGAAAATGAAGAGGGTAAGACAGTAATACATGCTGCATTGAAATAGATGAGGGAGATAACTGTTTATAAGGAATATATGATTAGGTATTATTGTCATGACAAGAGTCCAGAATGAAACCTGCATAGTGGAGTTAACTTGGGGGTGGAGGGATTGTATGACAATGAAAGAATTTTTTTTTCAAAGAGAAAAATTAACTGGGGGTAGGGGTGGGCAGGGAGGAAAGTGTGTAGCAATAAATGAATGGAAATCCAAAGTCTGTAAACTTTCATTTTAAAAAAACACACTGTAAAAATGCCCCCCCCCCAAGGAATAGGAATTTCAGAACAGCTGATTGTACTTGTGAGAAGCCTATGCCTAAACCAGGAAGCCATTGTCCAAACAGCAAGGGAATACTGCATGGGTTAAAATCAAGAAAGAAGTGCATCCGTTCTTCATACCTTTTTAATCTGTGTGCTGAACAGATCATTCAAGAGGCTGGACTTTATGAAGAAAAATGAGAAACCAGGCTCGGAGGAAGACTCATCAACCACCTGCATTATGCTTCCTGAAACTGAGGAGGACTTGAAGCGTTTGCTACAGAAGACCAAAGACTGCAGCCTTCAGTACGGATTGCATCTCAACATCAGAAAAACAAAAGTCCTCACCATGGGGCCAATAGGAAGCATCATGATATGTGGAGAAAGATTGAATTTGTTTGGATCCACGATCAACACCTGTGGCACCAGCAGTCAGGAAATCAAAGACATGCTGTATTGAAAAAATTTACTATGAAGGACCTTTCCTAAATGCTAAAGAACAGTGATGTCAGTCTAAAGCTATGGTGCTCCTGATCCAAGCCATGGTCTTCTCAATTGCTTGTTATGCATCTAAGATTTGGACAATAAAGATGACAAAGAATTGATGCCTTTGAGTTGGGGTGCTGGAGAAGAGCATGAACATACCATGGATTGCCAAAAGAATAAACAGGTCTGCTCTGGAAAGGGTGAAACCAGATTGCTCCTTGGAGGTAAGGATTTTGACACTCCATCTCACATACTTTGGGCATTTTGTCAGGAGGGGCCAGTCCTTGGAGAAGCACATCATGCTTGGAATGGTGGGGGGCTAATGCAGGAGAAGATGACCCTGGGTGAGATGGTTTGACACAATGACTGTGGCAATGGGGCCAGACGCGTCAGAGACAGTGAAGGTGGCTCAGGATAGAGTAACTTTTAGAGCATTTGTTCATAGTGTTGCTGTGAGTCATCGTCGACTAGATGGCACATAACAATTGCCAAAATACTGCCTGGTGGATTACATGGGTGAGTATTTAGTGAAGAAGATAATACCAAAAATGTCATTCGTGACTTAGTATTCTTGTGCTGCCCAGACCTGTATCTCTTCTAAAATCAGGTACATTGTTGAATCTCCTTTGAATATCTTTGAAACACATGATAAATATAGTCTTTCTTCAGTCAAAATGCCTTCCTCAAGATGTCAACAGTCTTTGTTTACGGTGCTTAGTTCACACTTGAAGGAGCCAGGTTAGCTTGCTTGTTACCTGACAGCTCAGTGATTTAAAGCCACCAGTTGCACTCTGTCGATGGTGGGTATCAGTCTGACTCCTCAGACAGTCACAGATTAGTTAACCTTTGGAAAGAAAATTAAATTATCCATTTGCATGTAATTCAAAAGATAATAAAGAACAATTTTCAGGATTTAGGTTCTTTTAAATCAATAGATTCTATTTAAAATACATTTAAGTATGCATGTACACAACATGTTTGTAACAGAAGATGGGGCACTTCTTTCTTCTAGGGTCTGCCAAAGGAACAGACCAATTTGTCTTGGAAGTACAGCCAGGGTGCAAGGCTGGTGAAACTTCAGCTCACATACTTTGGGCATGTTATCTGAAGGGGCCAGTACTTGGAAAAGGACATCATACTTGGAAAAAGTAGAAGGTTATGGAAGGAGAGAAAGACCATCTATAAATTGAATTCACAGGCTGACCGCAACAATGGCATTACACACAGTAGAGACTATGAAGATAGTACAGAGTCAGGCAGGGTTCTGATCTGTTGTGCCTGTGCTTGCTATGAGCCAGAGTTGACTTGATGGCACCAAACAACAGGGTCTCTGGAAGTCAGAACTGACTTAACAGCAACAGGTACTTACTAAATACAAGTCTACCTCGCTTTCCAGATGGAGAGAGTTTAATTCACCCAAGATAACATGGTCAGTAGGTACAGACTTGGCGAATGAAGTCTAGTTCCAGACGTCATGCTCCCAACCACTGTGCTATGTTGCCTCACATTAATTGCTATTCTGATTGGGAATCAGGGATATCAAACAATTTTGTCTAGCCATAAGACTTGTGGAATCTTTACAAGAATACTCGTAAATGGGGAAAAAAGAAAGAATACTCATTGTAAAAGTCGTAAAGAGAGCATTAGGCTATTGCATTAACCAGGCGTAGAAGTCAGGATGGCATTTTAAGAAAGACACTTGGAGATACCTTTTGAATCATGAAATTATACTAATACTCTAATTTTGTTGGCCGTTTGAGTTCAATCATGTCAATTATTTCTCTCATTTTAGAGCCATTTAATGATTCCCTCAGATTGAGTTCACTGGCCTGTTACTTCTATGTAAAATTGTAAGCATTGATGTGCTGTGGCAATTTTCACAAATACTCCTCTGAGCTTGTTGAGAAACACTTGAAGAAAGGCCAAGTTATTCATCTTCAACAATATGTTTGTAATACCTATTATTTGTTTCTATATTATTTTTCAAAACTACCATACTAAACTCTTGCAAAACTTACACCAAGAAGCTGTTCTATTTTATCCAAACAGAACAGGGGAGCACTGCATGTTTTAAAATCAAGAAAGGTCTGTATCAGGACTCGATCCTTTCTCCATTCCTATTCTGTCTTCATACCGGTTAAATAATTCGAGAAGCTGGACTATAGGAAGAAGAATGTGGCCTTAGGATTGGAAGACTCTTTAACAATCTGCACTATGTAGATGACACAGCCTTTCCTAGCATGATGTCTTTTTCCAAGGATGGTCCCTCCTGACAACATGTCCACAGTGTGAGATGAAGTTTCACCATCCTTACCTCTAAGGCACACCCTGTTTGCACTTTCTCCAGGACAGACTTGTTTGTTCTTCTGACAGTCCACGTGATGGTGAGTGCTCTTCTCCAATACTGCAATTCAAAAGCACTGATTCGTCTGTCATTCTTACTCATTGCCCAACTTTCACATGCATAGGAAGTAATCACAAAGACTAGAGTTTGGATTAGGCGTACCTCAGTCTTTAAGTTCATATCATTGCTTTTTAGCACTTTGGAGAAGTACTTGGCAGAGGATTTTTCCCAAGCCAACACATCTTTTTATTTCTTGACTATCAGTACCAACGTTGTTGATTGTGGATCCAAGTAAGATGAAATCATTCATAACTTCAATCTTTCCTCCATCTATCATGATATTGCTTATTGGGCCAATCGTGAGGTTTTTTTTGTTTTCTTCATGTTGAAATAGAATCCATATTGAATGCCATGGTCTTTGATCTTCTGCAACAAGTGCTTCAAATCTTCACTTTCAGCAAACAAGGTGTATCATCTGCATAGCATAGTTTTGAGTACGTTTAAATTAGGAAGCTCTGATGGCCTAGTGAGTAGGGAGTTGGGTTGCCAACCCAAGATAAGCAGTTCAAATCCGCCAGCTGTTCTGTGGAGAAAGATGGTCAATTTCTTGTGTGATTTACAGCCTTTGAAAACCTCCTAGAGGGTTCACTTTGACTCAATTCAGACTTAATAACAATGGAAATAGAACCAAATGCACTGTAAACAGAAAATCCTATTTTGAAAACTGCTTGGGAGAATTTCTCTAGTTTTTCCTATGAATTAAATCCTATTTAAGTATTTACTATTTAAATTTTGGAGTTAGGATGAAACTGATTGAACCAAGTACTGCTAAGCCACAGTAGATGGGTTTTTGGAGGTACAGATTGTGTGAAGTCTTATTCTTATTACTACTTGACTTTGCAAGAAGTAAACTTCTAGCATCCATTTCTCAATAATTTTAAGATTTTCTATTTTAGACTTATTTTATACACATAGTCTGTTTGTAAGGGCTTAGCCATCTCATAATTAGATAAGACATAGAAGAAAGCACTTAATCCAGTGCCTGAAATGATAGGTCTAATTTGTCGGTTAGGCATATTAAGTAGTTTGATTCTTAAATGACTTAGTTTCTTCATCTGCAAAATGGGTATAGTGATATCATTGTATCTCTTAAGCGAGTAAAGTTGTCCTTGGGTCACATGTTGAGGTTCCAATCAAAAAAGCATCAGTGTGGGAGAAACAGGAGGTAGTCTGTTCCCATTAAGACATACAGTCCTGGAGCCCAACGGGGCGGGGTGATGTCTCTTTGAGTTGGAATTGGGTCAAGGGAGATGGGTACAGCATCAGGATACCATTAAGTTTAGAGTTGTGCCCATGTTTACAGCCTTTTGAAGTCAGAATACCAAATGATACCAAACCCCATCTGTTGTCAAGTTGACTCTTCCTAGCAAAGGGTTTCCAAGACTGTATGTTTTTATAGAACCACCAACCGTTAGCTTACTAGCAGGATGCTTTAACCACTGTGCCACCAGGGATTCTCATCTTGTTGGTCCATCACTTGCCTTCAGAGAGAATTAAAATAGCATCTTTTTGTTGTGCACCATCAAGTCAGAACTGACCCATAGTTGAACCTTCAGTGGATTTTTAGAGGCAGGAAGTCACATAGATTATCCAGGAGACCGGGCTCTTTGAGGAGAAATGTGGCATTAGGATTGGTGGAAGACTCATCAACAACACTGCTTGCTGAAATGGAGGAGGACCTGAAGGGGTTGCTACAGAAGGTCAAGAACTGCAGCCTTCAATATGGATTGAAGCTCAACATCAAGAAAACAAAGATTCTCACCACTAGGCTGACTGGCTACATCATGATGAATGGTGAAGAGATTGAGATTGTTAACAGCTTCAGTTTGCTTGGCTCCACAATCAACACTGTTGGTACCAGCAGCAAGGAAATTAAAAGATAAATTGCATTGGGAAAGTCTGCTGACAGAGACCTCTCCAAAGTACTGAAGAGCAACAATGTCAGTCTAGAGACTAAGATGCACTTGATTCAGGCCATGGTCTTTGTAATTGCTTACTATGCATCTGAAAGCTGGACAATGATTATGGATAATAGAAGGAGAATTAATGCCTTTGAGCTGTGGTGCTGAGAAGAATATAGAATATATTATGGATGGCTAGGAAAACAAACAAGTTTGGCCTAGAAAGGGTGACACCAGGTTGCTCCTTGGAGGCAAGAATTCTGAAGCTTTGTCTGATATACTTTGATCAAGTGGTGAGGGACCAACCAGTCCTTGGAGAGAGAAGTCATGCTTGGGAGGTTGGAGAGACAACAACATAAGAGAGGAAGACCCTCAATGAGATGGATTGATTCAGTGACTGGGGTAATGCAGGTAGGTGTGTTGGACACAATAAGATTGGCACAGGATAGAGCAGAGTTTAGGGCTGTTGTACACAGGGTCACTATGAGTCGCAAGCAACTCAACAGCACATAACAACAATAACAAGTCACATGGGAAGAGATTGCCTATCTTTCTCCCACAGAGCAGCTGGTGACTTTGAACTATGTGCCTTTTTGTTTACAGTGCGGAATTGTATAGTAATATCCTAAACATTATCCTATCCACATTTCAGGTCCAAATACCCCAGAGCTTATAATTCTAGTTTTGTTGTGAAAATTATTTTAAGCAGCATGGATAGTTTCATTTAGGAATGTTCACTAAATTAGTGACCATGCTGCTGTGGAAAATATGGAAATTATTGTTCCTACTTAATAATAACGAAAGAATAGGAGTAGTGAAAGTGTAGCTCTGGTGTCTGGTCTGTCATATGAATATTGATGCTGTTTTTGTTTTAGTCCAGGTAGAAAAGAAGAGCCTTATCTTACAGAAGGGAAAACTAGTAAGAACTTGGAAGGGAAAACTATATCCCGTCTAGAATTATGAGGACTTTACTTCACTGATAAAATATGACCAGTGTGCAGAACAGAGAACAGGTGTAAAATATTTTTAGACAAACCTTGGCGTACATTACAGGTCGCATCCCTTCTGTCTACACACTCAAGCGCTTAAAAAATAGTTGTGGAAAAGACACATTGACAAAAATGAGCTCGACTTTGCTTTTATGTTGAGTTTTTTTTTCTTTCCCCCACTGAATGGTGAAGTCAAACATCACTTTCTTCCCAGCCTGCAAGTTGCAGTTCTTTTCACACATTCCTTCTCCACGCGCTCTTCTGCAGTTTCTAAGGTCTCCTTTCTTCTCCTTCCTTCGCCCTGTCGACAGGATTCCAAGAATATGGAGCCATAGTCATTTCTGGGGCGTACAGACTGGGTTGTGACACCCTTCAAATGAGATTCTGATTTAAACCAATATGAGTTTCCTTTAGGCCAGGAAGAAAATGAGACAGACATATGGCCTCAGTCTGGTTTGGCTTCTGGCAAATGGGTATAAATTGTTGCCTTCTGCATATGACGGAGAAAAGTAGCCTGATCGAGAATTTATTTTAGGAAATGAAACTACACTCCAGAACCTAGATAACTCTATGATTCAGATTCACAATTTCCTAGCGATAATCACTTTTTCTGTTTTGCATTAAACATGTGCTCTTTTTAAAAGGTTCACTTCGCTTCCACCATCAGTTTATTTCTAGTGAAGATGGAGTTTGAGAATTTTGTTTGGTCTGTTTTATAACAAACATACCCATTCTCCTTCCCCTCTGATACCTAGGTCTGCCTACTGTACTCAGAACTATTTTTTAAAAAAAATCATTCTCCTTGTTTTGTAAACTACCCGTCATTATGCAGTTCTGTGGAGCCCTGTGACTTACTCTCTGTTAACTCTATTCTATTTCCAGGAAATATGGTGATGATTTCTAAACCATTTCAATACAATGCTTAAGATAGCTATAATCCCTAGATAGCCTTTCTAGAAACTAAGATGTCACTGGAGGCCTCTTTGATAAAGACTTTGAGAATAACCCATTTTTCACAGAGCCATAGAGGATTTTACCTGTGGAAATGACATCTTTCAGAATCTTAACAAAAGATTGGAAGAGAAGAAGAATTTTTTTAAACTTAAGAATAAATTATGTTTTGAAAAGTATATTTTAAGAACTATAGGAGTTCAAAGGACTTTTCAAGTTCTGTATGAGTGTTGGTGGCTTAGCAGTAAGGAGCTGCACTGTCAACCTGATGGCACACAGTTCAAGTCTACCAGCTACTGAGTAAGAGAAAGATGGGTAATCTTCTCCCTTGTTATTTACAGGCTCTAACAACCAGCTAGAGTGTCAGTTACAAATTGGTTCCAACTAAAATACACATAACAACATAAGAAGAATAGAGCTGGAATTAAATCTTTATTTCCCCTGGCTGGAGGAAAGAAGGCCCATGTGTAGCAGAGAAGGGCCCTCTGTCTGCACTGCCCTGGGACTGGCTCTGGAGATCCCTTTCCTTTGATGGAGAGTCTGTGGAAGTTCTGGGACGCAGCACAAGTAGCCTCGTCAGGCACACCACATTTTCCTGATAACTAAAGGAGGTCATGGCAGAGCTGATGTCAGATGAATCTTGGCTGAAAGCAGAGGGTACAAGAAGAATGTCTATTTGTGTTTTATTGACTTTGCAAAGGCATTTTACTATGTGGATCATAACAAACTAGGCTAATATTGAGAAGACTGGCAATCGCAGAACACCTAATTATGTTCGTACAAAACCTATACCTAGACCAATATGCTGTTGTATGAGCAGAGTGAGGAAACACTGCATGGTTTAAAATCAGGAAAGATTTTGGTCAGGGCTGTATCCTTTCTTCATACCTATCCAGTCTTTATTCTGAGCAAATGATTCAAGAAAGTAGACTTTCTGAAGAAGAATATAGCATCAAAATCAGAGGAAGATTCATCAACAACCTATGTTAGGCAAATGACACAACATTGCTTGCTGAAAGTGAGGAGGATTTGAAACGTTTGCTACAGAAGATCAACAACTACAGCTTTCAATATGGATTATATCCCAATATAAAGAAAATAAAAATGTTTACCACTGGACTAATAGGTAACATCATGATAGATGGAGAAATGATCAAAATGGTCAAAGATTTCATCTTTGTTGGGTTGTTTCTCACCACTGGGCCAATTGGCAGCACCATGACGGAAAGAGAATATAGATTGAGGTTGTTAACAATTATCCCTTGCTCAGCTCCACTATCAAGGCTCTTGGCACCAGCCATTAGAAAATCAAAAGATGAATTACACTGGGAAAATCTGCTGCCAGGGACCTCTCCAGTGTGCCGAAAACCAATATCAGTCTAGAGACGAAGGTGCACCTAATCCAGGCCATGGTCTTAGAATTTACTTGCCATGCCTCAGAGAGCAGGACAATGACTAAGGATGACAGAAGAATTGATGCCATTGCGTTGTGGTGATGGAAAAGTCTTGAATGTACCATTGACCACCAAGAAAATAAATAGGTCTGTCTTGGAGAGGGTGAAACCAAGTTTCTCCTTGTAGGCTAGGATTTTGAAGCTCTGCCTCAGAAAGTTTACCTTTTGGCTAAAGAAAAAACATAAGTCAAATAGCAATGATATTTAGGAGTATGAAGAGGAATGAACAACAACAATAAAATAGATTATGCCCCTCTCAGGAGTTCCAGACCCAAGAAAAATTATCAGCTCATGAAGAATAAAGACCATATGCATGGGAAGTACCTGGGGAGCTTGGGTTCCCTTAAACTCCCAACTCAGTGCAGGAACAGCCAATCAAAAAGAAAAAAGTTGTTCTTCCCCTTCATTTGATTTATTTGTCTACAATGGAAAAAGCCCTGGCGGGGGTGTGTGTGGGAGGAGGCAAAGGACATTTGAAAGTGAAGTAAATTCTCCTGCCAGCCCATCATTCCTGGGAGAAGGTTTCTTCCGGTTTGGACACTTTGGTGGTTTTATTCTTTAAAGCTTAGCGCTAGAAAAATGGCATTCCTCAAACTCAAGGACAGGTAAGAATCTAAGGGGTGAGGGTAGCGGGAATGGTGGCAGTGAGAGGTGGAGACAAGATTGTACTAGATTCTTTTTTCAGGATAAATTTTCCATTTAATACTTATACTGCTCAGGCTAGAAGCTCCCTCTAGGGGTCATCTCATTTGTTTTCTTACCGTCAGTGACAATTTTTCTGTTTCTGTTTGTCTACATCCACAGCACGTAGTAGGTGCACAAACCCTCTGCACAAACTCGGGTGGTCCTCCTCCCACTGGCCAAGGCAACACATCTTGTGGAGCCCAGCTGTTTCCTCTATTTGGCTAATAGATACTTGTAATTCGTCTAGTCCGTGCATGAACCAAAGAACTGGGCCTTGGAAGGAAAGATGTGTATAAACCTAAGCCAGAAATGAGCAGTCCCAAATAACTTTCCTCCTGGGTCACTTCCCCAGGCTCCACAAAGTTTCCTCTGTGACTTGAGAGCACTGTCATCCACTGAAAATACCACCACAAACTGGCCAAGCTCCTCCTTATGACCTAGGACTGTCAAGAGAGCATGACGGACCCGGCCCTAGTCCAGAAAACATGGTCTGACCCATGCCCCATGCCAGCTTCACCAGCAAGGGTGGAAGGCTTGACCCTGCAATTTCCCCTCTGGAGCCCTTGATTACCATTAAGAACTAAAGGCGTTCCAAGTAGTAGAGAAGGTTCCATTAAGCCTCCAATAACAGTTCCTAGTAACCCTGCCTCCTGTGGGAGGGAACAGCCTGCAGGGGAAAGAATGTGGACTCTGGGGTCAGACTTGGAATTGAATCCCAAACATCCTTAAGTAACTCTGCCCTTTAACTAACCCTTGTAAGTGTTGGGTTTCCAATATGTAAAAGGCAATTGGTAACTCCGACTTGTTAGTGTTGGCGTGAGGATTATGTAGGATATACAAAGCAGCTAGAGTAATCCTCTTCCCTCCCCTCCATGGGATGGGGTGACTTCCCTACTTATCTGTCAGAGGGGCCTGGAATGCTCTATTACCTCTCTGTCATGTGGCCTCCAGGGTCTGGGTGCAGCCTCTTTAGGGGAGTTCAGATGACTCTACACATGCCTTCTTCTGAGGACTTTGTTGTTATTGTTGTTGTTGTCATCACGTACTTTCCAACTGGAATTGATTCCTAGCTGACCCTCCAGAGGGATTATGTATGTTGTTGTGTACTGCAGAGTCGGAACCGACCCATAGCTGACCCTCTGGCGGGTTTTCAGAGGCAGTTTATTACCCGGGAGACTGTCCATCCTTCTTCTGTGGAGCAGCTGGTGGCCTCGAACCACATACCTTCAGGATTGCAGTACAGCTAGAGGAAGCTTTAGGAAGCAAAAACGGCTCTGTGGGTTAGCAGGGAGAAGAGAGAAAGCAAAGGTGAGAGAGAAACATGCTTTATTATTCTTGAGTCTGTGGTGGAAGCTATAGCACATGCTACTCTATCAGATTTGTGGTAAGAAGCTGAGCCATAATCCCGAAGGCATACAGTTCGAATCCACCAGTGGCTCTGCAAGAAAAAGATGGGCAGTCTCCTCCCATGCAATTAACTGCCTCTGAAAACTGGCTGGAGGGTCAGCTATGACTCGATGGTACACAACAACAACAACAGATTTGTTCACTGCTTGACCAAGGATGTTGGGCAAATCAAGCCTCAGTGTCACCATTTCTGAAATGGGTAGAATATTAAATGGAGGTGGATCAAGGTATGTATACAGTTCTAATCTACCAGCTACTCAGCAAGAGAACAATGGGCATCTCCTCCTGCCTGGTTTACTGCCTCTGAAAACCAGCTGGAGGGTCAGCTGTGGGTCAAAAACCAGCTGGAGGGTCAGCTGTGAGTCGGTTCCAACTTGTTAATACATAACAACAATAACAATGGATTATAGATATTTAGTGAAACAATATATATTTAATAGATATCAAATGTCCTTTGCTTTTCAACAAGATTCAAACTCAACTCATTAATGACAAGTCGAAACTGACTCATAGCTGACTTTCCGGAAGTTTTCAGAAGCTGTAAATCGCATGGGAAGAAATTGCCCAATCTTTCCCCCATAGAACAGCTTGTGGATTTGAACCACTTACCTTAGAGGTTGGCAATGCAACCCCTTACCCACTAGGCTACCCCTCCTACAGGGCATCTAATTAGCAAAAGATATCCATCTAATGCCTGGGGTGTGGATAGGTTTCCATGTGTGCACTGAAGCTGTGTTGCGATGTCCATAAACATCCACTTCTCCTGTTTTCAGGGTCACAGAGATGATGGTGGGGATTGTGAAGATTGCTTTGAGTCCGAGCTGCTGGTCTCACCAGTGCCCAAAGCTGTCCTCTGGTTTATGCTATTGCCTGCTGTGATGTATTTAGATAGAGGGTACTTGAAATAAGGGTTCTGTCAGAGCTCAGCTCCACAGCCCCCAACCAAGTGGAAGAGCCGGGCCCAGGACAAGCTACTTCTTGGAGGCGAAGCTGATCATTAAATTCCAATAAGAAGAAAGATATTGAATCAGACAGAATAAAAGGAACACCTCTCATGTCAACCTGAGGTAAAGCAAGTGAGGGTCCTGAGGGGCCAGACTTGCTACCATCGTTGTCATAACTACACCTAGTGTTTGTTAAGGATTCTATTTGTCTTCATAACAATCCAGTAATACAGGTATTGTTATTTAATTTAATAGATGACCAAGATCCTGAGACACAGAGAGGTTAACTTATCCAGGGTCACATACGCCGATTTGGGCCTAAGCAGTCTGACCAGAGCCCTTCAAGGATTCTACTTCTCAACAACTTCAAGCTCTGGACTCCAAAAAGATTTAGAGACCCTGAGGCCTTAATGTCTCAGGTGCTTCTTTTTAGAGGCTTGTAGAAATCAGTCAGAGCAACAACAACCGCTTGCAAAATAGTTTTTAGAACTTTAGTCAGCACTTGCACACAAGAAACAAGAGACAGCCATGGTGGCCTGAATGTCTCTGAGGGATCAGCCCAGTCTTAGACCATCTTAGACTAAGAGTCCTGGGAGACAGCGCTTCCTCAGCTGTCACGAGTGCTGAGCTGTGCCGTGGGAGGGCCTGGCCTCTACTTCCTACTACCTCCTTCCCATCATCCTTCACTGAGAGGCTGGTTAACTCATTTTCACATGCGTGTCATGATACTGAGTCTGGGTGTGTGGATCCTTATTGACATACCTCCTTAGGAACCCTGAGATATGAAGGAAGACTGTCAAGAATTATATTCACATGAAGACTTCTAATTCTTCTGTGAGAAAATATGAGAATTTTGAGGCTGAAATCAAGGTCCAGAGACAATGGAGTCCTTCCAAGAGCCTTGAGAGTGCTGTTGGCCATAATCGATGAGATCAAATACCAGCAACTGGTTGTGGCAGAAGACATCTACAGCAAGTCAGGAGCTTGGAATGAAGACTATTAGAAGGTAGCTCCTGACACACATTCACAAGCCCTCAGCCGTGCCCAAGGCTGCTTGTAACTCTGGAGAACAAGAATTACGTGTTCCCTTTAAAGCAGCACTGACCGGTAGAATTATCTGTGATGACAGAGACACTCCGTGTGTGTTGTCCAACATGGCAGCTACGAGTCACGTGAAATGTAGTTAGCGTACTTGTTGTTGTTGTTGTTGTGTACCATTGAGTCGGAACCAACTCATAGCTGACCTTCCAATGCTTTCTCAGAGGCTGTAAATCGCACAGGAAGAGATTGCCCATCTTTCTCTCACAGAACAGCTAGTAGATTCAAACTGGTTACCTTTGGGTTGGCAGTGAGACTCTTTACCACTGGGCCACCATAGTGAATTGAGGAATTTAAGAGGTTTGGGGTTGTTTTTTTTTTTTAAATTTTGTTTTATCTTCATTCATTTACATTTAAATACACACACATGGCTACTAGCTATCACACTGGAGTGTGCCCCCTTATAACATTTCTGTAAAGCCTTAGTGCTTCCTGAGATTGGGGACCAGTAGAAGCAGCAGTTACAGATGTTCAGAAGGAGAAAGCCATTGTGAATCCAGGGCCTTTCACTACAATTGTTAGGATGGATATATTGTTGTTGTTGTTGAATACTGTCAAGTCAGAACCGACCCATAGCTGAACCTCCCAGTGGGTTCTCAGAAGCAGTTAATCACATGTGAGAGGAAATTGCTCATCCTTCTCCCACAGACCAGCTGGTGGATTTGAACCAAATGCCTTCGGGATTGCAGTGCAGCGTTTTACCACTACGCTATAAGTTGTTGTTGTTGTTGTTATGTGCCATTGAGTGAGTCATTTGCATTTCATAGCAACCCTACATACAACTGTTCTGAACCCTGCTCTATCTTGAGCCAACCTAATTGTCTCTAACACCTACCCCCATTACCCCAGTCACAGAGTCAATCTGTCTCATTGAGCATCTTCCTCTCTTGTGCTGCCCCTCCAGCCTCCCAAGCACAATGTCCCTCTTCAAGGGCTGGTCCCTCCTTGCAACATGCCCAAAGTATGTCAGATGGAGCTTCAAAATCTTTGCCTCCAAGGAGCAGCCTAGTTTCACTCTCTCTCAATATATTGTCCTAGAAAGCCAGTAGGCACTAAAGTCAGATAGACCCGAGTGTGAATCTTTGCTCTTTTATCAGCTTTGTAACCTTAGGCAGATTTTCTTTTAGCATTTTGAGTCTCAGATTCAACATCTGCAAAATAGGAGAAATAATACCTGTCATGGCATCCATGTAGGGGTCACTTCATTCAATTCAGTCATACACCCTCTAGAGTCAGGCCCTGTGTCTGGTTATAGAATGAACAACCCACGTACTGTCTTAGGCCTCCTGAGATTATAGCCTAGGTGACCTCTATCAGATGATGAAGTAATAAACGCTATCTTCTGTACAGATTGTTGTGAGGATTAAATTGGACAATATCTGGAAAGTACCTGACTCAGCGGAGTTAGCACTCAAACGTCCACCCTTCTCTTCTGGCCTTTGCATCTTTCCTGATAAAGGACCTTGCCAATACCCAGAATCCTTTGCCTCATTGTGACTGTCGACATAGAAGGGAAACAAAGCAATCTCATTCTCTACCTCTTTTAGATTAGAGCAAGACTTTGATGTGTCTGTCCCATGGAGCAGAAGATAAACCATCAGAACGGGTGCATCAGGTCCCAGGGTAATTTGGGATGGAGATGCAAAGACTCCAGACTGACCCCTAAATACAGGTGCTGAGGGGCTTTGGAGTCAGCATGACAGGGAGGAGTAGTCAGTTGCCCACCTGCCCACCCTAACCACTCACTCAGGAGGATGTCAGCTGGAGGCTTGTTCTTTCTTCCTCCTGCTGCGGTCCCAGAGACAGGAGTGTCACTTGACCTCAGGGCACATTCCAGAATGAGGCCAAGGCCAAGAATAGGACCCAGGAAACCTGCCACCCATCCTGCCTGTGTTACTCACACATTCCCCAGAGTAGGAGGGAGGCTTCAGACTCCTTAGGGTGGGGGGAGGAGAAGGTATCAGCAAGTGGAACTGAGGCAGTGAAAGGAAGACTCCAGAGACCCCCCCCCCAAACCTGGTGCCATCTCAGTTAGCAGAAGCATGTGGTCCTCGGTCCATGAGCCCCTGTGGGCTCTGTGAGCAGTCTCATGGCACCCCCGTGTCTTGAAGCAAATGACCCAGGAGCAGAGCAAGGATAGAAGGAGGCGGGAGCCAGGGCTTCCCTGACGAGCTGAGTCCTTCCCGCAAGCAGGCATGGCCAGACAGCTCACTCGGGAATCTAGGCCAGGAGTGCTCATGTGCGTGGCAGCAATGCTGTGTCACATGGCGAGGTTGGAAGCCAGCCCCGGGATGCAGGTTGGACGTGCAGCCAACTGGAGGTGAGCCCTTTGCAGGTATGTGGGATCCCGATGGGCTGACAGCACTTCATTCTGCCCAGCCCAGAGTGTATGTGCCTCCCGTGCTTGTAGAAGCAGTGTACCACGAGCACTGAGTGCTCTGAAGTCAGACTGCTGTTCTGTGCCATCAAGCAGGTGCCAAGTCATAACAACACTCACTGCAGGACAAAGGAATCGGGCCCTTGTTAAGTGCCATCGAATCCACCATGACCCATAGTGAACCTGTGAACACTGCTGCCCTATCTTGAGACAACTTCACTTAGCTGTCCCTGTTGCCCTGGTCACTGTGTCATCTCATCTCATTCAGGGTCTTCCTCTTCTGCATTATCCCTCCACCCTTCCAAGCACGATGTCATTCTCCAAGGACAACATGCCCAAAGTATATGAGACAGAGTTTCAAAATTCTTGCCTCCCAGGAGCAATCTGGTTTCACCCTCTCTAGACAGACTTGTTTGTTCTTTTGGCAGCCCCATCGGGCTCACTCGGTGAAACGGTTAAGTGCATGGTTACTAACCAAAAGTTTACTCGTTTGGACCCATTGTCCACTGTGCCAGAGAAAGCTATTGCACTCTATTTTTCTAAAGCCCGCAAAGTCGTAAGGGCAGTTCTGCTCTGTCTGATAGGGTTGCTACGCAACAGGATCAACTTAACCTCAAAGGGATTTACTCTGTATTTTTTTTTTTAGTCTTTTGGCTTCATTTCTTTGATTTTTTTAATTATTATTAAATTTTATTAGTTTTAATGAACATTTACAGGGATTTTGGGTTTTCATT
>NW_006399827.1:8352496-8440053 GCF_000299155.1 Elephantulus edwardii
CCAAAATAGAAAACTATAGGCCAATATCTCTCATGAATATTGATGCAAAAATCCTAAATAAAATACTGGCAAATAGAATCCAACGATACATAAAAAAAAAAAGATTTACTCTTTAAAGGAGCAGATTTTCTGAATCTTCTCCTGAGGAGCTGCTGGTGGGTTCACATCACTGACCTTTGGGTTAACAGTCAAGCACTTAACTGTCATGCTAGCAGGGCTCCTTAAGTCAGCCTGTCTGTGTTCAAATCTTGCTTCCATCACTTGCCAGCTCTGTGATCCCAGACAAGTTTCTTAACCCCTCTAGGCTGTTTCTTCAGCTGTAAAAGAGTGCTCAAATGAGTATCTGTCTCATACTTTTACAACGAAGATTCCAAGAGATGATGCCCAGTGTCTGGCATGTGACAAGTGCTCACTCAGTGCTGATGTTGTTGTAATAACAGGGCAGCTGGACAGAGGGCGTTCTCCAGCATAAGGAAGTCACCATGTGGCCCCTTCCCTCATTGGGATCCACCCCTTGTCCCTGCTCTCTGGCCCTGCTGTCAGGGGGTGACATCAGACTAGGGAACAACTGGTCAGACAATGGAGTAGAGTGTAGAGAGACAATGGAGTGCTAGGAGGCTGGAGGTGCTAGGGGTGGGAAAAGCGAGTGGAAAAAGCCACGCTGCTCTGCCCCAGAGGCCTAAGGGCTGGTCCAGAGATAGCCGGCCCAGAGACTGGCCTGACAGAGTGGACAGAGAGAGGGAGGAGAAAGGGAAGGAGAATGGGGAGGGGGACGCAGTGTCCTGAGTGCACGCAGGCCTGGGTGTGAGGGAGGTTGGTCCCTAAGGGCCTGGACCCTGAAGGAGACTTATCTTCCTGTGTCCTGGGGCCTAGACTGGGCCAAGCCCTCCCACATGGGAGAAGGCAGCCTCCACAGGTAGCCTTGCAACCAGACTCAGAATTCAGCTTGACCTTTACTGAACACTCTGGAAGGCAGGCATCGTGTAAGGCCCGAGGTAGCAGAGATAACAACAAACAAAAACAGGTTGTCGGGAGAGCCTATTCCTTAAAAAAGGACATCAGGCTGGATAAAGGGTCAGCTCGCCTTTCCAAAAGAAGACCCTCAATGAGATGGATTGGCACAGTGGTTGCAGCGCTGAGATCTAGTATCTCAGGATAAGGAGGGCACAGGATAAGAAAGCTTTCAGATCCATTGTTTGTAGGGTGCTATGAGTCACACTAGACTGGCACCTAACTACAACCAGAGATAAGACTCGGGCTTGAGTTCAAGAGTAGAAAAAGAAACACCATTTGTTGTTGTTGTTGCTGTGATGACTCCACAGTCTGGGGTTTTGTTTCTCATTCAGGCTGAGGCTGGTGTATAATGGTGTGAAAAGAGCAGTGGTAACGTGAGGAAGGTTGAGTCTGACTTCTACCTGCTCCACAAAGGGGAACTGTCTCCCGGCAATAACATCCTTAGTACCAAACAAATAGATGCATGGTCAGACATGCCTCTCCCCATGCACCTGCTCCTATTTCTAGGAACGCTGGGTCAAATATTCATTATAAACTGACTCACAAACTTTACTTGAAGTTGTGGGGTAAGGGAGACAAAGGAAGTCCATGTTTAGTGAACAGCAGCTCCAAGCCAGGCACAATTTCTCAATTAGCCCAGACCACTTCTCAGTCAACATGTGAAAGTCTAGATTCCATTCAGCAGCACAAAAAAAAACCAAAACAAAAACAACCCTCTGGTTTCCTCGATCCTCTAGCAAACTTTGTGTCATAGCAGTCACAAGTCAGCTTTTCATTCAGTCATCCAGAAGCAAAACCTTTAACTTTGGCTCCATCTCCAGGCTTCTATCAGGCTACACTTTGCCACGGTCTCTTCACTCTCCCCACAGTATGGAGAGCACCCTTTCTTATATTGGCTCTACACCTGTTGATTTGCAAGACCATGTGTCTAATTAAGGTAGCTGGATACCACACCCCCAGCAAGGGCTAACCCAATGGATAGAAAAGCCATTATTCAAAGTTCTAACACCACAGTGGAGACTCTGGGAGGGGGGTGAGTTGTGAGGAAAGTAGAACAAAGCCTTGGACCCTGCTGTCCCAACACCGTGGCAGTGTCAGGAAGTCGGGAGGGAGGAGGTGGCAGGTGAAGGTGTGGATGGAGCACCTGTGGCTGGTGCTCATGCCTTGTTAGTGCCAAGTGCTGTCCTGTTCTCCCTGTGGTGACTAGAGAACGCCACCCCTTTGGCCTCTCGTTGCTCAAGAGCATCTTATCTTTCTGCTGCTGGATCCTCCCTTATTGTTACAAATTATCTCTGACGTGAGATTGGCTTGGTTTGTGGGGCCTGGATTCCTCTGAGCTGCAGCCCATGAAGACCCAGGAACTTTTCTGGACAGAGACATCCTTACCTTCAGACAACCAATGGGCAGTATCACAGCTGCACCAGCCCTGAGTGCATCTCCTGAGAAGTGAGTTGGCGTCCTTGAGCCTCCCCCAGGGCCAAAGGGCACTCTGTCCCCATTCTTGGGCACTCAGCCATGTACCCTGGACACGTGTGCATAGCTTTGATTCAGAATCTTCCAGAGAGAGCCAGGTGGGCAGCATAGCCCTTTCCTGTCTCACTTCTGTCTCTTCTGCCTTTCACCTTCAATCCCTACTCACCTGTGACTGGGCCTGGTTTCTGCCCCGGCCCCATCACGGTGTCCTAAGGTGGAGGAGCACCAAGATTATAAGTCAGAACATGTGGGTCTATGCCCTGGTGCTTCCTACTGCTTCTTTTTTATCCCTCTCCTAGCCTCAGTGTTCTTTCTTCCTTTTCTTTTAAACTTGTTTTATTGACTTGACTGAAAGTTTGCAGAGCAAATTGTCCATTCAACCATTCATACATATTTTGGTTTGTGATATTAATTGCAATCCCCACATTGTAACATCACTCTTCTCTCTTCCTTCCTGTGATTCTAATTTCCATTCATCCTTCTAGTTCTTCCTGCCTCCTGAGCTTCAGCCCTGGGTAAATGCTTTCCTTTCAGTTTTGTATGGTTAATTGTTCTAAG
Source organism: Elephantulus edwardii (assembly GCF_000299155.1). Lineage (NCBI taxonomy): Eukaryota > Metazoa > Chordata > Mammalia > Macroscelidea > Macroscelididae > Elephantulus > Elephantulus edwardii. Next base: position 8,355,542 of record NW_006399827.1, read on the forward strand.
AAGTAAGTAGGTTGCTATTGGCCTTCTGTCTATTGTTTGGTACGTTTTCATTTCAGGCTCAAAGGGTGACTAAGGGGCTTTCCCTCTTGGGGGAACCTATCAGACCAACAAGCCTAGTTGTTGTAATTATTTTGCGGTTTATTTCACATTTTCTTCCCTTTCAGGGCAGTCAGCAATGGCAGCAGGTATTGTCTACTTCTTCTGGTGTTTCATCTTTGGACGACATGTTTCCATGTTGTTTGTTGTTGTATACCGCTGAGTTGGAACTGACTAACTGCTGACTGTCTAGCAGATTTTCAGAGGCTGTAAATCACTTGGGAGGTGGTTGTTGCCCTAATTGTTTCTATACATCTTTGCTTTCTTCTCCCTCATTTTTTTTGTTTTGTTTCAGACAGGGAGAGACCAAAAACTATCACATAGATAGCTGCTTACAAACTTTAAAAAAAAAATTCTGTTTTTCAAGTAGTTGTTTTTATTGCATTGAACACATCAAAAATGTTGACTTGACAAATATTGTGTTCTTTTGCTTTTATGACAATAAAACTTAGATGTAAAATCAAACCTAAAAATTTCACTTACTGCTTTTCTGAAACAATTCCAAGTTCATTGCCAATGAATGGGTTTCTATTCATAGCAAACCTATAAGACAGTAGAACTTCTCCAAATGGTTTCGTAGACTGTGATTTTTATGGAATTTAAATCTTTATCCTAGAGAGCTCCTGGAGACATCAAGTTGCCAACTTTCTATTTTGTAGTCATGTGTGGGGGTCTTTAAATTTTAATGAAAATTTACAGAGACTTTGGGTTTCCAGTCATTCATTGTTGCATAATTTCCTCCCTGGCCCCCCTCACCCCCAGTTCACTTTTCTCTTCTAAAAATAATAATAATAATAATAATAATAATAATAATTCTTTCATTGTTATACAATCCTCACTCCCACCCCAGTCCACTCCACTATGCATATTTCATTCTGGATTCTTGTCATGACATAATACCTAATCATATATTCCTCCTAAACTGTTCTCTATCTCATCTGTTTCAATGCAGTATACATTATTTATCCCCTCTTAGTTTTCCCTCATCTCCGATGCCAGACCTGCTTTACAAGAGTGGCACTGTGCAGTATTTGTCCCCTTGTGACTGAGATATTTCACTCAGCATAATGTCCTCTAGGTTTACCAATTTTGTATACTATTTCATGAGTTTCTTGTTTTTTAAATGCAGCATAGTATTCCATTGTGTGAATATACCAAAACTTCTCTAGCCATTTGTTTGCTGATGGGCACTTGGGTTCTTTCCAACTCTTTGCTATTGTGAACAAAGCTGCAATAAACATGGGCGTGCATATATCTGCTTCGGTGGCAGTTATGGTTTCTTTAGGCTATATTCCCAGTAGTGGAATTGCTGGGTCAAATGGCATTTCTATCTCCAACTTTTTGAGAAAGAGCCATACTTCCTTCCATAGTGGTTGTACCACTTTTCACTGCCACCAACAGTGAATAAGGGTTCCAGTTTCTCCACAACCTCGCCAGCATTTGATGTTTGCTGTTCTGTTGAATTTTGTTATTCTAACTGGGGTGAGCTGGTATTTCATAGCTGATTTGATTTGCATCTCTCTTAGAGCTAGGGATTTTGAACATTTCTTCATGTGTTTGTTCACCATCTGAATGTCTTCTTTGGTGAACTGTCTGTCTATCCTGTGCCCATTTTTCAATTGGGTTGTTTTCCTTTATCTTCTTGTTGTGTTCGAGTATTTTATAAAGTCCCATATCAGACGTATCACTACCAAATATTTTTTTCCCCAGCCTGTGGCTTCCCTTTTCACGCTGTTGGAGAAGTTTTTGGATGTGCATAGGGATTTGATTCTTAGAACATCCCATTCATCTATTTTATTTTCTCCTGGTTGTAGGTGTAGCCATGCATTTTTAACTACTGTGTCACCAGGGCTCTTTGAAGAAACATTAGGGTTCATATTGACTGTAACTAGCACTAACATTAGTTGCTTTATTAAATGAAGTGTTGATGTGATTAAATATGAGTGAATTTCTAACGTTATGATAGTTCAATAATCTAATAGAACTTATTGGCTAAAAGAATGCCATACAAAGTGATGGGTTCATTTTCTTGGTCTTCAAAACATTGACGTCTCTTATTTCTCTGGAATATATCTTTCTTTGACTGCAAGGGCAAGGAAAAAAAATGTTTTTAGCTCAAAAATGTAGAAACTGCTTGAAAAATTTCACACAGTATTTGTTCTCTTAAATTTAATGCAAAAATTATCCACATTTACCCTCCCGTGCTTTCAGTGGAACTCCTGAGGGGCTTGAGCTTACCTAAGTCCTATAGTTAGTGTTCTGTCCGTGATCAAGCAGATAAAGAAGACATCTCAATCTATTAGACAAACAGATCTGTCTTGAAGGAAGTACAGCAATGAACGATGTGCCCTAGAGGTCGAGATGGTTAACATTCATCTCATATGCTTTGGGTATGTTGTCAGAAAAGGCTGGTCATTAAGAAACTACATCACGCTTGGAAAAGTCAGCAAAAGAGAAGATGATCCTCAGAGAGATGGATTGACTCGGTGGCCGGAACAATAGGCCGAAGCACATGGGAAATCACGATGATGGTGTGGGATGGTTCTGAGCAGTTGTTCCGAGAGCCAGTGAGCCATCATTGACTGCAAGGCGCTCAGAGATTTTTGTACAAACTCTCTCCATTTACTCTTCTTTCCACCCATCAGGTCTCCAGTTCGGCCATAAGGTGTCTCTGTGACAGGTGCAGCTGGAGCAGGAAGGGTGTCCTACATTGTCTTGTTTTCTCTTCCTTGATGTTAGAAAATCTCGTTCACAAACTTGTAAGACTTACTTGACAAAACAGAGGGAGCTCTGGTGGCCTAGTGCATAAGGAGTTGTGTTGCCAACCCAGAGGCAGGAGATTAAAATCCATCAGTTGCTCTACAAAAGAATGATGGCCAGTCTCCTCTTGTGCTATTTACAGTCTCGGAAAACCTGCTGGAGGGTCAGCCATGAGTCAGTTCTGACACGATGGCACATAACAGCACTAAAGCAGAATGCAGAACACTGTCTTTGCGAACGATGTTTTGCCAGTTGATCCTGATGCCCTTTCCCTAAGATGATGGTCTTGGAAGCCTCAGCTTCCTTGTGTTTGGTCTGTAGGACTATGGTGAGCCCACAGATGTGGCATGTCCAAGCTACTCCATCACCCAACATGGTCCCATTGTCAGGACTTTCCTCCGCCGACCCACTATCAAGTTCACCACCATGTGCTGGCCACAGTGACAGAGGTGAACATACCACCCCACTTCATATACTTCATACACACACACTCATAGACCTTAACCCCAAAGAATCTCTCCCACACACATATGCAACAGAATCACTCAGAAGGGTTCTTGATAATATGAGCTTTTAATTGGCATCTTCTCCCTACGTTCAAGGAAGAAATGAAGACACCTTGTCATGACCTTCAGCTGTGAAGGGGCTTGGATGGATGAAGGGCTGAGGAAGGAACGAGGGCAGATACAGAACTGACAGTGGATTTCTCGGGGCTTCTATCTAGTAACAGGGTGGCCAGGCCCACACAGGCAGTCTGGAAACACAAAAAAATCACCAGCCAGCTGCCACATCCCGAGCCTGCCCTCCGAGGCCTGCCTTAGAGTCTCCCTCCAGGTCCCTGCTGCAGGGAGCTCTGGCGGCCTAGTGGTAAGGCGCTGCACTACCTACCTGAAGGCAGGCAGTTCGAATCCACAGGCTGCTCTGCAGAAGAAAGATAGACACTCTCCTTCCAGTGTGATTTACTGCTTCTGACAACCTGCTAGAGGGACAAGGTCAATTCCAGCTCCATGGTACATAGGTCCTGCTGGCTCCTAAGGCCAACACCAGATGGCAGCATTGAACAACACTGGCTCCTTAAGCCTGCTTCCCATCCTCCTCTCCTCTTTCTTATTCCTTCACTGGCCCCACCTCCTCTTTCTGTCTCTCTCTTCCTACCAAAACAGATCCAGTGGCTTTTATCCGCTTTATTTTGAAGGAAACTGGTGCCGTTTGAAAGCACACACTGTCAAATAGGGCCATTCAATAACTGGAAGGGACAGCTATGGATCTGTTTGGGGGAACCCAGCGGTACTGGGCATTTGTGCTTGGTCACTATGAGTTGACCCAGGTCTAGTGTCCCTGTGACCCTGGGACCTGGCACTCAGTAAGTGCTCAGAACTAGCCCTGGAGGTGAAAGGAATGGAATTGGGTCAGCAAGCCAGCACAGCCCCTAAGAAACAGGTAAACAGGTGCTCTGGTGACCTCAGCAACTGCAGGTCCACTTGTCCCAGCAGCCCCTCTTCAGAGATGTTGTATGCCCCCAACACCCTCCTGCCCACAGCTCTTGTCATGTCCTGGGGGCTGTGGGGAATTAATCGGAGGGGAGCTTTCATGGGACTTCCTTTCTCTCTCCATCCACCACCCTTACAATTCAGCTCCTTCGCTTCTTGTGACCACCAGTGCAGAACCTTGGGTGGGGACCCACTGCTGGGAGAGCCAGGGAGGGAGAGGCCAGCGGAAGGAGGGGAACGCTGGGCAGACTGGCTTCCAAGGATCCCTCGTCTGTAGACATCTCCCACCTCGGGTAAGAAGGTGTAACACAAGTACTGGAACTTGACCTGGACTTCGGGATGTTTTGCTGATGCCAGCTGGCGTTTCGCTGTCTAATCTGACCTTGCCCAGTTTGCTGACTGTGGGGTGTTGGGACGGGGTGTGCTGAGGGCCAGGTTGGGGGCCAGGATGGGGCGCTGCCCTCAGTGCACCGCCAGCATCTCCTTGAGGACGTCGCAGGTCTTCTTGTGCATGACCTCGCGAAGCTTCCGGACTCGCCGGGTGCTGGACGCTCCCACGAAGCTGTCCGGCCGCAGCATGGCCATGCCGCCGTCCACCTCGCCCATGATGATGAGCGGGGTCTCGCCCACCGTCACGTTGGGGCAAGGGCAGGCCCAGTCCACGTGCAGCAGCGTGACCTCCAGCGGCTCTCGGCCCAGGAACTTGAGTCCCATCTTCTCGTCCTTGAGGACCTCGTCCACGGTCACCAGGGCCCGGCCGGCGTCGGGCTCCTCGGTCAGCTCTGACACCCGGCCCAGGATGACAAAGTCGCTGCGGCAGAAGCTGGTCACGAGCTTCTGCCTGGGCTTGCAGGCCCTGCAGCGCTGGTTCCCCCGGGGGAAGGGGCAGGACTCCTCGCAGGCCTCTCTGCTCTCGAAGTTGTTGCTGTTGCCCTCACAGCCGCCGTAGACGAACGACTGGCACTGGCCTGTCTGGCCGTTGTAGGCCCAGCGGGGCACGTAGGCCTTGCAGGGACCCTGCAGGGCGGGCAGGCTGCACACGGCCAGGGGCCCGCTCATGCACGCCAGCATGCAGGCCTCGTAGGTCTCGAAGTGGTTGAGGTTGCGGTGGCAGCGGCCGTAGGTGAAGGTGAGGCAGTTGTTGACCTGGGCGTCAAAGTGCCAGCGGGTCTGCTCCTCGCCGCAGTCCTCGCCGTCGGGGGGCTGCAGACACTCGGCCGCGGGGAAGGCCGTGCCCTGCACGCTGCTCTCGGCCGTGGCCGCCGCCGGACCCGCCCTGACCACCGACAGCGGGAAGTCGGCCCGCAGGACACCGGCGGCGTTCCGGGCCGTGCACGTGTAGATGCCCGCGTCCTGCGACTGGGCGTTGTAGATGACCAGCTGGGCGATGTTGGTGACCACCACGTTGCCGCGCACGTGGTTGGGCCGCATGACCACGTTCTCGCGGTCCTCCAGCTGCTTCTCCCACGTGATCTCGGGCCGGGGCCGGCCCACCACGTCGCACAGGAAGCTCACGGTCTCGCCCATGGTGACCGACTGGTGCACGGGGTGGTTGAGCAGGGCCGGGGCCGCCATGTCCAGCCCCGGGGTCTCGGGGGAGACGGTGGTGGGGTGCTCGGTGGTCTCGGGGGGCGGGGGGCTGGTGTGGGGCCAGGTGAAGTGGTAGCGGCAGGTGACCACGGCCAGCGTGATGCCCTTGGAGCAGGCTTCGGCGTCCATGTAGCAGCGGTTGTAGTAGGTGAGCCCGTCGGAGGCACAGGTGAAGCTGGGCTCCTTCTCACAGCGGTCTTTGCACTTACACACGGGCTGGCCGTCCCAGATGTCACACTCGGAGCCCTGCTGCAGACACATGAAGTGGTCGCACGTGGCCTCCTTCGGCATGCCCACGGGGCCCTTCTTGCCCTTCACGTCCACGTAGCGGGCGGCCACACAGCTCTTGGCCCCGCACACGTTGGGGCAGCACTTCTCGTAGGTCTCGCACTCCTGGGGAGAGTGACAGAGAGGCTTGAGCAGCGCGGAGTAGGAAGAGAGGATGTGTCCCCCCAGCCCCCAGAAATGCTTATCACCATGTGCTGACCATGAGCCAAAGATTTTTATGATAATATAGCTATCGGCTGTACAAGACAAAGGGGGGGTGACTCTAATCCGCAGCCCTCAGGCCTGTTTTTCATTGTTTTGGGTCAAACATTCTTCTAGGTGGTATAGCCCTGGTGTGCCCACTTGCCGTACAGAGGTAACTGGTGGTTGCTGTGAAGCTGCACACTGTGACCCTGATGCATCAGATGCGATACTGGTTGCCCATGGTGGACAGTGTTTGGTGGAGCTCCCTGGTTAAAACAAGCTTAGAAGCAGGAGTAGCATCCACTTCCATAATAGCTTGCCTCGGGAAACCCTATGAACCTGGAGAAAGGATGAAAGTCACACAAGTGTCAAGGACTTATTCATAGGGTCGCTATGAGTCGCCTACGACTCAATGGCACTTAACAGCAACAACAACACAGCTAATGGCAATAAACAACAACAACAAAGCTATCCTACGCATAGCCAGGAAAGGTGGAGGGTCCGGGAAAGAGAGGAAGACCCTCGACGAGATGGATCGACATAGCAACTACAGCAAGGGACACAAGTGTGTCAGGGATGAGAATGGCACAGAACAGAACCAGGTTCAGAGCTGTTGTTCCTAGGGTCCCTAAGAGTTGTACCCAACTTGATGGCTCTTAACAACAATGACGGTACACGACATAGTAAGATGTTGTTATGTATCATCACTGGAACCGACTCATAGCTGACCCGTCATAGGGTTTTCAGAGGCTGTGAACCACACAGCAGGAGACTGCCCATCTTTCTCTCACAGACCGGCTGACTGATTCGAACCACATGCCTGTGGGTTGCCAGTGCAACTTCTTACCATTAGGCCACCAGAGCTCCCTGGCATACATAGACATCATATAATAGCATACATATAAACATATAGAGCATAAAGTATATCTATAGAGAGAGGATATAAACAAATATATACATATAAACAGGTACAAGACAAGAAGTAGTCATTTAAACAGAACAAGCAGACATTGCATGGTTTCATATGTGTGTCAGGACTGTATCCTTTCTCCATGCCTGTTCAATCTGTGCTGAGAAACATTTTGAGAACTCAGCTCTCAATATGAAGAGTGTCATTAAGATTAGAGGAAGACTCATCAATAACCCACATTATGCAAATAACACAGCCTTGCTCTCAGAAAGTGAAGAGGACTTGAAGTACAGATCAATACAATTACATCTTCAAGTCAATAAAACAAAAAATCTTCACAACTGGGCAAATGGGCAACATCATGATGTTGTTGTTGTTGTTGTTGTTGTTAAGTGCCGTTGAGTCACAGGCGACTCATAGCGACCCTACGAAGGAGAGTCCTTGATGCTTGGGTGCCTTTCATCCTCTCTCCAAGTTCATAGGGTTTCCGGAGGCAAGCTATTATGGAAGTGGACGCCACTCCTCCTTCCACGCTTGTTCAATCGGGGAGCTCCACCCCACTCTCAGTCCGCATCGGGTAGCCAACCATTAACACATTTGACACATCCGTGTCACAGTGTTCAGCCTCACAGCAACCACAAGTGACCGTGGGATGGCAACTAACATCATCATAGATGGAATAAATACTGAAATTGTCAAAGATTTCATTTTGCTTGGATCCATAATCAATACCCATAACAACTTATAGCCAAGAAATCAAGGGACATGTTATATTAGACAAAAACTTACACTCATGGACCTCTCCAAAGTGCTAAAGAGCAATAAAGTCATAAACTGACTAAGGAACACCTGACCTAAGGCGTGGACTTTTCAATTGTTTTATATCCATGGAGAAATTAGACAATGAAGGAAGCCCAAAGAAGTGATGCCTTTGTAGTGTAGTACTGATGAAGAGCATTGTGCAAAAGGACAAATCATTTTTGGAGTAAGTGCAATCAGGAGCACTTAGGGCCAAGATGATAGAACTTTGTGTCACATACTTTGGGTATCTTGTCAGGAGGGGACAGTCCTTAGAAAAGAGACATAAGGCTGGTAAAGGTGGAGGGTCAGAGAAAGAGAAGAAGACACTCAATATGATAGCTTGACACAGTGACTACACAATGGGCTTGAATGTGGTGGAGATTGGGAAGATGGCACAGAATGGGACATAGTTTCTATTTGTTGCTATGAGTTGTGAACTTGAAGGCACCTGACCATAACATAAACAGCATTTACTACATGTCGGCCCTTCTGAGAACTTTACACTGGCTGTCCACCACAAACCTGTGAGATGGGTGCAACTGTAATCCCCACCTTACACGTGGTGATAACCGAGGCACACAGAGGTTTATCAGGTTGCCCCAAATCACACAGCATGTAGTGTGGGAAGAATCAGGACACTTCCCAACAAGCGGGGACATTTCCTTACAACTTATGACAGAGGAGAATGAAGAGGCTCAGAGGAGGCATGCCGAAGTCTACATGGTTAAAAAGTATAAAGGAGTTCGGTCTCCAGGTGGATAGGGTTCTGAAATGGTGTTGTTTTCAGACACCAAACAGCATCTAGGTTTCAGCAAGTTCAAATTCACTGCTGTCAAGTCAGAACCAACTCATAGTTGGCAAATTAGCCTAAATTTTTGTCTTTTCTCCAACGTGGTAAGGAGGCCCTGGCCAGCATGAAGAGATCTCAGCACGCAAAGAAGGGGCAGTCAGAAGCCACAGGGACAGGTGTTCGGATCTCAGCACGCAAAGAAGGGGCAGTCAGAAGCCACAGGGACAGGTGTTCGAGGTTACACACTCCTCTTCTTTGCCTGAGGACACAACACACATCAGGAACACACACACACACACACACACACACACACACACACACACCCCCTTTGTGTTCATTTCAGTGTGTGTATAAATGTGCAAAAGTGTCCTCCACAGGATTTTCAATGAATGTCATCTTCTGGAAGGAGACTGCCAGACCTATTTTCTGCGATGCTTCTGAGTGGTTTCAAACCACTAAACTTCTGGTGAGGTGTGAAGTGTTTACTCTTTTGTGTTTAATCACCACTTACATTCCTCCAAGCTGAGAGTCAGGGCAGATGGGACAGACCAGGGACACCAGTTCTCACTACCGTGGGTCGTACCAGACCTCAGCCATCGAGTCCAGCAGGAGAGACATCTCATGGAGGAAACAACCAGAGGGGGAGATCCCCTTATGTGGCAAATGTCGGCGAGGCGGTCAGCAAGGACTTACCAGGCCGTAATCTCCTCTGATTTTCTGTGGAGCACGTAAGGCATTAGTATAATTCCTCGAAATCACCGCCGTGCTCCTGGAGCAGGCACCGACAAGGATTTCACGTGGTGCCCTCGACAATAGCGCAGGGTGCCCGCTGGCAGGCAGGCAACGCCTCTAATCCTCACCCCGGTAGTAATGCAGGCGGCTCCCCACGCAGGGCTGGCCTCACCGTCTGACTTTCATTCCAGCCTCTGACATTCCACATCGGCTCATAGGGGGACTGTGCCCCCGCCCGGCTGTGTGGAGCCGCCTGCCTGACTTGTTTACTGTTTTTCCTTCTTCAGCTCAGAATGGGGACTTTGTTTCACAGCCATGTTTGGCATGGGCTTCCAGGCCACCCCTGGGGAGGCTTTGGGGTGGTGATGGGCAGACTTTGAAGTAGGGTCTGTGGGAGATCAGGCGGGTCCAGGGGCTGGAGCAGACGCCTGAGGGTCATTCAGGCCCTTCAGAGACTCTGCCCAGACAGATCCATTAACACCAGAAGGTGCAGGCCGAGCTGGGTCCCCGAGGTCCAGGGAAGCTAGGATCTCATCAGTGCAGCAGGCTGACACAGGACCTCTGTGAGGGAATGCTCCACCACCTCTCTGACTCCTTATCTCCCTCTCACGTAGCACCATCATTGCCCACTGGCAGCTGCTGGCCTGAGAATTGTCCTCTGGGCCTTGTGCATGGGGGTCTCCCCTCTCCAGGGAGAACTGAGCTCCTGGAAAGGGGGGTGTGAGGTGCATCTGGCAGGAGCAGCAGAAGCATCAGTGTCTCATGTCCTGATGGTCTAAGACTCTCAGTGCAGCCCTGGTGCCACCAAGAGGCTGGGTGGCCTCTTCTGGGGCTGGAGTGAGTGGACCCCTAGTCCCTGGGTTGAACAGACCTCTAGCCCCTGAGGTGAGCAGACCCTTAGTCCCTAGGGTGAGCAGCCTCTAGCCCCTGGGGTGAGTAGATCTCTATTTCTTGGGGTAAGTGGACCCTTAGCCCAGGGTGAGCAGACTCCTAACCCCTGGGTTGAGTGAGCCCCTAGCCCCTAGGGTAAACAGACTCCTAGTCCTGGGGTAAGTGAGCCCCTAGCCCCTGGAGTGAGTGGGCTGCTAGCCAGCCCCTGGGGTGAACGAGCTCCTAGTCCCTGGGGTGAGCAGATCCCTAGCACCTGGGGTGAACAGGTCACTAGCCCCCGAGAGGTGAACAGGCCCCTGGCACCTGGGCTGAATGGGTCCCTAGCCCCTGGGGTGAATAGGCCCCTGGCACCTGGGCTGAATGGGTCCATAGCCCCTGAGGTGAACAGGCTGGCACCTGGGCTGAACGGGTCCCTAGCCCCTTAGGTAACAGGCCCCTGGTACCTGGGCTGAATGAGTCCCTAGCCCCTGTGGTGAACAGACCCCTGGCACCTGGGCTGAACGAGTCCCTAGGCCCTGAGGTGAACAGGCCCCTGGCACCTGGAGTGAACAGGTCCTTAGCACCTGATGTGACTAGGACCCTAGCAACTGAAGTGAGTAAATCCTTAGCCCCTGGGGTGAGAGAACAAGACTCACGCTCTGACTCAGGAGTGACCACCCCCTAGAGCAGAAGCCCCACAATGGTCTCACGAACACTGTCCTAGAATTGATCCTGTCACATTGTCCTGTGACAGGAGAGATGGGAGGCTTGAGGACCCTGGCAGGTTCAAATTTAGTTCATGCCCCACTGAGGACATGCGGAGAACAATGCCACACCATTCCTGCTAGACCTGATGTCAGCACTGGCTGCTCTCAGATGAGGGTCCAAATGCCTGGCAAGGGGCTGGGAGGGTAGGAAGGAGCACAGGCAGACCCGTGGTCAGGACATGACCCAGCCCTGCCCTTCCATCACCACAGCTCCGCGCTTTGAAGTGTCCACTGTCTCACTTGGAAAGGAGATTCGAATGCCCACCTTGATGGCCAGCTGTGCCTATGTCCTACTATGTGTCTGGCCCAGTGCTGCCTCACTGCAGCCCTTAGCAAGCAGAAGGCAAGGAGTCTGCTACTCCCAGGCCCCAGTGAACTTGACCATCACACCCACCTCTTCTTCTGGGTGACCAGACAGACATGATTCAGTAGGAACAGCCCAAGATCCTCCTAGATCCTGGGTGCTGTGGGCATTCCCTAGCCATCCATGCCCCCAGCTCCCACTCCCCTACCCTGCAACCACTCACCTGGTCTGTCTCACACTCCCGCTTGCAGGTGCTCTGGGCATCCACCCAGAGGTTGGGGTTCATGTCGTTGGGGCAGATGCCAGCGTGAGAATAGCGGATGGGTGGCAGTGCCCCGCCTTTCAGGGGTGTCCCAAGCAGCAGCAGCAGCAACACTGCCACCTGCCCCCAGTGGGAGCAGAACTGGTGGCACCCTGCGGCCCACATGGTGTGGTACTGCAGAGGCCAGAGTCCTCCCTGCGACGATGCCAGCGGCTGGAGCCCACTAGGGCCTTCTGCTCCTCTTTCTCTGGGGACTGGAGACACCTGCCCCTCCCCACACCAGCAGCTTCCTCGTGGCAGAGGCTGGACTGGGGCTGTGGCTGCCTCCACCGTCAGTGCAGCCTGCTCTGGGCTGCCGGCTTCAGATAAAAGAAAGGTCTGGGGCAGGAAACTCCCTCTCCTGAGTGTGCAGGGAGAGGACCGCAGCAGGGGCCCCGGCTGGATTTATATCCTGGGCGCACCCGAGTGGGAGTGAGCTAACCTGATGCCTGTCACAGGCAGGCCGCTGGCTCCTCTGTCCTGTGGCCCGATCACAGACTTGTTGCAGAAGCGGGGAGAAAAAAAAGCTGGAAGCAGTTTAGGCGGCTGTATCTGGCACGGTGGGACACCTGCTTGTTTTTGAGCTCTAGGAGGCCTTTAACCCCTTCAAGGGCCAGAAATGGCATGTGCTTGGGGGGGAGCTGGCTCCAGGACACGCAAACTCCCTGTGAAGAAGGGATTTGTTTCCCTTTCTCCCACCCCACCTCCCTGGACCAGGCCCCCTCCTCCCCTTTGGCCACCTCTAAAGAACACACAATCGCTTGTTACAAGGAAGGACCTGCAGCCACCACCGGGTTAGCATCGCCCAGCCTGATAGTACATTTGAGAGCAAATGACGTGGAAAAACAACAAGTTCACGGCCATTCCAGGGCGGGCTGGAGCAGCGCTGTAAGCCGACTCCTACCCCAGCAGCAGGGCCTTTGTGGGGGGCGTGAGCGCGGACAGCTCCGTATCTCTCTGTCCCAAGCCGTTTGTGTCTCAAGTTCCAACCTTAGTGAATTTTCCCCAAATCATTCCAGAGACACATACCAGATATGCTCCGGCTTCCCCCGCAGCCAGGACGGATCACATTCCTCGCCCCTGGGTTGACACCCTTGTCGGCTCCAAGAAAACCTACATGGTAACAGTGTTTCAGCAGTGGGACTACCCAGCTGCCCTCGCGAATGGCCGTCATGGCTGCCGGTCAGCGAGCTCTTGCTGAGTGTCCAGTGCTTCCAGGCACACCACGTCCTTCCCCCATGCTGCAATGAAATAAGTTCAAGGTCAAAGAGGGCAACTGACTCACCCACGGTCACACGAGTCATCACAATAATAGATGCTCTTCTGTGTACTGGTGCCAGGCTCTGTACGTGTGGTATCATTTCAGCCTCACCACAGACAGCTCCTCTGGTTTAGACCGGAGGAAGTGGATGCACAGAGAAGTTGGGTAACTTCTCCCATGTCACACAGCTCCCAGTTCGCCCAAAAACGTGGAAAGCAGCTTGGAAGCCATCCTCCTCACTCAGCCATCAGAAATGCCCAAACCCTGGATACCAAGGCTTGGAGCTATTGGGGACTGCATTTGTGAAGGGAGTGGGGTGAGGGCCTAAATTCCTAGTGAATGGGGATCATTTCCCCATCACTTATCAGGGTATTTACTTGTCTCCAGAATATCACAGAAAAGCAAGCAGAGTATCTTCAGGTTGATCCTTTATCCCCAAAGGCAAGAAGGAGTCAGCTCCTTCCAAGAAAAGGTGCCTTTGCAAGACCAAACCATAAACCAACCACTGAGTTGCTTTGCACTCCAGAGAAGAGAGCTCTCGTCCCTGGAGAGAACTTGGGAAGCCCCTGGCACCATCTTCATTTTAGAGATGGAGAAACTGAGTCCTGACCCCCAGCACCATCCCGGTTCGACGTCCCCCTCAGGGCTCTAATTCACCATCTGAAGTGACAATCTAATTCCTCTCCACCTTGTGGACTCTCCTCTCTCTCTTCTTAGCTGGGTGGTATGTTGGTTTCTCTGCCTGAGCTGAGTCCTCCCCATCGTGTGGGCCTTTCTGCTCATGTCAAATAGCTAATGAAGGGCGGCAGACCCTAATCCCCTAAATTATTGGAATAAACTTCCCTCCGAGGTCGGTCCCCGTAATGAAGCCAGACAGCGGGCGACGCCGGCTGCTTTGAATTCCCTGTAATTTTATAAACCCGTGTTCCAGCTGCTCCGAGCAGGGGCCGCCACGCAGTGCCTGGGCCAACGTGGTTGGTGAGTGGCGGGTGCAGGGCAAAGCCTCCTTTGATATCTCAAAGGGGAATAGACAGTGTCACATTTCTAAACAGGACTTAGAAAAATTGTCACCATCTCATTACACACGAATGAGGATCCGGGGAGCGGAGGCTGATTTCTGGGTGTCACTGAGATGACTGGCTCAGGTGGAGGAGCGAGAAGGGGGGGTTGGAGAGCAGAGGTGGGATCCTCCTGGAAAAGCAGCCCAGTGCAGTCCTGGTGAGCGCCGTGGTCGCTCCCTGCCCGGGCCCCTTTCTGGCCACTCCACTCAAAACAGCATCAGGGAAGAAGGGGCCCTAGAACACTCCCAATTCTCCCTCTCAGCCTATCCAAGTCTCCCACCAGAACAGAGCTCAGAATAATAAATAACATCTGATCAGGGCTCGGGGCCCACACAGCGTCTGTGCCGACATCATCACCACTGACCCTCGCCTTGGCCGCGGGAGGCAAGCAGTGGGGTGTTGCTGTAAGCTGTGTTGTGCAGAAGAGGAAACCAAGTCACACAGGAGTGAAACTGGGCCTGTCCCAGGGTCCCAGGCGTAGGTGGATCCCACCAAACTCTCCCTGGCCGTGTCCTGTGCTCTACACACAACCCAGCCCCTCAGAAAGGCCTCCCCCAGGCCTGCTGGCCGCCCACCAGCCAGGCTTGTTTAGAAGCGGTTCTGAGAGTGTTTGAAGGCTCCTCCAGGCAGCCCCTCCCTCAGCAGGTGCCGGATAAGCCCCTGGGTCCACTCCCTCACTGCTGCTCAGCCTCTGTCTGTCTGTCTGTCTCCCTCACTTGCCTCTCCAGTGGGTGGAGCAGGCGCAGCCTCATCAATCCCTGGTACTGTATGAGAGTCCCCAGCTGGGCTGGCTCAGCCATCCACTCTCATGTCCACCAGGCCTCCTCCACAGGCCTTGAGCTGGGTCGGGAGTGGCCTGGCCTGGACCTGCCTAGCTGGTGTGTGGGTGTCCCACCCTTCTCCCACAGCTCAGCCACTCTGAGCTCCCTCAGCCCCCACCACTGTCAGAAGGTTGAGGGACTGTGCACTCTACAGCCTCCAAGGTGGGTTCAAAGCTCTGGGTGCATCCAGCAGGAAGGCACATTGGACAGTGGACTCTGGGTGACCCATGACCTCAGGTTCACCCAGAGCGTAACCACTGCTTAGGCACCAGGGTCTTAGCTGACACACTGGATTCTATTTGCCACATCAGCCAGGCCAGTGACTTCAGCGCACACACTGACAGCCGCACGGACACCTGCGTCAGTTCTGCTCTTGTACAGATCACGTCTCTTACCTCTCATAGCATCTCTTCCCTCTGCTCCTCTTCTGTTTCCTTCGGCAAATGTGTTTTAAAGCACCCATTCTCTGGCGGTTCAAATCCACCAGCGGCTCCTCGAGAGAAAGATGGAACTCTCTTCCCATAAATGTGTGCAGCTTCCAAAAATCCACTGGAATGTTGGTTTCAACTCAGTAACAACCAGCTGAGCAGAGTTGACTGTGTGCCAAATTCTGGATACATCGAGACAATCGGAAGTTCCGGTCCGCAGAGAGGACACAGTCTAGGCCAGAAATCGGGGCTGCAGAAGGACGACAGTAAGGGCCTGGGGATGCTGCTGAACAGAAGGACTGGACCAGCCAGCAATTCTGCACAAGAAACCTGCTGGCAATCTGCTCCTGTGAAGATTTCGAACCAAACCAATCCTGTTGCCGTCAAGTCTTTTCTCACTCAGGGTGACCCTACAGGACAATGAAGAAGTGCCCAGTAAAGTGTCTAAAAATGAAGAGTGAGTGTGTGTGTGTGTGTGTGTGTGTGTGTGTGTGTGTGTGTATGAGATTTGAGTGAAAGTTTATGGAGCAAATTGGTTTTCCATTCATCAACTCATATACGTTCTGTCTTACGGCCGTACAACACCTCCTTGACCTACATGCTTCTCACTTCTTCACACTCATCTTCCAAGCTTTCTCCCTGGGCGAACACTTGCCTTTTGATCCTGTAGGATTGAATGCTAGAAGGAAGGAAGTTACTGTTCACCTTCTAGGCCAGTCTATTGTTTGAGCCACAATATGAGTTGAGTCCCAAGTTTGAAAGACCCTAGTACGGACCCTAGACTCAGGGGTTCCACCAGTCTCTATCAGACCAAGAAACCTGGCCGTTTTTACGTTTTTTTTTTTAGTTTGTTCCACATTTTCTTGCCTTCTCTACCCTAGACCCTCTGCTGTGACCCCTTTTGGAGTGGTCAGCGGTGGTAGCCAGCCACCATTAGTTCTTCTGGTCTTGGGGTCACGGACGTTGACGTTTTCGTGGCCCATTAGTCCCTTGGATGAATTGTTTCTGTGCATCTTTGATTCCCTACTCTCTTCTTTGTTCCAGAAAGGGAAACACCAACAGCTGCACTTTAGATGGCCTTTGGCAAGCTTTTAAGACCCGGTCATTACTCACACAAGTAAGAAGATGTACAACCTTGTCTTTGTGGACTGTGTTACACCAACTGACCTTCATGTCCCCAGAGACTCTGGTCCCAAAGTCCTAAGACCAGCAGTGTATTCTCTCCCTTTGTGTTTGGTTTTGATTAGAAAGTTTACATAACATCACCCCCTGTGGACTCTACAATATATATACTGTATATATTACAACTGTATGCACATTGTATATATATTACAGCCTATACTAACAAGAAGGGAGAAGCAACATCTACTGATCCTATATGTGGCTACAGGTGCTGTCCTTTTCACCTGCCCAAATAGGTGTTTGTCTTGCCTGCCTGTCTATATAACACTTGTAGATGAATGTTTAGCACTGAAGATATTGCCGGATTGTGATTGTAATAACATTCACCATAGTTAACTCTTATGCATCGTATCTCTTATGCATTTCACCATGTCTTCTCTTTCTTTTTTTATTAAAAGTAAAAGAAAAGTCCCCCCATTGTTTTACAATCCCTCCCCCCAGGTCCACTCCACTATGCAGCCTTCATTCTGGACTCCTGTCATAACAATAATGCCTAATCACATATCCCTTTTTAACAGTTTTCTCCCTCATCTGTTTCAATGCAGTATACATTATTTATCCCATCTTTCTCAGTCTCCCCCCAACCCTGATGTCAGTCCCATTTTACAACAGTGGCACCATGCAGTATTTGTCCCTTTGTGACTGAGATATTTCACTCAGCATAATGTCCTCCAGGGTGACTTCTCTTTCTTTAGTGATAATGTGCTGATCGTATTGTCTATTGCCCTTCTGTTCATCAAATCTAATACATGTCTTTTATCTATTTACTGGGTTTTCCAGCAACCCCCCCCCCATGCATGGTAACCATCAAAGATTGTTTGTTTCCCTGTGTAAACCCTTCCTTAGCTTTTTATAATGGTGGGCACATCCAATATTTGACTGACTCCAAGGCTTTAATGTTTATGGAAGCAGACTGTCACATTATTCTCTCTCTGAGCAACTGGTAAGTTCAAATAGCCAAGCTTTCAGTTAGAAACTGAGTGTGTGAATCATTGCACTACCAGGGCTCGCCCATAAAGCCTAGTACCTAGGAAGCCTAATGGGGGGCGGGTTCTGCTCGGTCATACTGCTTCACTCTGTGTCTGAATTGACTTGATGGCACATAACAACAGCAAGAACCATAAATGCATCACGGGAGGTCCTCGCAAGGCTGGGAGCAGACAGGAGGGAGGGCCCCAGGCTTGTTGCTTGTGCACACATGGCAGGAGGTGGGTCTTTAAGTCTGAGCAGGAGCCTGCAGGACCAGGATGAAGGTGGTTTCCTATCCCTCACCAGCGAAGGCCTGGTCCACAGCACTGCCTCCTGGCCACAGCCCCCGCTTCCCAGGACCTATGGAGGCGGGTGAGAGGGGGATCCTGAGGGGTGAGAGCTATAGGCCTTTCCCCCCATGAGGTGACCCCTACTATCAACCCAGGAGTCATTCTGGCCCACCTTGTTCCATTCCTCCAGGAAGGAAGCAGCCTCCCTTTCTCGCAGAAGGATGGGGGAGGCGCATCCTGTGATGTCTCCATCTGAGTGTGTCTGGGGAGGGAGAAGGGTTTGAAGAGCAGGCGCTGGGGTGCTGGGGAGAAGCAAATCCTCTGCCAGGGAGCTCAGATGGGTTTGCAGAGAGCTCCGGCTGCCTTGATGATTAGTCAGACCCAAGCCGGGGAATTCAATAAAGCAGCAGCTCATTACCCAGCTGGGGACCCCCTGCCCGAGCAGCCGAGTGCCCGGGTTACATTACAGGGCTGCGTGAACTCTCCCCTCTGAGCTAGACGGCTCTGGCCTTGGAATAATTACAGGGCCTCAGCAGATGGTGGAGGCGGGCGCAGGGGGAGCTTCAGCTGTGGGACACGTGACCCCCAGCATCTGTGCAGAACAGGGCATTGGGAGGGTCTGCACTGACCTAGAGAGAGGCGGCATTGAGTCAAGACCTGTGAACCTCCGGCTGGTGTGGTGGAGCGTGATCCAGGGTCCCAGGCCAGCTGGGCCTCCTCAGAGACCCTGCTGTGGTGGCCAAGCCCCAGGGAGCGGAGGACAGGTGTCCGAGTGTGTCTACGTGTGCTGAGCAGCATGAGCAGAAGACATGAATGAAGCAGGGACCTCTGGGCCCCCAAACGTCTTCCCTGACAAAGGTGAGTATCAGTGCAGAGTGGAACTCAGACCCTTCTCAAACTCCTTCCCTGCTCAGAAAGTTTCACAGAGCAATAGCCGGGAGTCATGTGTCCTGGGTTCTCACCCTGGTCAGCCATCACTGTGTGACCGCCTCCACTTCCCCAGCCGAGGCCCCTTCCTGCTCCCTCCTCCGTGAGCCCATGCTCTGTCTCCTCCAGCTTCGCCTTGATCAAATCAGCTTCAAAAAGTCGGAGCAGCTCTCAGCCAAGACAAACATGAAGCCAGAAGGCCTCCTGGCTGCAGGCTGGGGTGGGATCTGCTCTACAGCACAGTTTAGGGGTAGTTTAGCAGCGATAAAAGAACAGAAGAGGCATGAACCGGCTGGGCTGAAGGTTTGCCTTCCACTGACCTTGTCTTCAGTGCTCACTGAATCACGGCTCAGAAAGGATGGTGGCTTTTGGATAGTATGTCAAGTTGCAGTAGCTGGGGTGCAGGCTTAAAGGAAAACACCATTGACAGATCCTAGGCCAGCTCTCTGAGTGAATTCATGGGCTCAGAGAGCATTTTTGAGAACTTACTGTGTGTCCAAAAGAGAAATTGCTACAGAGCAATGATGTTAGCTTAAAGACCAAGGTGCACGTGAGTAATGGTGGTGGTGGTTGTTGTTGTCGTTAAGTGCCATCGAGCCGTGTGTAGGCGACCCATAGCGACCCTATGAACAAAAGTCCTCAACACTTGCAAGACTTACATCCTTTCTCCAGGTTCATAGGGTTTCCGGAGGCAAGCTATTACGGAAGCGGATGCCACTCCTGCTTCCAAGCTTGTTTTAATCGGGGAGCTCCACCAAACACTGTTCACCACGGGTAACCCTTATCACATTTGACACATCAGTGTCACAATGTTCAGTTCACAGCAACCACAAGTTACCTCTGTATGGCAAGTGGACACATCAGGGCCATACCACCTAGAAGAATGTTTGAACAAAAAAAATTAGTAATGGGGGGTGGGCTTCCCCCCCACACACACTTGTTTCTTATGCATGTGAAAGTTGAACGGTGAATGAAGATGATGGAAGAATTGATGCCTTTGAGTTGTGGTGCTGGAGAAGCGTACTGAATATCCCATGGATTGCCAAAAGAACAAACAAGTCTGCCTTAGAGGAAATACAACCGGATGCTGCTTAGAGACGAGGAGAGTGAAACTTCACCTCACGCACTTTGGACATGTTGTCAAGCGGGGCCGGACCTTGGAAAAAGGCACCATTCTGAGAAAGGCTGAGGGTCAGAGAAAGAGAGAAAGGCTCTCAGCAAGACAGGCTGACACAGGGACTGTAACAGGCTGGAACACGTCAGAAATCGTGAAGATGGCTCAGGACAGGGCAAGGTTCAGATCTGCAGTTCATAGGGTTGCTGTGAGTGGAAGTTGACTTGACAGCACCTCACAACAACAACTGAAGAAGCCCAGTGGTGCAGTGGTTAAGCGCTCGCTCAGCTGCTACCAGGAAGATTGGAGGTTTGGACCTGGCAATTGCTCTGCGGGAGAAAGATGTGGCAGTCTGCTCCCACGACAGTTGTGGTTGGCGGGTCCACAGAGGCACCTCTTACTAATACTGTAACCTGATACAGAGCAGAACGAAGCCCTGTCTGATCTGGCGCAGGCCCCTCAGGCTCTGCCGTGCTCGAGCCCATCGCTGCAGCCACTGTGCCATCCCATCTTGTTGACAGTCTTGCTCCTTCTGGAAACCCAGTGGTTTACGCCAACCATTAGGGTCCCTATGAGCCGGCATAGACTCGGCGGCAGGGGACTTGGGCTTGGATGTATCAAGTGTTCGGGCTTGTATTTGTGAAGAGGAGATGGTAGGAAGTCAGGCTGTGTGGGCTTCATTTCTGTGGGGCTGATACGTTGGGTAGGACACAGCTATCAGGCCAGTTGTATTGGTGCTGGTGTCCAGTTGAGGGCAACTATAGCAATCCTATGAACAACGGATCTGAATGCTGTCCTGTCCTGGGCCATCCTCATCACCTCTGACACATTGAAGTCCGCTGCTACAGTCACTGTTTCAATCCATCTCATGGATTCCTCTGACCCTCCACCTTTCTAAGCGTGATGTCTCTTTCCAAAGAATAGCCTCTCCTAACAATACGTCCAAAGTGTGTGGGATGAAGCTTTGTTATCCTTCCTGCTAACGGGCACTCTGGCTGCACCTTCTCCAAAATATATCTGTCTGTTCTTTTGGCAGTCCATGGGATATTCAGTACTCCAGCACCACATCTCAAAGGCCTCGATTCTTCTTTTGTCATCCTTATTCATTGTACAGCTCTCAGGCAGAATGAATAGAAACAGATTATGGAGGAGAAACCTCAAAGGAAACACACAGGGTACAGTTGAGTAGGACTGTCTTTGCCCTAGTTCACTCACCTGCCAGTGAAGGGGAGAAAGCTGGTAGGTGTACTGTAAACATGTGATCAGCTCGATTTTAAGGGAGAGCATTGGGTGTTTCAGAAACCTATCTCCAATTTAGGGCAGGGTCAAAGAAGAGCTTCTGGAAGAAGTGATCTTGAAGCTGGGACATGAAGGATAAATCATAGATGGCATGACCAACTACGATTCTTGAGAGGAGGGCTGTGGGAGCATCCGAGGACCAAGAAGATGGCCAAGGTGTCCAGAACACACTCCGTGTGGGACCCAGGGGAAGAGCTTTGGATTCGTTCCTGTTCTACCCCTTCAAGGGAGCCCTGATTTTACCTTCATTTAAGAAAAGGCTTCTTTAAAAAAAAAAAGAAAAGGCAGTTTGCACTTTGATCTCTATTTTGGGCTGGTGTTGGGATGGAGATTTGGAATACACCTAAGTGAAGAAATAGACAACCAGAAATGAAGACACTGGTTAGTCACTGTCCTAGCTTGCAACAGGCTTTAAAGACATAAGAGTAAATTATGATCCACAGTTGTAAATGGAATGATGATAAATATTATGCATTAAGGAAAAAGAAAGTGAATTCTGAAGTAGGGGTGTGGTGGAACGCTACTGTTCGGTTCAGGGCAGGATGGTCGACGATAGTGATGGGTACAGAGTGAATACAGTAAATGGACTTGGCCCGCTCACCAGAAACCACCATAAGGGCTCCCTGTCAGTGAGGGCCCGGAGTGAAGGCAGTAACTCTAAGCCTGAGCCCAGTAGGCAGAAGTCACGGCAGGTGGTGAGGAGGTGCTTCCCTGAAGATTTGACAGACACTAATCCTAACTCTGGAGGCAGCAGCAAGAAAGTGGGGGCAAGGTGGAGGATGAGAAGGCAGAAGGTCACCAACCAAGGGAGTTAGCCCTTTCATACCTTCAGGTTTCAACGCATGGCAGTGACCTTGAATCTGCCAACCTATCCCAGGAAGCTTCAGGTGTGAAAGGATCATGGGAAGCAAAGCCTCCAGCACTGAGATGAGGGTTCAATGCCAGATCTGATGACTAACCCTTCTCCCCTCTGGGGTTTCCCAAGGGAGGAGTGTACAGACAAGAGACAATGGCCAGTTGTCGGACATAACTGGTGGTCCTATGCTCCTTAATCCTCAGTCACCTTGGTGTGTGAGCACTCACCCAGTGCACACCCTCTCCAGTCACCACTGAAAACATCCACTCGTAACTGGTTTTACCATTCGTTGACATAATTCTCTCTCAACTTTGGCAGTTGGCTGGCTGGCTAATGTCTCGATGGTGGTCTCATCCTGATGGCAGCTACTTAAGGGAAGTTTCTGGAGCCATGTTTGTTGTGTGTTAATGTTCTTTTTTCCCCCTCAAAAGTGGGTGGCCCTTGAGCCTTAGATTAACGGTGGAGGCCTGCTTAAGGGTGTGGTTTTAAAATCCTGTAGGGTCCTCGGGCCTGTGGCCCTCTGTCCAAATTTATTAATCTCAGAATTAATATTCTTTAAAAGGCATAGCAATCATTTGTCTATTTGTTGTACTGAACAACTTGGAATTGCTGTGGTGCTGGGCACTGTTCCATAGTCTTGTCAAATATCATAATGGTTACCCATTATGTACAATATTTGGATGAGCTTCCAGACTGATTTGTGTTGGGAAGCAGGAGTGGCATTCACTTCCTAAACTAGATGCCTCTGGAAACTCTACAAACTCCCTTATATAAATGTACAGAAATTATATTAATTATAAAACAGAGTTCAGGTCTTTTGTGCAAAGCTTACTCTGAGTCGTATTTGACTCCACAACACTTAACCACTGCTAAGTGAGACTAGTGCTGTTATATCTGGAAGAACATTCTTTCACTTTGCACATCACTCTTGGTCAATGAGATAATCTGGGTTTGCAATGATGCTGAACCTTGCACCATGGGGATATAAAAATACCTTAATGGTTTCCCATTGTGGACAGTGTTTGGTGGTGCTCTCAGTTGTAAAACACGTTGGGAAGCAGGAGTGGCATCCACTTTCTAAACCACATGCCTCTAGAAACAACAATAGCTATGGAAAGGCAGTAGGTCTTTTGTTCATAGAATCGCTATGGGTCAACCTCAAATCGATGGCAATCAACAACAACAACAATATAATTCTCTAAGAAGAACAATTACAAACATCCACTAATAACTGGAATGTGGAATGTACAAAGTATGAATACAGGAAAACTGGAAATTAGAAAAAAATGAAACACATAAAGATTGACATAGTGGGCATTAGTGAGCTGAGACAGCCTGCCACTGGCTGCTTCAGATCAGACAATCATATGATCTATTTATTATGCCAGGAATGAAAAATTGAGGAAGACTGGTGTTGCATTCATAGTGAAAGAAGACCATTTTGAAATCCCTCCTTAAGTACAATGCTATGAGTGACAGGACACTATCCATACACACACACGGAAGATCTATTAATACCACCATTATTTAAATATATGCACCTAAAGAAGGAAGGAAGTTACAACTAGATTGAAAATAGAATGTAGAAAATAGAACCAGGAGGCTTCAGCCTAGTTCCCAGCTCCCAGCATCTGCAGACTCAAAAACTCATTGTCATGGAGTTGAGACAAGCTCCTAGCTGACCCTCCAGCAGGTTTTTGGAGGCTGTGCATCACATGAGAGAACATGTCCATCTTTCCCCCGAGGAGTGGAACTGACCGAGAGGCCCCACCTTTGAGTGAGCAACACAAATCCCCATGGACTTGGCTATGTGCGTTTCCATCCAAAATGCAGGCATTCAATGTCCAGCTTCATTTCTGTGCCATCCTCACCACCTCTGACACACTGCTCGTGGGGAGGGAGGAACATACGAAGAATAAGAAACCTTAATGGGCCTGAGAAGTCAGAGGTATTGCTCAGCTTTGCCAGCCCACTAGGCAGGAAGAAGGGCCTTGCTTGCACCAAGAAAGAAGAGCTGGGAGTGGAGTGTGTCCTTTGGCCCTGGGATTCCTGGTCTATGAGAAGCTCATAGACCCAGCAGGCAGTGAAAACTGCACCACTGGAGATATGAGAGGTGACGAGAAGAAGTGCTAGCTGCAGTGGCAGAGGCAGCAGAACCAGGAGGCTGGCGAGAGATGACGTGGTGGGCTCTGCAGTCCACGGAGCAACAACGCTGAGTGTCTTTGGAGAGGTGCTGGTGAGTGGGTGCCACTGGAGACTTACTGTTGGAGCTAAAGAGCTTTGTAACACTTGGCCAGGCAGGGCAGAAGTTGGGCCTTCTCGGGAGGCCTGAGAAGCTGAGGGGCCAAGGGCCAGGAGGAAGCCTGCCTACAGCAACAGCCAAGAAGCTGTGACGATCAGAGAACTGTACCCCAAGTCGTTCCTGATCCTAAATGGTAACATCTTCCTTTCCATGGGAAAAAAAGATCCCAAAACAAAACCCAACACTTCAAACTTCCTGCTGCCAAGCTGGTTCTGACCAATAGTGACCGTCCATCAGCTTTCTGAGGCTGTAAATAGTGACAGAAGAAGGCTGCCCATCTTTCTCCTGAGAAGCTTCTGATGGACTCACACTGCTTTTGACGCCTTTGGTGAGAAATTCCACTCGATCCCTGTGACTCTGAATCTGGTCTGTGAGTTCTGTGTGGCCATTGCACCGCATTCGCAAACCCAGCAGAGGAGAAGTGAGTGCTGCGGGTGGCACAGCTGGTGTCAGAACTGGCAAGTTGGTGAGAGAAGGCATGTCTGGCCCCCGTCTCATTGGAACCTGCCTTGGGCTGTAGGTGCTAACAATGACTCTCTTCCCCCGGTGACATTAGATGAGGTGGTATGATGCTGCCACCAGACTGTCTTTACAGTGGCTATAATGGTCAGTTTCCCATTGTGCCTCTTTAAACAGAATAATAATTTTAAAATTATGAGATAGGTTTGCTCATATTTGGGCTCGACTGTGCAGTCTTTTGTATTATGGGAATTTAGGGGAAATGTTTTCAACTCTTATTGGTCCTGAGGTGAAAATGTTTAGGATTGTTGGAATATTCTCTATCAAGTTTGGACAATGAGCTGTAGGATTTCAGAGCCTTTCCAGTAACCCTAACTATTGCCTCATACCGAATGTTCCAAGCAGGAGGCCTGCAGGGCTGAGGGGAGAAGGCAGAGGCAGATCAGAGGGAACACAGCTGCAGGGGTTTAGAGGACAGGAGGTTAAGACAGAAGGTGTGTCTGAAGAGGTCGCTGGAGCCACAGTGGGGTAGGACGTTGTGGTCCATGAGGAGAGGAGAGGCTCTTTATTGTAGGGATGGCCTGTCACTCACCTCTTTTCTCCATCTTCTGTAGCCCTGTGACTATCGTCCTGCTGCTGGGGCCTCCAGAATCTGTCATGCGCACCCATGCCTGTGTCCTCCTTGTCAACAAGGATAACATGCTATTATCTTGCTCAGAAGTAGCTTCCCCGTGCACTGTATCTCTTTTTTAGCCCCTCCGCTCTTCCTTGGCATCACTGTCACTAAAAGTCTCCTCAAGGCGTCCCTCAGGGCCTCTCTGGCTCCTCAGTCCCTCTCTGCCCTGCCCGAGGATGAGGAACGTGGACCAATGAACAGTGAAGAGCATCCGTGGCGCTGTCCCTCCCTCCTCAACAGCCTTCCTCAGGACCAAGACTTGGCACAGCCATTCCAGCTTCCCGGAAGACTCAACATATCCAGGAAATGGGACCTTTTAGTTCTTTCTCCTGGCAGATCTTAAAAAAAGGGGGGGGGAAGTCATCAAGTCATTTCCACTGTACTCTGTAGGGTTTCTTAAAAATACATTTATTATTATTATTATTATTCATTTTAATGAAAATTTACAGAGACTTTGGATTTCCATTCATTCATTGTTGCACTTTTCTCCCTGCCCACCCCTCCCCTTCCCAGTACACTCTTCTCTTTGAAAAGTAAAGGAAAAATTCTTTCATTGTTTTACAATCCCTCCCCGCAGGTCCACTCCACTGTGCAGCCTTCATTCTGACTCCTGTCATGACAATAATACCTAATCCCATATCCCTTTTAAACAGTTTTCTCTCTCATCGGTTTCAATGCAGTATACATTATTTATCCCACGTTTCTCAGTCTTCCCCCAACCCTGATGTCAGTCCTGTTTTACAACAGTGGCACTATGTGGTATTTGTCCTTTTGTGACTGAGCTATTTCACTCAGCATGATGTCCTCCAGGGTCACCTATTTTGAATAATATTGCATGAGTTCCTTGTTCTTCAATGCAGTGTAGTATTACATTCTGTGAATATAACTACAGCTTCTCTATCCATTCATTTGTTAATGGGCACTTAGGTTGTTTCCAACTCTTTGCTATTGTGAACAAAGCCGTGATAAACATGGGTGTGCATATATCTGCTTGGATATCAGTTATGATCTCTTTGGGATATATTCCCAGTAGTGGAATTGCTGGGTCAAAGGTATCCCTATTTGCAATTTTTTCAGAAAGCGCCATATTGCCTTCCACAGTGGTTGCACAGTTTTACACTCCCACCAACAGTGAATAAGGGTTCCAGTTTTTCCACAACCTCGTCAGCATTTGTCGCTTGTTGTTCTGTTAAATTTTGCTATTCTGACTGGGGTGAGATGATATCTCATAGTTGTCTTGATTTGCATCTCTCTTAGAGCTAGGGATTTTGAACATTTCTTCATGTGCTTGGTGGCCATCTGAATGTCTTCTTTGGTGAAATGTCTGTTCATATCCTGTGCCCATTTTTCAACTGGATTGTTTACCTTTATCTTGTTGTGGTGACTCTGTAGGGTTTTCAGTGGCTGTACTCTCAATGCTATATGATGCCGCTCTACTTCTCCACTAAAACTTGTCCACCCATGACTCCTTGGTGTTTGAAATACCAGTGGCACCACTTTCAGCATCACAGCACCCCACAAACACAGCTGTTGTGTGAACAGAATAAGGGAACACTACATGGTTTAAAATCAGGAAAGGTAGGCATCAAGGTTATATCCTGTCTCCACACCCATTCAATCTATATGCTGAGCAAATGATTCAAGAAGCTGGACTCTATGAAGAAAAAGGCAGCATTCAAGATTGAAGGAAGACTGTAGAACTTCCATTATGCAGATCGCATAACCTTGCATGCTGAAAGTGAGGAGGACTTGAAGCACTTGCTGCAGAAGGTTAAATACTGCAGCTTTCAATATGAGATGCTTCTCAACATCAAAAAAACAAACATTTTTGTCACTGGATTGGTAGGCAACATCACGATGGACAGAGAAAGGATTGAAACTGTCAATGACTTCATCTTACTTGGGTACGCCATCAATACACTTGGTACCAGCAGTCAGGAAGATCAGGAGATGTGTAGAAAGTCGTTAAGGAGCTCTGGTGGCCGAGTGGCCAGAAGCTGCACTGCAATCTCAAAAGCAGATGGTTCAAGGCCACCAGCTGTTGCATGGGGAAAAGATAGGCAACCTCCCCGCATGTGATTTACCTTCCTCAGCTGTGGATCGGTTCCGACTGTATGGTACATAAAGAAAGGCTTTAGTCAGGAACTTCTTGAAACTATTGAGGAATAATGATATCAGTTTGAAGACAAAGGTTCGCCTGATTCAGGCCATGACCTTTTCAGTCACTTGGTATGTGTCTGAGAGCTGGACAATGACTAAGGATGACAACAGAAGAATTGATGCCTTTGAACTGTGGTGTTGGAAAAAAGTGCTGAAGATCCCATGGACTGCCGAAAGAACAAACAAGTATGTCCTGGAGAAGGTGCAGCCAGAGAGCTCCTTGGAGGCAAAGAGGATGAAGCTTCATCTCACATTCTTTGGGCGTGTTGCTAAGAGAGGTTATTCCTTGAAGAGGGACATCATGTTTGGGAAGGTGGAAAGCTGGGGAGAGTGGGGAAGACCTTCGACCAGGTAGGTTGATAGAGTGACTGCGGCAACAGGCTTGAGTGTGTCAGAGATTGTGAGGATGGGATAGCGTAGGATGATGCTCAGATCAGTCACTCATAGGGCTGCTAGGAGTCATATGCCACTCGACTGCACCTAACAACACAACAACTTTCACTGGATCTATTTCTCAGAAGTAGATCACCAGGCCTTTCTCTCAAGTTGACTCTGAGTGGCCTTGAACTTCTGACCTTTAAGTCAGAAGCTGAGTGCATCCGAGAGTTGGTACAGGCTCTGGACATCCTGATAGAAACTTCTTAGCCTCTGCTGTTGCTTCTTGAAAGTTCCCCATGCAGAGCTCCTCCTCCACACGATGTGCCTCTGGTCACCCCACTTCCTAGCCCATCCAGTGAGAGTGAGATACATCCTCGCCAGCTGTGGTTTCCAGCTATCTGGGCAGCTTCTGCCACCTTGGAGTGGGTGGGGCCGTGCAGACCACCCTGGTTTATGGCAGGAAGAGAACAACTTTCCAGCTGAATGACAACCAAAAGACAAAGCTCCCACACTGCTGGAGGAGCCACGGACTCCAGTTCAACCCCCCCCTTCCCCACCCTGCAGCAGCTCACTTTAACCACTTCACTCCCAGGGCACACACTGGGCAACTGCGTTCCAGGGAGATGCACAGGGGCTTCCTCCCTGTTGCAGTTCAATGGGAAGAGACCACGGTGCTGCCAACACCGACTCTTAGAAGGGCGTTTGACAGTGCAACAATGAATGAATGAAAACCCAAAATCTCTGTAAATGTTCATTAAAACTAATAAAATTTAAAAAAAAAAAGAAGGGCGTTTGAGTGTGTGCACATCCAGGCCAGCAGGATAACCCAAGAGCTCACTGGGCCATGAAGAGGGTTTTCTCAGTCACACTAAGTCACTCCACAGTACTGCAGAGGAAAGGCCTGGCAATTGGCTTCTGTAACGATTCCAGCCAAGAACACCCTATGGTGCAGCTCTGCTCTAACACACGGGGTCGCTATGAGTCAGATCTGACTCCACAGCTGTGAGGTTTTCCTTTTGTTGTTGTTGTTAGATGTCATTGACTCACAGCAAACCTGTGAATACCAGGGTCCTATTCTGTGCCGTCCTCATCATCTCTGACACACTTGAGCTCATTGCTGCGATCACTGTATCTATCCATCTCGTTGAGGGCCTTCCTCTTCTTTGACCTCCACCTTTCCAAGCATGATGTCCCTCTCCAGGGAATAGCCCTCCTTACAACATGTCCAAAGTATGTGAGATGAGGCTTCACCATCCTTGCCTTTAAGGCGCCCTCTTGTTGCACTTTTTCCAACACATATCTGTTTGTTCTTTCGGCAGTCCACAGGATATTCAGTCCCCTACTTCAACACCACACTCTAAGGCATCAATTCTGTCATTGTCCAGCTTTCAGATGTATAACAGGTGATTAGAAAGACTATGGTTTGAATCAGGGTACCATAGTCTTTAAATTGGCATCATTGCTCTTCAGAACTTTCTTATAGGGAACATCCAAAATCTCCATTTGAGACCTGTTGTTGACATGACCAGGACCGGAGGCCACCCAGATGATCCTGACTCATGGTGGCCTCACAAAGTCAGAGTAGGACTACACTTGGAGGGAGGTGGAAGGGGCGCTGTAAGCGGCTACTTTTTCAGAAACACATCATCAAACTTCCCCCCGCCCCACCCCCAGTTCTCTGGGTGAATTTCAACCTCCAATCTTTTAGTTAACAGCCAAGCTTATTAATGGTTTATACCATCCAGCAGCTCCTTTTGCACATAGGTGGGCCCGTTCAAATGGAACCCTACAGCCCTGCCCCACAATCACCCCGTTACAAGCCATGCATCATGGGTGTTTCAACAATAACTTTCCCACTGGGAGTTTATCACCCCACTAGCATCTTTGCCTGAGACTTGATGCTTCTAGGCCCCAACTAGTGGTATGGAGAGAGGGGATGTGTGTTTGTGTGTGTGTGAATCCACTAACATTGACCATGAACCACTCAGTAATATCCAGGGCACTCACAATGTTGTGCACCATCATCACTTTTCTGTCACTCCTAAAAGAAGCCCTGCACCCATTAAACAACACTCCTTGTCTTCCCATCTCCCTAGCCCCTGAAAACCAACAGACGGTTTCCTGCCTCTAGGATTTGCCTAATCTGAGTATTTCATGTAAACGGACTCACACAAATAAGAGCACTGGTATCTCACTGTAATTTCAACTTGCATTTCTCTAGTAACTAGTCGATAAGGAGTCGTATTGCCAGTGCAAAGGCAGACTGTCCACATCTACTGGCTGCTCTTTGGGAGAGGTGGGCAGCCTCTTCCTTTTCCATTTACAGTCTCTGCGAACCTGCTGGAGGGCCATCTGTGGCTCAGCTCTGACTTGGTGGCCCATAATATAACTAAAAGTATTGGGCGTCTTCTCAGACCTTGTGTGACTCTTCCTTGGGGAAATGTTTGTTGAGCCCCTTTGTTAATTTTTTAAAATTGGTTTAATTGTTTATCAATTTTGCTGTCGAGTTGTAGAAGGCCTGTCTTTTATAGGACACTTCTACAGTATTTCAGGGACCTCCACAGTATCTTTGGGCACCCAAGTACATCTGATGATCACAGGTCATCACCAATTGGGGTCCCACAGATCCAGACACAATGGTTCCTCTGAAGAGTTGCTCCAAGCCCAGAATCTCATCTTATGACTGTTGCCAACACTGCTGATCGATGCCCATTTCAAAGTGAGGAAGACACTCTTTCTGCCTTACCCAGCCTGGTCTGATCACCTCAGAGGCCGATGTCATCCAAAGAGGCCATCACCTCAGCCACCAGCCATGGCCCTGAATGTCCCTTCTGTCACCATAGATTTTCCCTTGTTTGCAACTAAGTGTCATTTTACAAGAAGGCGGCATACACTTTATTCCTTAGTGATAAGCAAAGATATTTGAGTTCAATATCCACAGAACCTTAAGTTCCCAGGTCGCTGGTTGCCATGAGCTCCGGGAGTAGTGTCTTTGCAAGATCAGGCTCTAACATCTCCCTGCCACCACCACACCTCCATCCTTCCACATCAGCTTCTTATCCTGACCTTGAAGCTGATTCCAATCTGTAGATTTCTGTATCTAGGGTGGTGGGCAGCATTCTAGCTCCATTTGTTCCCAGGGGTTTTCCTGACTTCCATAAAAATCAGAAGGAATACACAGAGGTGCGGGGGGGGGGCTGCTCGCCCTCTCCCTCAGTGTCTTAATCTGCTTGGGGCTGACCTACGACGCCCCACCACACCCCATCTGCGCAGGAGGCTGTGAGGGAGCAGTTGGGCTGGCTGCTGTCGCTGCTGCCAAAGTTCGTTTTGTTTTATTTAAAAGATTTTATTGCCTAGTATATATCATGCATCCAAGCATGTATTTTTAGATAATTATTGTGAAATAAGATTATCAATGTTAAACTTTTCATCATTTGCTTCTTGTTTCGATAATGACTTCATTTTTCTTGTTCAAAATGTTGCGTGGCACACCTGAGCTAATGAATGTATTCTGGTAAGGACCGGAGTATTCACCCAGTTACCGAAGGATGGAACTTCTGATTCATTACAGTAACAGCAGTTGTGGTCCTCCTGGTTTCTTCACAATCATCCTTTGACAAATTTTCGGAAATCCTTTATCATGATGGTTTACATGTCTTCGGTGCTAGGGCTTTGCTGCATCTTGACAAGCAGACGCAAAATGAATACAGCGCGCCATGCAGCAAAGAAGCTGCCAAAGTTGTGTTGTGTGTATGTGTGTGTGTGTGTGTGTGTGTGTGTGTGTGTGTGTAGCAAGTTGTGGGGCCAATAGGAAACTCTAGATCCATGCCAAGAGGATTGTGGGCTGAAAATTACACCTGAGTGCCTGAGAAGGGCAGTGTCTTAGTTTCCTGAAGCTGCTGGAACAGATCACCACAAATGTAGAGGCTTGTGCTGTTGTTGTTAGGGACCATTGAGTCACGTACGACTCCTACTGACCCTGTGAACCACAGATCTGAACCTTGGTCTATTCCTGTGCCATCCTCATGACCTCTGTCATGTCAGACCCATTGTGGTAATCACTTTGTCAATCTATCTTGGTGAGGGGCCTCAGACATCACAAACTAACTTACTATCTTACAATTTTGGGAGTCAATACAAAATAGATTTGCAGGGTTAAGATCAAGGAATCAGTGGGGAAAAATTATTTCCTCACCTTCTCCTGAGCTCCCTGATGGGACCCTCCTCCTCCATCTTCACAGATGGCAGTTGCAGGGTGAGTTCTTCTCAGGCTGCATCGTTCTAACCTCCTCTTCGGTGGCCAGTCCTCTCTCTCCCTCTTTCTTCTGCCTCCTTCTACTTTTAACGATCTTTGTAATTATACGGTTCCCAGATGGATCATTCAGGCTGGTCCCCCTTCTCAAGAGCCTTCATTGAACCATGCCTGCAAAGTCTTTTTTGCTGTGCTTGGTAACATGGTCAGTGCTCCAAGGATTAGTGCTAGGCCATTGGTGGTTGTGACTCTGGTGACAAGGGAGCTAGTCAGGCCCACTCTGCACTGCCACTCAAAGCCCTGATCCAGCTGGAGTGAAGGTTCTTTGTGCGGATGTTACAATGGTTCTGTGTACCTCTATATGATGTTATAACGATTCTACGTGCCTCACCCTGTGCTTACACTCATTGCCGCAGGCAGTCACTGTAACATTCTCATCAAGGGTCTCTCACCGACCCTCTAATTATCTAAGCACAGTATCTTTTTCCAGGGATTGGTCTCTCCTGACAGCATACCCAACAAAGTCTCTCCACGCTTGCACCTAAGGAGCACTTTGCACTTCTTCCAACATGGATCTGTGTGTTCTTTTGGAATTCCATGACATATTCAATATTCTTCACTAATCCCACAATTCAAGGCATTGGTTATTCTTCAGTCTTCCTTATTTTCCAGGTTTTCACCAAGTAGACCCAGGAGTCCTGCTGCTGTTGGGTCCTCAAGTCACTTCCGATTTGTAGTGACCCTGTATGACAGATAAACCCTCCCATAGAGTTTTCTTAAGTGTAATCTTTACCAAAGCAGGAGTTCAGGTCTTTCTCCCTTAGAGCTGTTAGTTAGGTGGTTTCAAACTGTGCATCTTTTGGCTTCTTTGGGAGTTTTGAGTTTTATTAATGAGTTCTGACAGGGTCATCCAACCCAATTCCTCTCTGTGAAAAAGGGCACCCTCATCAAGGGGGCACAGGGACCCGTCCAACTTGTCCAGTGTAGCTGGACCTTGGAGTCATGATGCCTGGATCTACCTCACATTCCACAAAGGTGTCCTGGTTCTTGGAGCCCACAGTCCCACCACCACCAAACACCACAATTCAAAGGCAGCAATTCTTGTTCAGTCTTCCTTATTTTCCAGGTATACACCAGGTAGACCCAGGAGTCCTGCTGTTGTTGGACCATCAAGTCAATATTGACTCATAGTTCGAAGAGGTCCAGTTTGCCCAATGGCCCATGAGGTTCTTGGTCACATCAAGCAGACCTTGACCTTAATCCAACATAGAGAGAGAGGTGACAGTGATGAAGAGGGTTCTTGAGCAAAGCACAACCCATTTGGTCTATCGAATTGTTTTCTCTTGAGGCAACCATTACCTTTGTCTTGGGGACTGTTTCTTCAACTCTTCCAAGCAGATGGGGCTGTCAGGTCACCCTAGAATCCTGACAGAGCGGCTCCCAGCCCTCAGTGTTTCCCACAGAGCAGAGAGGTCAAGTCTGCAGTGGAAGAAATAAGCAGAGGGGAGAGAGAGAGAAGCAAACAAGGAGAGGAGTGAGCCCTGGTGGGGCCTGAACCGAGGGCGCTGTCATGAATTGATTCCAGTAAATTCTCCTTTATGTTTAGACTTCTTTATATTGTGATCCTGATTCCCCTGCTTTCTGTTGCCTCAAGGCTGAGAGCTCCTGCCCAGGTGACCACAGCATCCAAGCAATAACTCAGTGGGACCCCTAGGTGTTTCATTTAACTTCAAACTTCCTGGTCCAACTGCATGCTTGCAAACCTTCATAAAGCTGGACCTCTGGGGCACACAGAGCTTTGTCAAGACCCTGGAGGTCAAAGAACGCAAAGGCCTTTTCCAGCTGCTGGGGGCGGGGGGTGCAGTTTGGCACCTGGTCATCAACTTTCAGTTTGTAAGAGCCCCTCTCCCTCCACACACCTGTACCTTTTAATGGCTCATGAAGGGGCTCCTGTGAGGGAGTGTCACCAACCACCTGGAGAACATCCCTGGGTGCTCCCCAAATGACCTTGATGGACGTACCAGCTTGGGCAGCACCATCTTTGAGCTAGCCAACCTGAGGACTTGTTTCCCAAAGACAGATGGGTGGGCGCTGCTCTGTGTGACCGGGTCCCCAGCCTGTGTGGCACCGGGTAGGACCCTGTAAATGTGGTACAGGGTGCAGCTGTCTTTGTCTGATTAGTGATTCTTCTCTATTCCACCTCCTAATAAATTGTGGACTCAGAAAAAGTCTAAGTCTCTTGTTTAGAAATTAAACATGAAGAATGACAGTGACACAAAGCTTTTATTTAGTGTCTTTAGGGAACAATGGTATAAGCAATTACCTCAGTGTTTTGGGGTTTTTTTAAAGAAAATAATGCAATTATTTTGCTTACTTGGTGCCAATGAAATAACTTGGAGAATGTTCCTAAACTCATGGGCTCCACACAACCCTCCCTGCTGCTTTAACACTACCAGCAGAACTCCTAAATACAAATTAAATTTGCCCCTCCTCTAGCTTCTGTGGCATTTTCTCTACACATTATCCAACCACTTCATATAAAAAAATGAAAATTTTCTTATTGTATTTTTTTATATAATTTTTTTTTTGCTTGTGTACCATTGAATCTAAGTGGCACAGGAGGAGATTGTCCCTACTTCTCCAGCAAAGCATCTAATAGATTCGAACCACTCGCCTTCGGGATTGCAGTTCAGCTTCTTGCCACTTGGCCAGCAGAGCTCCCTTATTGTAATTTTTTGCAGCCTGTATTTTCAACACACATCTCCTGGTTTTCTAACTACTGGTACCAAGGATGTTAATTGTGGAGCCAAGTAAGATGAAACTGTTGACAGTTTCAATATTTTCTCCATCTATCATGATGTTGCCTATTGGTCCACTGGTAAGAATCTTGGGTTTCTAGACATTGAGATGCAATCTATATTGAAGGCTGTATTCTTTGATCTTTGCAATAAGTGCTTCTAGTCTTCCTCACTTTTAGGAGCAAGGTTGTGTCATGTGTATAATGCAAGATACTGATGAATCTCCCTCTGATCCTAATGCCACATTCCTCTTCATGGAGTCCAGATTCTTGAATAATTTGCTCAGCACAGAGATTGAACAGGTGTGCAGAGGGAATACAATACTACTGCACACCCTTCTCAATTTTAAACTATGTACTGTTACCTTACTCTGTTTGCACATCAGCTTCCTGGTCTTGGTATAGGCTTCCCATGAGCACAATTAAGTGCTCTGGAATTCCCATTCTTCTCAATGTCAGCCATAGCTTGTTATGATCACACAGTCAAATGTCTTTGCACAGTAAATAAAGCATAAATAGACATTGTTCTGGTACTCCTTCCTTTGAGCCAGGATCCATCTGACACCATCAGAGATACTCCTGGTGCCACAGCCTCTCTTAAATCCTGCTTGACCTTCTGGCAGTTCCCTATCTATGTACTCTTCTAGCCATTTTCAAATGATCTTTAGTAGTATTTTGCTTGCATGTGTGGTATTAATAATATTGTTCAATAGTTTCCACATTCTGTTAGATGACCTTTCTTGGGAATGGGAACAGATACGGATCTCTTCCAAGCCATTAGCCAGACAGCTGTCCTCCAAATTTCCTGGCATGGACTGGTGAGCCCATAGAGGGCTATATCTGTTAATTGAAACAAGTCTATTGCTATCCCATTGATTCCTGGGGCCTTATTTTTTGCCAGTGCCTTCAATGCAGTATCCACTTCCTCTTTCCTTACCATTGGCTCCTGCTCACATGGTACTTCCTGAAAGTACCATAATTTTCTCATTGTAAAATGGCATAGTAATAATAATCACCCCTTAGGGATGTCCTGGTGCGACAAGAGTTAAATGCTCAGCAGTTCATAAAAAAATTTGGTGGTTTAAATCCATCCAGAAGCTCTGAGAGAGAAAGACCTGGCCATCTGCCCTGGAAAGATTACAGCTAAGAAAATCCTGTGGAGGAGGAGGGTATGGAACGTGTAGCTAACTGACTTTTTGTTCTTTTCCAAGAGACCTGAAGAACTGGATGGTAGCCAGCTACTATTATTGAACATTTTGATCAAGGATTCTACAGATGAATCTTGATTAAAAGAGGGGAAATTTGAAACAGAGTTTTCAATTCTCATAGACCCTACATTTTCTGTAGCAGGAAAGCTGGATGAACCTCTGAAACTACCACCCTGAGAGAACCTAAAACCCTTAAGCCCTGAAATTTTCTTAAAACTAAACAATTTAGATCAACTAGTAGAACATATCTGCTGTGAACGTTAAGTTCATTTAAGAAGTGTGTATACAGTGTCCCTTTTCAGCAGGAAGTAGCCAATACGCCATCCCCTTTTTCTTATGAACCAGGGTGAAGTCTCTCTCAGGGAGGAGTGACAGGGAATGGCAAAGGACACACTGACAAAGGAGATTAATCAGAACTGGCTTTGACAAGCACTGTGGCAATGGGACAATTAAAACAGACTTTCAAGGGGGGGGAAAGAGGAACGAACTGGGGGGATAGTAGAGAAAATAATGCAACAATGAATGAATGGAAACCCAAAATCTCTGTAAATGTTCATGAAAATTAATACAATTTAATTTTAAAAAAAGTGTGTATACGCAACCAAGCAGCTTGAGCAGATGCTGGAAGACGAGCCCCTCAGACTGGAAGGCACAGCAATGGACTTGAGCATAGTGAGATCGTGGGTCAGTGCAGGATAGAGCAAGGTTTCATCTGTTACTCATAGGTTCGCTATGAGCCGTAGGTGACGTGACAAAAGCTAGTAACAGCAACAACTATACACACACTGTTTCTGCCCTGACACACAAGGGCACTGTAAGTCAGAATCAATTCGACAGCATTTTTTTTTAAGTCCAGATACCCCTATTTCCTGGGTTCTCTGAGGACCCCTCTCTCCAGGTCTCTTCTGTAGCGGGAACATCTCCGGACAGCTAAAGGGCTCTGTTAGAGATATATGTGCCTCCCTTAAAAACTATTGAAATCATAACCTCTGTTTCTGTAAACATGACCTTATTTATTTAGAAATAGGAGTTTCCATTTGTGATACCAGTGAGGTCTTACCACAGCAGGGTGGGTTCCAAACCCAATTGCTTTTGAGTTAGAAAAAAAGAGCAGAACAGAGGAAGAGACACGCCTACAGATGGAAGTTGTTGTTGTTGTTAGGCACCAGTGAATTTGATCTGACCCGCAGTTAACCCTCCAATGGGTTTTCAGAGGCAGTAAATGCAGTGGGAGAAGAATGTCTATCTTTTTACACAGAGGAGTTGGTGGATTCGAACTATGTGCCTTATAGGTGGAATACAGACACCAAAGCCCACTGAGGATCACTTAACAGAACCTCCCAACAAAGAGAGAGACCCACAGAAGAAATCAACACCATCAAGACTCTGATTTGGGACTTTAGTTTCCAACATTCAAAGAAATAAATTTCTGTTCTTTAAACCCACCCACTTGTATTTATATTACGTCGACACTAGGTAATTAAGGCAATTACCACCTGGCTCTTTTACAGAAAAAGTTTGTCAACCTCGAGGTAGATGATTGGCAGGTTGAGGTAGACTTTAATGAACCAGGCCTGGAGCTGGCATCTGTGGTTAGAACTCAGCCACATGGTGCAAG
The DNA here is from genome assembly GCF_000299155.1 of Elephantulus edwardii. NCBI lineage: Eukaryota > Metazoa > Chordata > Mammalia > Macroscelidea > Macroscelididae > Elephantulus > Elephantulus edwardii. The sequence goes on from NW_006399827.1 coordinate 8,393,482, forward strand.
GAAGGCTGGGAAATGTGTTCTTGCTGTATTCCCAAAAGATAGGGAGCCAGGTCAGGCTATCATGTGACCAGACTCTGCCCCAACACCGTCTGTACCATGATAACTCCTGGATCAGTACTTATGGTTGACTCCTTTCCTCATCTTCACCTCCACGTGTCTAGCAAGGCACCAGACATCCTGACATCATTGCCTCACACATCACCTGACTTCTTTCCTCCACATCTGTTCCTCTTTCAGTGGTTCATAACTTAGTTAATAATTCATCATTTATTCAAGCACCCAAACTAGAATCCTCAGGAATGTTTGTGACACTTCCCCACCCCTTTGTCCCATGTCCAACTGCTCCCTAGCACATTTGATCTTACGTCTCCCCACCTCCCAACACCTTCTCTATACTCCTGTCATGGGCCCAGCTCAGGTTATTATTTTTGTATCTGAACTTCTATCTGTCCCTGGGTGGTACAAATGGTCAGTGCTCTCATCTGCTGACCAAAGACTGGAGTGAAAGTAAGAAATTTGTCTTGTAGGAAGTACAACCAGAGGGTTCCTTACAGGCAAGGATGGTGACTCATCCTCTAAGGTACTTTGGGCATATTCTCAGCAGGCACCAGTCCATGGAGAGAGACATTGTGCTGGGAAAGGTAGTGGGCCAGAGAAAGAGAAGAGGACCCTCCGCAAGGTGGTTGACAGTGGGCTTGATCATGACAGTGGAGGTCATGCAGGATGGGGCAAGGTTCAGATCTGCTGGTCACAGGGTTGCTATAAGTCTCATCGACTCAATGGCACCTAACAACAGGAAGTCCACTGAAAAGTGCCTCAGGAGAAAGGCCCTGTGATTGACTTCTGGCCACAAAAAGCCCTACAAGAACAACAGCTCCACTTTGACACACACGGAGCTGCCACAAATTGGAATTAACTCAACAGCCACTGGTGGTGACTTGCCACAATCACTGTTCGAACTAAGTCATCACACCCCTACACACACGTCTTGCTTCCAAAGGACACTCAGACACATCACTTGAGGTCACCCTCCAGGCAACGGCATTGCTCTGAGATGAGATCTTAGTTTATGAGCCTTCGAAGACCCGTTGCTCCATTCCCCCATGCTTCGCAGGATAAAGCATCGGGAAGTACAGAGAAAATTCTTTGCATAGCAGAAACTCTAAGACCAGTACAAAGTGAGCGTTCCCGCTCCACACAGTCAGAGAAGAATTTCCCAGTGGGTTGAGTAGTTTTGCTCCACAGAAACTCAGTCATGTACCTCTCGCGAATTCTCCAACCCCTAGCCTCTCCATTTCTACCTTGTAAAAACAACGGGGGCATGGAGAAAGAAGCCTCTGAACTTCTTTAACTTCACAAGGGGGAAGATCCCCATTGACAACACAAAACTGATTCTAAGGGAATTAGACATGTTCCTTCCCTACCACACTGAAAACCTTCTTCTAATAATGCTAACACTAATCGTCCCTCCCACGACACTCAGTACTTCTCTGCTGGGTCTGATAATTCATTGTAATGGCCACTTAGAACACACAGATAATACTCATGATTGTAGGTGTTTAGGGAAGTAACAGTTTACAATTCAGGCTCAGAATGACCCAGAATAGTTTTTCAATCAGGACAGCTGCTTCTCCATTGTTCCCAAAGGTGAGCCTCTTTCTGATCCTCGACCTCGTGGTCCCCCTGTGCCTTGCTTGGGTAGATGTTCCAAAGCTTTTTTTAAGCACTTTCACTTTTAAATGCCAGTGGCATCTTACTCCACCACAGTCCTGGGCCCCCAGTGTGCTCTGCTCTAGCTCTGTGGGTCAGCAAACCTAGCTCCTCAACAAATGCCTGAAGGCATCCACTCCCCTTGGATACCTCCTGCTCCAACGCATTCGGCTTTCTCAGTCCCTGGGCTGGACGTTATATTTCACACAGGTCTCTGGGGGTCCTGCCATCTCTGTTACTACCATCTTCTTGTCTCCTGGCTAGAGGAAGCTCCAGTGCAGGGATCTCATATCCTAAGGATTCAGAGTTCTTCTTTGTAATGGAACAAAATCCCCATTTCACCTCTGGGATGATTAGGTTTAAGCCTGGCAAAGTGGCAAAAAAACACTAATCTCCACACTAGCAATACATATCTTTCTTGCATGCTCCCACCTGAAAGATGTCATTCACCTTATTTACATCATTTCTAAGCTAGCCAGTCCTCTTGGTGGGCCACAGGGACTTCACATTTGCATTGTCCTACCCAGCCATGAGAGCTCTGGTGGCCTAGTGGGTAAGGCGCTGTAGTGCTAATCCAAAGGCAAACCAAAAGGTTCAAATCCACCAGCAGCTCGATGGTAGAAAGATGGTCTACTTTTTAAAATTTTTTTATTTTATCCTGGTTTATTTACAAAGCTCAAATACTTGTTTTTCTCACTGGATCTTCCCCATTTCCTTCACCCCCTCACCCATCAAACTGTATGACCCTATGATTAAATCCCCTCCCTGCCCATCCTCAGCCCTCTGCTTCCATGGACATCTCTTTCTATGCAATTTACTGCCTCTGAAAACCCAATGGAGGGTCACCTATGAGTCGGTTCTGACTCAACAGCTCATAACAACATCCCAGCCATGAAGGAGCTCCCTTGGCAAAGGGCGTTGCTCTGCTAAAGCCAAAGGCTGCTCCCGCCCCAGGCAGCAGTCTCCTCCCTTGTGATTCACAGTCTCCTCCCCTGTGAAGTTCAGTGGAGGATCAGTTATGTGTTGGTTCTGATAAGATGGCAGTGAGGCGAGGGGAAGGTGATGCATCCAGCCATTTGGAGAGCCTTACAAAGACCACAGCTAGAACACCCACATTATATGATCTACTGTAGAACACCCACATTATATGATATACTGCACCACTTACCTGTTCTGTCTGTAAGAAAGTCCTAATTCCCAGGATGTTTAGAAAAAAGTGACCTCCCCTTAAGAGATTCTTCTCTAGGGCAAAAGCCTCCCACTCTCCCATTCCTAAGGGTCACTTCCTTCTAACGACGCTGTAGCCACTTCACGGGATCGTCCCTAAAAAAGCCAGATTAGGGTGAGGTCTTCCCAGGGAGTCTGAGACTGTTCCTCCTCAATCTCAGCTGCTGGGGTGACCACGCTGCCCAGTCCTGAGCCTCCAGTCACCTTCATGTATACTGGTTGAGGCCTGTCTCCTCTGTTTCTAGCAGATTTCCAGAGACAACTGCCTGGGGTCAAGTCCCTGTTCTTCTCATTTAGGGCCCTGTGAACTTGGGCAAGCGAGAAAGCCACTCAGTCTACTTTCATCCTTCAAAAATGATGCCAGGGCAAGACCTGATGAGAGATCCAGAGTAAAGCACTTGGCTCAGTGCCTGGGCGCTCGGGTCAAAAACGCAAGGAAAGAAGATTGGTGCACGAATCCTCTACAAACAGCCTGCTGCGATGTCGTAACTCTCTCTGGCAGGCTCTGCAAGCAGCATAAACAAGCAGTGCTCCTAGATGAGGCATGTTGGAAACTGCCTCTTGGCAAATGCAAATTCATGGAAATAGGGAAGATGTCCATATTTGTTGTTTTGGATTGCTCAGCCTCCAAGCATGCTTTCAATCGTGGTCGGGGTGCTCTCTGCAAAAGCCCAAGATCCATCCTCCTGCAGTCAATTCTGGCTCAGAGTAGAACTGCCTCACAGCATTTCCAAGGCATGAAAATTTTTGTAAACAAGACTTTTATATGCACACAGGTTAGTATTGTTTAAGGGAGTGAACTGTCACATCTTTTCTTCCCCAGATGGTGGGTTTAAATAGCAGACATTTTTTTCAAAACAACTACAAGATATCATCTCACCCCAGTAACAATAGCAAATTCAACAGAGAAGCAAATAACAAATGCTGGCGAGAGTCGTGGAGAAACTGGAGAAACTTATTCACTATTGGTAGGAGTGTAAAATGGTGCAACTGCTATGGAAGGCTGTCTGAGGCTTTCTCAAAAAGTTGCAAATAGAAATACCATTTGACCCAGCAATTCCACTACTGGGAATATACCCTAAAGAAACCAGAACTGCCACCCAAGCAGATATATGCACACCCATGTTTATTGTGGCTTTGTTCACAATAGCAAGGAGTTGGAAACAACCCAAGTGACCATGAACAAACAAATGGATAGAGAAGCTGTGGTATATTCACACAAAGGAATATTATGCATGAAAACAATGACCTCATGAAATATTATACAAAGTGGGTGACCTGGAGGACAATAAGCTGAGTGAAATATCTCAGTCACAAAAGAACAAATACTGCATAATGCCACTGTTATAAAGCAGGACTGACATGGGGGTTGGGGAAAACTAATTAAAGAGGGGATAAATAATGTACATGTCATTGAAACAGACGAGGGAGAGAACTGTATAAAAGGAATATATTTTTAAGTATTATTTGCATGACAAGAGTCCAGAATAAGAGCTGCGTAGTAAAGTGGACTGGGGGAGGGGGCTGTATTAACAATGAAAGAATTTTTTTTATTTCCAAAGAGAAAAGCGAACTGGGGCGGGGGGTGGGGAGGGGTGGTGGTAGGGAGGAAAATGTGCAAAAATGAATGAACGGAAATCCAAGTTCTCTATAAACTTTCATTAAAATACCAATTTAAATTATCAACCACCATCCCCCCAAAAAATAGCAGACATTTTTTGTTAGCAACTAAATGCTTAATCATCATGCATGCCGTCACGGCTCCCTGTGTCGTTGTTGTTGTTAGGTACGGCTGAACCAAGACTCATAGTGACCCTATGAATAAAAGGATCTGAGCCTTGCCCCACCCTAACCCCTCCTCCTCATCTTCCTCGACCCCACTGTTACAGTCATTGTGTTAATTCACCTTGTAGTCTTCCTGTCTTTCACTGACCCTCAACCTTTCCTAGCATGATGCCTTTTTCTAAGGACTGGCCCCTCCTAACAACATGCCCAAAATATGAGACAAAGTTTCCACATCTTTGCTTTTAAGGAGCACCCTGGTTGCACTCTTCTCCAAGACACACTTGTTTTTTCTTTTGGCAATCCATGGAATACTCAATATTCTTCTCCACCACTACAGCTCAAAGGTTTCAATTCTCCTTCTGTCATCCTTCATCACGGACCAACTTTCAGGGAATAAGAAGTCACTGAAAAGACCATGACTTGAATCAGGTACACTTTAGTCTTTATGTGGCATTGTTGCTCCTGAGCACCTTGGCATGGGCCTTGACAACAGATTCTCCCAATGCAGCCTGTCCTTTGTTTCCTGGCTGTTAGTACCAAGGGTATTAGCTGTGGATCCAAGTAAAAGGAAATTATTGACAACTTTAATCTCTTTTCCATCTATCATGATGTTGCCTATTGGCTCAGTAGTGAGTGTTTTTGTTTTCTTGATATTAAGATGTAATTTATATTGAAGCCTATCGTCTGATCTGCAGGAAGCATTTCAGTAACACTTTCAGGAAGTAAGGTTGTGTCATCTGCATAATGCAAGCTATTAATGAGTCTTCCTCCCACTCTGGTAGCACATTCTTCTTCATAGAGTCCAGCTTCTCAAACAATTTACTCAGCATACCGACTTAATGGAGAAAGGATACAGCCCTGATGTGCACACTTCTTCATTATAAATCATGCAGCATTCCTTTGCTCTGTTTAGACAACAGCTTCTTGTTCTAGGTATGGATTTTGCATGAGTACAATTGAGTGTTCTGGGATTCTCATTCACTTCAATGTTAGCCATAATTTGCTCTGATCCACAAAAATAAAATGCCTTTGCATAATCAATAAACACAAATAGACTCTCTGCTTTTGGTCAAGACCCATCTGATAATGGCAGCAATGATACTCCTGGGACCATGGCTCTTCTAATTCCAGCTTGAATTTCTGGCAATTCTCTGTCAATGCACTGTTGTGGCCATTTTTTTATAATCTTCAGCAATATCTTACTTGCTTGTGATATTAATGACACTGTTTGATAATTTCCACATTGTGTTGCATAGCCTTTCTTAGGAAGAGAAACAGGTAAAATCTCTTCCAGTGAGTTGTCCAGGCAGCTGTCTTACAAATATTTTGGCACAGGCAGGCAGGCATGCTTAGGGCTGTATCTGTTCGTTGGAATATGTCAGTGGTATTCCATCAGTTTTGCCAATGCTTTCAGTGCAGCTTGAACTTCTTCCTTCATTATCTGATCACATGCTTCTTCCTGAAATGAGTCTATGTCAATCAAGTCTTTTTGGTACAGTGACTGTGTATTCCCTTGATCTTCTTTTTATGCTTTCTAGATCATTCAAGAATTTGCCAATAGACTCCTTCAGAATTACAACTCAAGGCTTTTATTTATTTTTTGTCCTTTCAGCTTGGGAAATGTCAAGCAAGTCCCTCTCTATTTTCCTAACTCCAGCTCTTTGCACATTTCGTTATAATATTTTGCTTTGTCTTCTCAAGTTGCTCTTTGAAATCCTCTGCTTGTCTCTTTTACTTCACCATTTTGTCCCTTTGTTTTGACTTGTCGACCTTCTGGTACAATTTTAAAGTCTTTCTCTCACACACACACACACACACAGAAAAAAAGACACACACTGAGAGAGAGACATAGTGAGTGAGAGAGAGCAAGAGGGAGGGAGGGAGAGAGAGAAGGAGGGCGGGAAGGGGGGGGGAGAGAGAGAAATATGAATATAGAGAAAAGGGAGAGAGGGAGGGTGCGAGCCAGCAAGCAAGCACTGCTCTGGTAGCCTAGCTGTAAGGCGTTGCACTGTTAACTAACTGAAAGACATACTTGCAGTTTGACTCCATCAGCTGCTCAAAGGTGCAGAAAGGTGGGCAATCTCCTCCTTTTGTGTGAGTTACAGACTCTGAACACCTGCTGAAGGGTCAGCTATGAGTTGGTTCTGACTCAATGGCAAATAACAACTACAAGTATATCAATACCGCTTCTGTGAAGCGGAAATTTTGATCTGCATTTTACAGATGGAGAAAAAGAGGCACAGAAGTAGTAAATGGGAGACCACTTCCTAAACAACATGCTACTGGAAACTATGACCATTGATAAATGACAAATAGTTATAAAAAGGCTTCAGGCCTTTTGTTCATAGGGTCGCTGTGAGTCATGCTCAACTTGATGGCAATCAACAACAGGAAACTTTGGGCTGATTTTCCCCAGGGCAGCTTATGAGTCCATGGCTGCAAAATAGGCTCCCTGGATAAGGAGAAACCCCCCTCTTTGACTATAGGCAGGAAGATGTTGGAGGGCAGGGAAGTCAGGGACCCACACATTAATTAAAATGCAAGTTCTTGGAAGGAACTTGGGCAGGAGCAAGGCGCCCCCTGGTGTTCACGAGGATAAGGGCAGCTTAGTGAGGCTGACCTACCCAACCAACCAAGCCCCTCAAGGGGAAATAACTAAGCTCTGGGGTGATGGGGACCCAGATACTATGTGGAGCCCAGAAACAGAAGCACATCCTTGTGAGTCTGAGGAGAATATTGACCTGGAGGGCGAGATACAGGAAGGGCAGATCTGTGAGAAAGAAACCAGTTTTCAACAGACAGATATACAGATCCCTCCAAGCCAAAGGGAAACAGAGGTAAAACTACTAAGATCAAAGTCTAATCCAGCTCAGAAACAATTCTATGGAATCCAAGAGATCTAATAATCATGCTGGGACAAGACCTAGTAAATAAAACTGCACCAAAAAATATAACCCAAAACATACATACATCAAAACAAGGTGACTATGCACAGAATTGAAGAATACTTGAAAGTCATATAGTAGAGAAGGGGCTTGTGTCCAGATTACATAAAATACTCATGCAATTTGACAGTAAAGAGATAACATGAATTAAAAATGGGCAAAGGTGGTAAAGTATTTAGGTCATTCACAGCACACATCATTCTATCTAATGGGGCTTTCTTGCTTATTGCAAAATCAGAGAAAAAAGTGTTGGCTACAAGAAGACCCTAGTAAGACAAGACAAAACCACACAGCTGAGGAGAGGTGTGGCCTTGTCCTTCAAGGAGTGAAGAGACATTGGGCTCTTCCCAAAGAAATTGGTGGCTCCATTCTCTCCTGACCTCTAGTGGTCAACTCGGGCCTTATCTGAATTAGTTTCACTACAACCAATCGTCGTTAAGGAAGGAGCCCTAGTGACACAGTGGTTAAGTGCTCTGTCGCTAACTGAAAAGTCAGTAGTTCAAACCTGGCCATTCCACAGTGGGAAAATGTGGCAGTCGGCTTCTGTTAAGGATTTGACAGCGCCTTGGACACTTTGGCAGTTCTACTCTGTCCTGCAGAGCCGCTGGGCAGTTCTGCGTAGTTGACTTGCCAGTAAAGGGTCTGGTTTTGATTTGAAATGCCAATAGACAATGATAACAGTCACACACTGCTGTCAAGTCAGTTCCACTTCATCAAACCTCCAGCGGGCTTCTGAAGCCATAAATCTTTACAGGAGGAGATGACCCATCTCTCTCCCATGGAGCTGCCGGTGGATTTGAACCACTGGAGATGCAGAGCATTTGGGTTAGCAGCAAAAGTCACTAGCTAATATACCACCAAAGCTCTCTAACAACTGATATTGTTGTTGTTAGGGGTTGTCAAGTTGACCACAACTCATAGTGACCCTATGAACAACAGATCCGAACCTCTGACAAGCTAATGCCCATTGTTATAGTCACTGAGTTCAGCTATCATGTTGAGGGTCTTCCTCTCTTTTTCTGACCCTCCACCTTTCTCAGCATAATGTCTTTTTCTAAGGACTGGACCCTCCCGACAACATGCTGATAACATGTGAGACGAAGTTTCACCACCCTCACCTCAAAGGACCATCTTGGTTATATACTTTCTCCTAGTTCTTTCATTGGCTCTTTTGGAAGCCCCTGGGACATTCAAAACCCTTCTGACACTTTAATTCAAAGTCATTGATTCTTTACTGTCTTCCTATCCACTGTCCAACTTCCCATTTGTGCAGCACTTTAAAATACGCAGAATATACTTTTGAGTATCCTAATCCTGAATTCTACAAGGCGGCATTATTACCCCATTGTACAGATGAAGAAACTGAGGTTTAGAAAGAAGTTAAGCAAACTGCCCACAGTTTTCACACTAACACATAACAGAGTAGGATTCCTCCTACCTCATCCAGGACTCCCTTCCCAGAACTGCACCCCCCCCTTTCTGAATTGTTGTGAAATATGTGTAACAAAACACTCCAATCACTTTTCTGTGTACAATTTAGTGACACTGGTTATACTCAACACGTTATGTTGCAATCCGCACAATGTTTCCACATTCTTTCATTGACCTTAACAGAAACTCTGCCTTCTTTAAGCAGTAGCTGCTGGTTTTTTTACAGAGCCGCACTGGACGGTTAGCTGGGTGTGCAGTCCTAGAAGCTCATGTTCATACTTCTTCATTGGTTCAATAAACACCCATGAGGGTCAAGAAGTACTTGGCTGATTCACAGTCATATCTTCTGGGACCAGGTATTCCATGAAGCAAGGAGTCAAGCTCTTTTTGCCTGGTGCCTGCACTGTTTACCACAGGAAACAGGGATATGTGCGGGCTTTGGTCTCAACCCCTTTGCAACCTCAGGTCTACTCAGGCCTGCTAACTGTGCAGTATGTTGGGTCTTCTAGGCGCATCAGGAGTGCTCAGCTGTCTTCACCACATCACAGTTTATGGGCATTCTTTGAGGCTTGCCCTCGGACATTAACATGGGGGAGTTTAGGGAGCATTATGCTGAGTGAAATAACTCAGTCACATAAGGACAAATACTGTCTAAGACCATTATTGTAAAAACAGAAGGACAACTAGTAAGCTGTATATAAATGTCCAAAAGTGGTTGGGAAAGGAGGCAGAGGAGGGTAATGGGGAAGAGTGGAAACAACTAGGACAGCAGAGTTTGGTGGGCAGATGAGGGTGGGGAAAGAACAGGAAAGATTCAACGGGAACTTGAAATGATGGGGTTATAATAAGCATAGATCAACAGTAATTAATTTTATAAAACAATGTGAATCAAAGACTATGGGAGACACAATGGACATATATTAAGTACAAAATATATACATTTTATATGCAAATCAATATAAAAATTTAAAAAAATATTTTTGCTTAAGGTTTCTGAGCAGCACAAATGGTGTGCAAATTCACCCAGCAACAATGCAGAAGAACCAGGACTGCTGATCTGCTTCTGTAAAGGTTACAGAGAGAAGAGCCTATGAAGCAGCTGTGCTTTGTCACGCTGACCAAACCCGCCTACACTGAGTCGGTTTGGACCCACCGTGGTCCTCCAGGCTGTAAATCTTCAAGAAAGGGAACTGCTGGCTTCTCTCCCATCGAGCAGCTGGTGGGTTCGAACAGCTGACCTTTCGGTTCGCAGCCTGATACATTACACATTACTCCACCAGGCTCCTTCTGTCACACACGGGATCTCCTAAATCATAAATCAACAGAGAAAAAAAATTGACAGAAATCTTTTTTTTCTTTATGTCAAAAATAATATGTGCAAAAAACCATAAAAGTGAGATAGCTTACCCAAGAAGACCCCAGGCCTCGGGAACCAAACTGTTCTATGACAGTAACAAAGTCTGTCTATCCTCTATCCCCGCAGGAGAAAGAATCTTTATTGTCCTGGATGGTAGACAAGCTGACCCTTTTGCTCTGGAGGGAGGTGTGTCTGTTGTCTAAGGCTGTTCAGTAGTTGAAACTCAAGACAGTAGCAGAGTCTCTGCTACTCAAAAATACTTGGGAAAGATCCAGAAAGAACCATCTCCCAGCAACAACTGCAAACTAAATCAATCATTCAAACACAGCAGAATACACAACCAGCAGACAGAAACAAACTAACCATACAAACAAACAATAAGCGATTAAATGGCAGGGGGGAAAAAGTTCACTTAAGACCATAAAATAGAAACAAACATACCAAGAAATATACAAAGTCTACGAAGATTCTCTGAAATGCTCCTGAACCACATGAGTAAACTTGAAGAAACAGACAGGCATCCACTTACTTTGGGACAATAGATAAATGTTAGTTCTCCCCAAGTTCATTTATACATGCAATATGTTGACTATGGCTCATGGACAATGGAGCTGAACCCTGCCTTATCCCAAGCCAACCTGTCTCTGACACATCTAGACCCCATTGCCAGAATCGCTTTATCAATGTATTGCACCCATGTTTTCGTCTCCTGTGCTGTCCCTCCACCCTTCCAAGCAGGATATCCTTTCCAACGACTGATCCCTTCTGCCCACATGGCCAAAGTATGTGAGAAGGAGGTTAAGCATTCTTACTTCCAAAGAGCAATCTAGCTCCACCTCTCCAAGACAGACCTGTTTGTTCTCTTGACAGTCCACAATATGCTCAATACTCTTCTCCAGCACCACAATTCAAAGGTATTGATTCTTTTATCATCCTTAGTGATTGCCCAGCTCTCAAATGCATAACAAGCAATCGATAGGATGATGGCTTAGTCCTCAAACTGACATCATTGCTCAATAATTTTGAGAGGTCCCTGACTACCGACTTACCCAGTGTACTATGTCTCCTGACCGTTAGTATCAAATGCATTTATCGTTAATAAGATGAAGTCTTGGATAGTTTCAATCTTTTCTCCATCTATTGTAATAGTCTATTGGTCCAGTGGCTAGGATCTTTGTTTTCTTGACATTGATATGAAATCCATATTGAAGCCTGCAGTCTTTGATTTTCTACAGCAAGTGCTTCAAGGCTTCCTCACTTTCAGCAAGCAAGGTTGTCATCTGTATAATGAAGGTTATTGATGAGTCTTCTTCCTATCCTGATGCCACATTCTTCTTCATAGAGTCCAGCTTCTCAAACAATTTCCTCAGCATACAGATTTAAATAGGTATGAAGAAAGGATACAACCCCGATGCACACCTTTCCTAATTTTAAACCATGCAATGTTCCCTTGTTCTGTTTGCACAACAGCCTCTTGGTCTAGGTACAGGTTTCATACGAACACAATTAAGTGTTTTGGGAGTCCCATTCTTCTCGATGTTAGCCATAATTTGTTATCATCCACAAAGTCAAATGCCTTTGCATAGTCAATACTTGTTTTTTAAATAAAAAGAAATTAATAAATGAGTTGGCAAATGGATGAGTGATTTCACAGAGCTGGTGAGTGGGGTAGAAATTAGGTTCTCCCTCAAAGCCCTGGGCCTCTTTGCTGCCAGTCTCTGCACTGAGATTCTCAGCTCAGGCAGGGTTCAGGATGGCTGGTTTTATGGCCTACCACACCCCAGCAGCCTGGCCAAAGTACATTTGCTCCTCCACACTCAGGAAGTCAGGCCAGGCAGATGCCCTGACAGAAAGCCAGCATGCCAGGAGAGGGTGTGAGGGTCTAGCCCCAGGCTGCCATGTATCATTTATCATTTCCAAGGAATAGCCTTGCCTAGCTACATATCCAAAGGAGCTTTGCCATATTTGCTTCCAAGGAGCACTCTGGCTGCACTTTTTCCAAGAAATAGGTTTGTTCTTTTGGCAGTCCAGGGGATATTCAGTACTCTTCTCCAGCAGTACAATGCAAAGGCATCATTTCTTCTGTCATCCTTATTCAAGGTCCACCTCTCTGATGCACAGCACGTGACTGAGAAAACCGTGGTCTGAATCAGGCTCACTTTAATCTTCAACTGAAATCACTGATCCTCAGCATTTTGAAGAGGTCCTTGACAGCAGACTTGCTCGATGCAATGCACTTCCTGATTTCCTGACTTGTGTGGTACCAAGGGTGTTGACTGTTGATCCAATGAAGATGAGCCTAATAGCAAAGGTAAAATTCAGACCCACATCCAGTTGACTTTAGAAGGGTATGCTCTTCAGTCTGAGATCCTGTCAACCCCCTAGTGACCTTTATCAGATAGCTCAATGGGAAAGTTAAAGTGCTTTTCAAAGCAGGCCAGGTTGGGGAGGAGCAAAGTGGGGGACGCACTGCTGCAGAACAGGTTCGGGCTTCCCGGTGGCCTGGGCTCAGTGATGACAAGAGCTGTGCCTTGGGAGGGGCCTCGGGTCCTGGACCAGCTCAGGACAGAGCTGGGAATGAGCAGGGCTATGTCCTAGTGCAGGAAGAGCTTACTGCTGTGTGTGCCAAGAGGGCCGAGAACGAGTCTCATCTCCAGGTGGTGTCGGGGACCCGCATGCATTGCTTGAGTTCCCTCACAGACTTGTGGCTAGTAGAAAAGGGCCTTGTGTTAATGCACCTTGACCACAGTCTTGAAATTCTTTTACAAGTTTATCTTTGGATCTGTCTTGTTAGTGAAGTCAGACAGGACAAGGTAGCATGTGTTGAGAGTGAAAAGTCTTGACTTGCTCACTCATGCAGTCCTCTCCCTGGGATCAGCCCAGACTGCACCTCCTCGCCCTACAGGTGCTGCTATCCTTGGCCAGTCTTCAAATCCACTGCCACCCTTGGCCCCTGATGGGACACAGGTACAAAAACAATGAGGTGAGGGGGCCAAAGCATGCATGTCCTGAAGTCACCTGGGCAGAGACCGGGCAGGACCAGCCCCCTCACCCAGGAACCCAACACTGGGTTTTCAGAAGCCGTTAATCACAGATTTCCCAAATTTCTCCTGTGGAGCAGCTGGATTTGAACCCTCTGGGTTGGCAGCATGATTCCTTATTGGGAAAGTCAGCTGTGAGGGACCTCTCAAGAGTAATGAAGAGCAACGATGTCAGACTGGAGACTAAGGTGTGCCTGATCCGGGCTATAGTCTTTGCAATTATGTGCTATGCATCAGAGAGTTGGACAGTGAATAGGGTTGATAGAGAATTGATGCCTTTGAGCTGTGGTGCTGGAGAAGAGTGTTGAATATACCATGGACTGCTAGGAGAACACATATGGACTGCTAGAAGAACACGTACGTTTGTCCTGGAGAGGGTGAAGCCAGAATGTTCCCTGGAGTCAAGGATTCTGAAGCTTCATCTGACATATTTTGGGCATGTTGCAAGGAGGGACTGGTCCTTGGAGAGGGACATCACGTTTGGCAAAGTGGAGGGGCGGCGAAGGAGAGGAAGACCTTTGATGAGATGGACTGATTCTGTGACTAGAGAGGTGGGAATAAGTGCGTTTGAGATGGCTAGGTTGGCATAGGATAGAACAGCGTATAGAGCTCTTGTACAGAGGGTCACTATGAGTTGCAAGCGACTCGATGGCACATAACAAGAAGCCACCAGAGCGCCCAAAAAATAGGAATAGGTGAACCTGTTGTCAGGACCATTAAGTATGACTTAAGCCCATAGCTGCACATTGTGTGAATCCCCCTTGTTGGGGGTGTGCATCTTCCTCCTCCGCTTTTGAACCTCCAGCGTTCCAAGCATGACAGCCTTTCCAAAGAATAGCCCCTCCTTAGCAACACACCCAAAGTATGATACACGAAGCTTCACCACTGTTGCTTCCAAGGAGCACTCTGGTTTGCACCTTTCCCACGACATACCTGTTTGTTCCTTCAACAATCCATGGGATATGCAGTACTTTTCTCCAACACAACTCAAAATTGTCATCCTATTGCTCAGCTCTCACAAAAATAGCAAGTAATTGAAAAGACCAGGGCTTGAATCCATGACCTTTGAATGGCCTGAACCCTTCTCGTCACTCAGATGCTTTGAAAGCATGCACACCTTTCACTATCTCACCTGACATTTCACACTAACAAATAATCTTTTTCTGCCCATTAAAGATGTTGCTCTGACAGTAATGACAGCTGAGGTACAAGGGCAAGAGAAATGCTGGCTGCTACTGGCTTTCAGGTCTTATGTTCATAGGGTCACTGAGTCATGCTCAACTCGATTACAATCACCCTGCTCCCTTGGCTGGGCTGAGTCTCACTCACTGTTTTAGTAGTTACGGAATCTTGCAGTTACATAATAATAATCATTCCCTAGTTTCACACATCACCAACTTTCAAATAACTGCTTGACCACAGAACTTAACCATATCTGTGAGCGGGCACGCTGTGTACATTGCATCCGGTTGTAATTTCACATTTAAATTAGGCTACCATTGTTTTCTTTGGTAGCCAGTAAAAAGGACACAGATTACTACTTTTGCCTTCTCCTCACGGCTGACATGTTTTACGTGTTAAATAAGTATGTCAAAGGCTTGGTACATAGTTACTACTCAATATATGTACATTCCCTTTCTTGTTCCTCTGATGGAGAAAATGCCTCCTTACAAGTTTTTCCTTACCTTAAGGGGGGCTCTGGTGGCCTAGTGGCAAGAAAATGTGCTGCAAACCCCAAAGGCACGCAGATCAAATCTACAAGGTGCTCCAGGAGATGATGGACAATATCCTCCCTTGTGCCTGCCTCTGAAAACCCACCGAGGGTCAGCTATGCGTTGGTTCTGCCTCAGTGATGCACAACAAACAAGGGACCCTTCTAACCATGTAACTTGGTGCTGAAAATCTGGGCACACCAAACATTGCTAAGTACATAGATTTTAAGTATTTCTTTCCTAGATTAAGCATCACTTATAGTCTTAGCGCCTCGTGATTTTGGTAGTGATTAAGGAAAATTAACACTTCAAGCCTGAAAGTAATTATTGCTTTATCCAGACCTCCCTCTCCCCCTCGAGAAGTGGGGAACAGCTTCAGAAAATAAGACGGCCTGTCTTATTGGCTGATTTTGGCACATGGTCAATTACTGAGATGCTGTTTCTTCCCTTTTCTAGTTCTTTCCCAGGTAAATACAAGCAAGGCAGTTTAGATCCAGCTGCCAATTGACCCAACTGGTGACATCAAAACCTCCACAGCTATCATTGTCTAGGTGAGAGCCAAACTCACCATTTGGTTTATTCCACCTTAATGATTGTGCTACCTCACGACATTTGAAAAGTCATTAAATGGCACTATTCCAAAAGAATTTTCCTACTTCTCAAGACCTACTCTCACATCTCAGGGGGCTGAGGTAGGAGTTAAGTGATTTGCATTTCTGGCTAATGATTTCACAGGTACAGTGTTGCACATTCTCCCTAAACTTTCCAAGCATCCAACAGTATTTAATAATGCCCATGTATTGCCCTTGGGCCCGCCTTTCATTGTTTTGTTCAAACATTCCTTTAGGTCGTATAGCCCTGGTGTGTCCACTTGCCATACAGCAGTAACTTGTGGTTGCTGTGAGGCTGAACATTGTGACACTGATGTGTCAAATGCGTTAATGGTTGGTTACCCATGGCTGACAGTGTTTGGTGGAGCTCCCCAATTAAAACAAGCTTGGAAGCAGGAGTGGCATCCACTTCCATAAAAGCTTACCTCCGGAAACCCTATGAACCTGGAGAGAGGATGAAAGTCACACAAGTGTTGAGGACTTTCCTTCATAGGGTCGCTATGACTAGTCTGCGCTTAACAACAAACAGCATTGCCCAAGAGTAAACTATTTAAATATTTTTCTCACTTTAAACCCTAGGATGGCTTCCAATCAGGTTATTTGCAGTATGTGTGACAAAGTACATGCCCAGCACTCCAAGAAAGGCCTCAGCTGAAGAAAGTGCGTGCTAATAGCTGATACTGATAAAAACCCAGAAAATGTACTTTTACAAACCATCGTATTTAAATGTTAGAGCTGGTGCTCAAAGTCTGAATTAGAAGCCCTATAAACATGATTTCATTAAGATTGAAACAAAAACTGTTATAATCTAAAGGTGCTAAAAATTCATGAAGATTGAAACAAAAACTGATATATCTAAATGTGCTAAAAATGGACGTATCAGGGAGCTCTGGTGGCCTAATGGCAAGAAGCTGTGCTGCAATCTTGAGGAGCATGATTCAAATCCACCAGATGCTCCACTGGAGAAGGAGGTGCATTCTCCTGTGCCAGCTAGATCTGATTCAACAGTACAGAAGGAAAAAAAGGAAATTGAGGGATCAAGCACAGAAAGTGAAAATCTGAAAGCCATTAAGAAAAGCAGGGCTTCTACTTCTAAGTGAGCCTAGAACAACTGTTAGACCCAATTATTCAGCATTTTCAGTGCTATTGTGAAAATAAAAGGGAAAACAAGTGCAAATCCTGGCCGAAGAATCAGCCTAATGGCAGCTGGTGACATCGTCAGCATGGTGCCGGTGCAGTTGTATCGGCAAACCCTTAGCAGACCTCTGGATGACAAGTAATGCCCAACCAAATCTTTACTCTTGTTTGATATAAAGCTCTACTGGTCTCTACAGGACTGGATAACAAAAGCTAGGTATGGCCCCAAGACAGAATACACAAACCTACTACCAACTTTATTTGCTTAGCAAGACAGCCTTTCCAACCTCAGGAAAATTTCCCAATTTACAGTTTAAAAATACTTTTTTTTTTCTTCTTAAATATCAGGAGACATTTCTTAAGCCATTTATTTAAGAATGCTTTTGGCAATTCATACTGGTGCCTGAGCTGACAGTATACTGTTTGTAAACGAAGTGGTAGACTGGCAACACTTTGTTAGGGACAGCTGAACTCATTTTGATTCACAGAAACTAGAGAGCTTTCAGAAGTAAAGAAGTGCACACCCTGGTCCTCAGTCTTTTGAGCAGCAGCCAATTAGGACTATATTCTTCATAGGTGCCTCCAACAGGGACTGGATGGATGGGTATTGGAAAAATCTCATCTGCTAACATGAAAAGATAAAATAAGAAATGGACAAAATAGAGAACTGAAGAGTGATGACAAGGACCCAAAATATTAAGATTATAGATACTAAGCCTTTTCTTTATTCATATGTTGTTAAGTGCTGTTGAGTCACAGGTGACTCATGGAGACTCTATGAACGAAAGACTTGAACACTTGTATAACTTTCTCCATTTCTCCCAGTTCACAGGGTTTCCGGAGGCAAGCTATTTTGGAAATGGATGCCACTCCTGCTTCCAAGCTTGTTTAGTCGGGGAGCTCCACCAAACACTGTCCACCACGGGTAAACAATATTGCATTTGGCACATCAGGGTCAGTGTTCAGCATCACAGCAACCGCAAGTTACCTTATAGCAAATTGACAGACCAGTGCTAGTATTTATAAGTTACGTAATTTCTATATTAAGGGCAATATATTCCATGTGACTTTCAAGAGGTAGAATTCATTTTAATGAAAATATACAAACTCCAAATGAATTGCACACATCTGACAATTAAGACCTACTGTAACAGCAGCTCTATGAAAATTAACTTACACAATGAACAGAAATGAGAAACTAAGTGGAAGACAAATATTTTGTAAGTTGTTGTTGCCTTCGAGCTGAACACGACTCACAGCAACCCTTTGAACTAAAGGCCTGAAGCCCTCTACAACTATCGACATTTATCAAAGTTCATAGAGCTTGGGGTGGGGGGGGGAGAGGCAGGCATGAAAGCTACCAATAGCTTATTCTGTGGACTTGTACTCCAATCCTGACCTGCTGAGAGTCAGCCAGGACAAAAGACCAGTCTCTTCATCCTACACTGTGCAGGGTGAGTTGACAGCTGGAGTAGGCCGACCAAGCTGGCAACAATGGCTGCACCAGTACTGGTTTTAAGAACATTTAAAACTATCACCTCCTATTTAAACATCTCTTTGCAATTGCATCGTTTGAACAAAACCCTTTTGCTGCTATTTTTTACATGCAACTTTCAAAATGGTCAATGAACTGAAAGAAAAACTTGATGCACTATCATCTAGCTTGGGCGGTCATCACATCCCATTCTGGCTTGCCCCATCACCCTAGCAGAACCATCCATGGAAACTGTCTAACTTCTAGTGAATTTGTAAGCATTTACATAATACTTCGTAAGTACGGTTTACCTACTTTTATTATATGTGTTGTATCACATTCACATAGAACCCCTAGACTATGAAGTCCTCTCAAATCCTTTTTGGCACTAAGGTATAATTTTAAAACCAAGAGCACATTATGGTTTAGCATTACACCAGTATATGAAATCAGTGTCATCTTCAACTAAGGAACTTTTGGTGAAGAGATGGCTTAGCAAGGTTTATTCCATGAAAATGTACCTGGGGGTGGGGTGGAGTTTGTTTTCAATGATATGGGAATAAAAGTGCACACCATTTCAAAGAACACCTTGAGAAAGATCCAAATATGTTCTGTATCTCTAGCCTCTTAGGGGGTGCAGCGCCATAGCAATGGGTGCACATTCCAAAGGCAAGGAGGTCCTGACCTAGGTTAATAACCTAGTCCAAAGACTATCACAGCAGCAAGTGGCAGGAGAGCGACCTCTAGTGGCATTCTCTGAAGTTATTTTTAAAGTAATGAGTCAAAATGAGTAATTACACAAAAATAAAGGAAAGGATTCAGAATTCATCATGTAAATGGCTTGAAATCACCAGGAGCAGGAAAGCTTATTATAGAACTTTTTGAAAATAAACATGGTAGAATAAATGTAACTTGCAAAAAAAATCATTATGCTGCTGAGTAGAAAATGAACACAACCTACAAAATACACTGAAGTCTGTGTTTACATAGTTCAATGAGGACTAGAAGTTAATTAGAAGCTTTCACTTGTTTTACTAATAAATAGACACATATATAGGATAAAAATTTGTTCCTTTTTTTAGAACAATTCTAATGGCAGTTTGGGGAAAAAACAATGTGAAAAGCTTTAAGAGTAATTGATTATGAAGTTTTCACCTCATGCACTGGTTTTAAAACAAATCTAAAAAAAAAAAAATTAACAAAACCCCAAATCTAAAGTGCAATTCCAGTAAGATTTAAAAATCACTTTTAAATAGCTGAATGCTAGAAAGTCCCAGATAATATTTAGATTAAAATAAAATATTAAATGATCCAAAACTTTTACTCACAACCTATGCTTACCTTTTTTTTAATCCCTCTGACACTCAGGGTGGTGGGGTAGGAGCTAGATCACTAAGTGATGGTGTAATTTGTTTCACCATCTGGGTATCCTGACGCAAATTTCAACTTTCAGTCATCTCCTTTTCTAAAGGGTAACCTAACCTCTCCCCCTTTTTTTAATGGTATCCCTTCCAAGACTAGAATAAAATAAAAAAGCAGTAGCCTGGGGCGGCAATCTAATTTGAGGATGTGGGGCTTGGAGTTTGTCTTCCTGCAAGGGCATAAATCTGAGAAAAGCTTCTATGGAAGGTGCTTGGACAGAAGAACTAAACCATCAGCTGCCTGGATGACACCCAAATGAAAATGATACCAAGATAAAAATAAGTATGACAAAGAAAACTCTGTTTAGGTATCTTCTTCAACAATTAACAGCCTAAATTTGGCAAACACTATCTTTTAAATTTTTTTACTCATTAAATATACTGATTATATTTCTGATTTATTAGTAACTACCTACACCAAGACCTTTTACCATTCTTTTTAAAATTTAAGCTTTATTAAGAAACATCATACATACAAAAGCACATATACAGTTTAAAAATGCCTTCCCACACATCACCCACCCGACTTCTGAAATAATCCTCTCCAGTTCCTCTAAATGCTCTTCTGCTCTCCACCCTCTCCAAACAACAGGAACAGTGCATTCTGTGGCAATCATTTCCTTTTTCTTTTCATATTTTAACTGGTATGTTTCTTATCTTCGTAGAAATTCAATCATAGTGGCTACATTCTTCTGTGACTTACAGTGTTTTCTTTTGACCATTATGTGGAGATTCATCCATGCTCATATATGCAGCTGTAGTTCAGTCTCACTTTTGCAGAATTCGATTGTAGGAATATACTAAAATACTTATCCAATGGATTGTCGAGTATTTGGGGTCATCTAGCTGATTATTTTTCCTTTTTCCTATAGAAATGATGCCATTATGAACATTCTTATAGTCAACTCCTGATGCACATGTGCAAGAATTTGGCTCGAGTCTGTATCTAGAGTGGAATGGTCAGGATAAAGGAGATGCTTTACCTACCCAGTCTTGCCAAATTAGTTTCCAAAGTGATTGATTGTTTCTAAACATTTATCTAAAGTCTGTTGACCAGTCATCTACTTGGGATGGCTAAGGGAAGGAAATAAGATCATCTGCAGAAAAGTCTAAAATGGCATTTTAAAATAGGAAAAAATTCAAAATTCGGATACAACAAAGAAAAATACATTTACTTCTCCACTTTGGCTTACTAGAAATGTACTTTAAAATACTACAGGTTAAACTTAAAAGGGCAGTGTCCTATCTCTTAGATGTTTCTAAACATACTGCGTGAAAATGGCAAGGTTCAAAACACAGTGTACTACTTTATATATGTGTATCTCTCTCTCTATATATATATATATAGAAACTATACATATATACACTCATATACCCTACACTAGTTTTCTCACACACACACACACACACACACACTCACACACACACGCACAGTCTCTCTCTCACACACACACACACACACTCTCCCTCTCTCTGAAGAATAAAAACAGGAAGAGCTCTTAGAAGAACAGAAACAGGAATAGAAAGGAGACATAGATCATCAAATACTTCTAATGTTCTTTTGTTAACCAGATGTGATCATTACAGTTGTACAGAAAACATCAGGGCAGCAGTCACCCAGGGTTCTTTCTTAACCAATCAAAAATCAGTCAGAACTCAAAACATGAAAGCCAGTCCTGAAGGAAGTCTCAACTCAGGAGAATATACAATAAAGTCTGAGGGGCTGGCTTGTTTCATGCACATTAACTATTTTAAACATATTCATTTGTCATCTACAAAGCTTACATTTTTACAACAGAATGGATGCAAACTTAAAATAATGTCTACCTTTTTTTTTCTTTTTTAGCTCTTTTAGAAAACAATCAGATGGCTGAACTCAACTCATATGATAAAGTGTTTAGAGAACTTGGAAACAAAGTTGGTTATCCTTTGTGATACTGACTATATTTATGAAATCTGGCCAATACCTGTAGGTAAGTAAGCATCTAACTTAGCTTCACTTTTAGTGCAGGAAAAAGCTTCACCTGCAGCCAAGTAAAGGTGATGCAGTGAATTCACTGCCAAGAGGATGGCTCAATTATTTTAACATGAGGGTATTTTTACACATCAAAGAGCAAATATAAGTTGCTGCTATTATAATCTGAAGACCGCTTGTATATATCTAAGTTCTGCCACACAATTAAATAATTCTAAGATTAAGAAGGTAAAAGAGATGCTTTAAAACCCAAATTGAAAAATAAATGTGCTGTTATCTGTCTGAAGAAAAAAATGTTTTAACATGAGGAGTCCACCAGTACATTCCAGAAGAGAGGGTGCCTTGAGTAACTGGCTGGTTTGCCTGTTCCCCTGAGGCACACTGGAAATTTTATCATTAGACCAGTATTTATAGTCTGATGACCAGACTTAAAAGTTCAATTTATCTCATCATAAGGAACTGTTCCCTTAAGGAGTCCTTAACTTTTAGAAACACATGAGCAGGGGGAATACATGCTGAAACATTTCTAGATTAAATGTTTTATCTATATCTTATTTAAAATAAGGGATGGAGAACGCACATGAGCACATACGTAGGAGACTAGTTATGAGTTTTTTGGTGACTACAGCTCAACTTGTTTGTGTTTTGAAGCTTTCTAAAATAGAAGTTAAAAGGAAAATTATCAAGTGACTGCTTATTCCATATTTATTAGATTACTAACAAGTGGCGCCTCTAAAACAGCTTTCTAAACATAAAGTATGCATTCACTGACAACTTTTTTGGTCTGCATGGTAGAAACCTGTATTTCGTATGGTAAATTAGCACTTGGCCTCCATACTGGATTCTGGAGTCAGTTAGTTCCTTCTGAGACAGTAAACTTTTAGAAACCTCAAAAGAGGTTCAACTTGCAGATCTCTAAGACTTGGGAGGATAATATCTTAGACAGGGATGTCTTAAGAGGCCAGGTCTTCCCCTAACATCCAATGTCATTTCAATAGTTAGCAATGGATTTAAGTGTTCTGAAACAAGACGCTTTCACCATTCATTTACTGTACATCATTAAAGTGAGTTGACAACTCTAGATAAGGCATAACAGAATAAAGTTGTCATTTTAGTATGTTAATACCTTAATAAATGTCTTATTTGTAATACTAAGTAGTACAATATGGTGAGTCTTTTACTCCTACAACTACAATTCTGTCAAGCTACATAAAGCAGTGACTGGGAGCTAACTCAGAGCTTGTTAGGTTTTGTTTTCCATTCTATCTTCATCCTCATGTGAATCATCTCATTAATGCAGAGATAACCCACTCACCTAAGGCTGTATTTCCAAGGGTCAGCTAAGGAAGCCAGGGGTGATCTGTTCCCACAGCATTTTCTCATACATGGCCTCTGAAGTGACAGCTTCATTGTTTTCCAGAGCTTGGTGAAGGATATTTTAGTAAATCCTGTATCGGTTCATTATGCCTAGTAGAATGAATACAGTGGCATAACAGTGAAGCGCTGGACCATGAAGCACAGAACTGGATTCCATGCCTTAGCTCTCCATCTATATGAGCTATATGACCTTGGACATGTCACTTAAATCACTTACTACCCAGTTTCCCCATCTAAAAAAAAACACTGATGGCAGTATTTTGAAAATTATAAAGCACAGAAACTGCAGTAATACATGCAGCTGGTTTTCAGTATTTTACATGGTTGAAAAAATTGGCTATAGATAGAAGCATGCTGCCAATCTCCTTATATAAGACTTAAAACAATCAGTTGCTTAAGAATCATTTGTTTTCTTTAAGCATCCTTGTTATACATACTACAGACCCCATACAAAGAAATAAACATTTCTAAACTGACAAGAGCAGATTTAATGATTACTTATCTTGATACAGAATCTAAAACAATGACCCAAAAATAGTTAAAAATTTGCAAATGTTCTTCTAGATCATTATTTCATTGCTTGAGAATGTGTTATTAGGATATTTTAAATTTTATATTGCTTAAGAAACCCCTCATGAATGTAAAAATATATTATTCTACTTTACATCTTTACTATTAAAAGCAAAATTCAAATTTATTCATAACCTCCCAAAATTGAAGCACCATTATTTTAAACAAATTGGAAATTCTGTAAAAATTTATCTTTAACAGAACAAATCAGATAAAACTCTATCCAACACTTGACTAGTTTATCTCTTATATTTAAAACAAGGGACTAGTTCAGAGTTAATAATTTTATTAGAAAAAGATTAATACTAAATCTTTCAATGACAGAGACAATCAAGTGTGTAACAGAAAGTCAGAGATACTTTATTTCACTTCTAAATCCAAAAGCTAGGTATAGCAGAGTTGTAAAAATGGAATTCCGCTTAGTCTGATTCACACAAATATTAACGTTTAATCCTGTTTTCAAAGTCCAAGAATGAAAACTTTCAATTAAACACTGAGCAAGCCACATGTTTGGGTAATATTTCTTAAAAAGTCTTAAGAGAAAAAAAAATATGATACAGGACCTAAGTTTTCAGTGGCATATATGCTATTAACATGTTCTGAAATCTAGATGGTCACATGAGTCCTGAATTACTTTTAATTAAAAACAAAACAAAAACAAACAAAAAACCCCACAAACTACTAACTGAGCTTTTATACTTTTTCTATGCCACTATAGCTTTCTTTCACCTCATTTTAATGTTGATCTTCACTTTATGCCGTTTTCAGTATTCTTCAAAAAATCTTCGAACAGTAGTCCTACAATGCAAAATTTGGGGAAAAATGGTAATTAGGCAACATGTACAAGAGCTAATTTTTATTACTAATTATTGGCCCAATCACTAACTGCTAAGTATAACTAACATGGGTATGTGAATGTTTGTATTCTTTCTAAATAGTCAAGGCATCAGTGGGGTCCTTAAAGCCACCATGCGCCTGTGTAGCCTTGCCTATGTGTATACGGCTCACAAAGAACACTACTAATGCTCTTCTAGAAAAGGAATGCCACTGACTAAGAAACTAACTGGTACTTCCTTTCTTTAGGAATACTTGATCCCATGCCACTAGCCCAAAGGATGAACAGTTTATAGGTTTTAAGAACACTTACAACATCTGATTGAAAGAGTTCTTTAAATATCCAAATTCATTCTATTCAATCATTAGTTCCTTATTATTTCAGATTCCAGTGTTTGTCTTTGTTAATCACTGTTGCTTTATCAGCCAATGACTACTCCTGTATACCTATGGCTGATTGCAAATTCTCCTACACAGTAGGAAATATTAAACACATACCTCTTAAAGACTTGAGAATTGCATTGAATGTAACAAGGCGAATAATATGGAGTGTTTATTGTATTTAAAACTCGTTAAAGATATCTAATTCTGGGCACCACTGCATCCCTACATATAGTTGAAAAAAAATTCCATTCTGTTAACATTTGATTTATAGTTTTCACACAATACACAAAAAACCCCTCTGTGCTTCTTGTAAAGAACAAAAAAGATACACAACAGTTAAGCGTAAAGATCACAGGCAATAGCATTCAAACATGGATGTGGGTAGAGAAAGGAGTACCTGGCATGAGTACCTGCTTAGTTTGACTGAATCCTTGATTTTTAATTTGGCTTTTCATGGGCCGCTCACAACACCAACGCTGTGTGAGGTATGGTAGTCAGCTGCAATAATTCATAAACCCTACACTTCCATCAATCCAATGCTACTGGCTCTCGAGTTACAGAACAAACTGCATTAGAATGCAAGGCAATAAAGCAAAAACTAGAAACATCCTTGACAAAGAAATACTAGCAGTTTAATTAAAACAAAGTAGTCCAACATGTGCCTCAGAAATATTTAAATTTTTAAAGCATATGTCTCTGCCAACGTACCAACACAAGATGGACTTAATACCAAAAATAAAAAGAAAAATAAAAAACAATTCAACCTTTTATTTAAAAAAAAAAAAAGAAAGGAGAAAAAAAAAAGAAATGACAGCAAATCCCTAAAAAAAGGATAATTAACTTTTCAATGTCGACTATATTACAAATGTGGGCAATATTTCCAAAGAGGCACACTAATGGGGGCACGAGTCCGCTACAAAATAGCTGAGACAAAACAATGTACCTCAAAATGTTTTGCAGGACTACACTGTCTTTTCCTTCAGAAGATGCTTTTGTTTGTCTTCTTACTCGGCTTAGTTCCATCTTCATCTGTGCATACTTACGCTGCACTGTCAAACAGTAACAAAAAGCCCTAATCAAAGTGAGAAACAATACACTTACCTCTGTCTGATCTGAGGTCTTATCAGATCAGTTTTAATTGGACTGAGTGTCACCTTCAGATTTAATGTCTTCACTGGTCCCATTGACCTCATTCTTAGTATCACTTTCCTTCGAGTCTGTGTTTGTGTCTTCGCTCTGCTGTTCTCGACTACTGGACTTCACACTACTTTTTTTATCATCAGATCCCTTCTTTTCTGCCATAAAAGAAGACATTGACCGTGGAGTTTAAAGAAAATACAACAAACACATGAAATTCTGAAAAATGAAACAATTGAGTTAAGAAGCAATTATTTCCCTCAGATTTGCAAGTAAATTTGATGCATCTCGTCTATCAAAGGGATAAAATTTATAATCTGTGGATATGAAAGAGGGCTAGGAAAGAGAATTTTAAAAGGATTCAAAATGTAAGTAGGAAAATTCAAATTGGTAAGCAACTATCATGTGTAGTACGTGTCTACTACTGGAATAAACTTCTTTTTGGGTAAAATGGAAAAACAAAAGGCAGGCAAAAACATACAAAAACTACATTCAGAAAAGGTAAGTTATTACATTAAAGGGTAAAAGCAGTACTTATAAAAGGTTTTTTTTAAAAAAAATTGTATTTAGTTAAGTGAGCTCTGGTGGCCCAGTGGCAAGAAGTTGCAGAGGTGTGTGGTTCAAATCCACCAGATGCTCTGCTGGAAAAGGAGGGACAGTGTCCTCGAGTACCAGTCAGATCTGATTTGACAGTGTACACACACACACACACACACACAAAATAATAAAATAATTTTTAAAAAAAAAATTAGTTGCCATGTTCACCCAATTTTTAATCTTTTAAAATGCAAAACTGTATGTATATATTTTCACTCTTAGGAAAAACAAGCTTTACTAAGAAAACAGACCTAACTGGAAGTTAATTTTCCAAAAGGACAAATAAAAATTCAACTCCACAGCAAATGAATAGAGTAAAATTCAACTATTTTCTCTATGGGTAAAATCTCCACCTAGAGGCAAAAGTGGTACACAAAACAAGAATATTTTAGAGCTTCACCCATTTTAAAGTATTGTTCTAACAGGATTTTTACTGAAATTGTTCCAGAAGAACTTTCTGAAATTAATTTTCTCCCTAAAACTAAGAAAAACTACAAGCTGAGTAATTCATAAGAAAGAAAGATGCTTTCAGAGAAGTAAAACTCTGTATACAGATTCTGGACAAAGTAATTAAGACACACAAAACCAGGAGAGAGAAACAAAAACTATAGCACAGGAAAGGGAGCTATTTTAAAGACTCTAAGAACTGGAGTTCTCTTGTGAAGGGGCAAATCTAGTTCCCAAAAAACACAAAGCAACACCCAAGTAGCTAACTGCTGCAGGATCTGCTTCACGTATGCCTGTCCACTTGCATGAACTGTGCCAATACAGTGTGCTCTAACTGACCTTGTGGAAAAGTCCTCCCTTTGTGCCTTATGGGCTTCTCCGGTACACAGGTAGCTTCAATGAAGAAGAGTCGTCTTGTTGCCCCGTAGAGGACTAGTAGTCAGTCCAATAATCTTATCTTCTGCCCTATGTAAATATGGTAGATCTTAATAGTCCTAAGGACATCCACAATATGTAGTGGATTTAAGGGCTACAGATTAAGAAAAAGGTAAACTCTCTTGACAGAGAGTACCCTATATAGGTTTGTTTTAAGAACTTTGTGTGTTTTCATTTGTGGAATTGAATAAATTGCTTTCATCATTGGGTCTGGAGAACTCACTCCTACTCATCTGCCAATTTAAATATCTGTGATGGCTTAAATATGGCCCAAACCTAGTCATTTATATACTTAGTATTTTGAAAAATGTAAAAAACTGCATCACTTCTAACAGAGATCTCAAGGTTGAAAATCTAAACCTATACAGCATACCCAGTCATTCAAGATGTGCCTGACACAAAGTTTACCTGTCAAGTCTTTTCTCCTTTCTCTAAGTCTCAGTGAAAATTCTGTCTGCACATGTGCACAATCTAAACATAATTCAGTTCATTTTGCTTAAACACGTTTGATCAACTTCTGTGACATCATCATTACAGATAATTAGGATTGCAGATAAATAGAAGTTTTTGCTTCATCTAGAAATTATAGAAATGCTTGTTTTATTTAGGCCAGTGCCATTTCCCACAAAACATTTTCCAACTAAAGAAAAACATATGCTAAACAGCAGATAGCAACTAAAATAACAAGAATAAAATTTCTCAAAAGAAGTTATGAAGCCTTACATTTGTTATTTAGCTTTGTAGCGCTAGCCCTCCATCTTAAAAAACACATTATACAAAAAAGTTTGGTGATATATAGTCTTTCTATTGACTAATGTAGCATATCATTCCTTATTGTGAAAAAACCAACCAAAACTAATAATTAATGTAAAAATCAATTAACCCTTTACAGCAACTGTGGAAGTTATATGAAAAATATTCAAGCTTGTGGTGGTAGTTTTTATTTCATGTCATCCTATTTCCATGTTGGGCTGTTTTGTTTTTTAAAAAAGAAGCCAATATATTTAAAAGAATTATCTGTAAAAGAGGCTGTATTTATTCAGGGAAGAATAAAAGCAGAAAACAAAAGAGTATGTCCACTGTTTATACAACAAGTTATCCAAGTCAGTCTAGGAAAAACTGAAGGCAGTTAAGATAGTTCTACAGACAATGATGGCTTAATAAACTTAGACAGGAGCATACATATTATATGGGGGTCACACATGGACACAGACAGGTACAATAGGATGGAATAAGCAAAACAAAACTAAATCAGGCCTTTCACAAAACCACATGCAAAGCAGAAAAGCTCAGTCAATATAAAGAGACAGACACTAAAGAAAGTAAATGAAGACAAACCCTGACAATTATCTTTTAAAAAAGGAAAATTAAAAGATAAGAATACATTTGCAAAAAATATATTACAGACAAAATGGATGAAAGCACATTAATAGTTCTAACAACAGAGTAAACCAGTTACTGGGAAGTCAAAGAAAGCCAAAGAGCAGGAAAGAGCATGTTGACTCAGTAAGAAACATGGTTCAAACACATGTATATAAGAGTCAAAATATAACTAGGAAATTAATTAGGGAATTAAATGAACGCTATACTTAAGGACCAATGCACTAATATATATTCACTTTGCAAGACACAGAAAATAAAGCTGTAATTTAAAAAAAAAAATGTATCCATGTAATCAAGGTAACATAATTTTACAGGACACTAACCCTAAAAAGATCTGGTAGTTTAGTGGTAAGGAACTGTGCTGCCAACACTTGAGGTACATGTTTCAAATCCACAAGCTGCTTCACAGAAGAAAAATGGGAAATCTTCTATATGATTTACTCCCTCTGAAAACCTGCTATGAGTTGGTTCCAACTCAAAGGTAAACCAACAATAATAATCCTAATTTTCAGGCTACCAAATGAAAGATGTGGTCTTAATGTAATTTACAAAAACATCAGTGTACTGGTCATCTCACAAATGGAAAGAGAAGCGGAGAATGCCTGTTTCTTTCTGACTGAAAAAAGGGCACTGAAGCAAGAAATGTCTCTAACCAGGAAATAGAGTGTTTATAGGGGAAAACAATATTATGAGAATATGGGCTCTTAATGAATTACATTCTCATGTAAACTAACCTTTCTCCTTGGATTTCCTATCTTGTTCTCTGTCTCGACTTTTGCTCCTGTGTTTATATGACTTTCGATCCCGACTTTTTGATCTTCTCCGATCCCGACTACGTGATCTATGTTTTCTTTCAGATCTATCATGGCTTCTGCTTCTTCGTCGATCTCTACTTCTTAGTAATTTAAAACAAAAAGAAAGCAACTTCAGCTTGTATTATGATGAGGCAAAATGAGTCCAATTTACCAATAAAATATATTTTTATTTCCAATTCTTAGAACTCAACATTCTTTCTTAAATTCAATTTATCTCAAATTATGCTAGGTTTTCTTGTGAACTTTGGTCAGAATTATAAATAAATTGCAAATTTCCTATTTTTGTTTAAAATAATTTGCTAAATTTTAAAAAATATTTGGCTGTTCAAAGCAAAAGTTGTTGTTAAGTGCCGTCAAGTCGCAGGCGACTCATAGCGACCCTATGCAGCAAAAGTAGCTAAGTTTATTCAAATAATTTATAATTTAAAAATTATCTTAAGGGAGCTCTGGTGGCCTAGTAGCAAAAAGCTGCACTGCAATCCCAGAGGTACGCGGTTCAAATCCACCAGATGCCCTGCTGGCGAAGGAGGGGCAACGTCCTCCTGTACCAGTCAGATCCAATTTGATGGTACACACACACAAAAAAATAGTAAAAATTTTCTTTTAAAAAAAGTTGTCTTAGAATCAGCAAGAAGAAAAGCACTTAAAAAAAGCATCTGGTCTAGTCTTTTTTTACTGACACCGTTAAGACTGTGTCAGAGCTCCATAGACTGCTCAGAGTGAAGACACTGCCCTGAACACACAAACTCAGGGATATTTTCATAGCTCACATTAAAGTGCTTAGCTCTACCTAGTACAATTCCCAGTCCAAGGAACAACACTAACAATTGCTACCATTCACTCTGCATGTGATGCTGAGCATTATCCTCAGTGTTTATATACCTGCTTCGCCTTCTTTCTCGACTCCGTGATCGCTTATGATCCCGAGACCTGCTGCATCTTCGGTCAGAAGTCCGGCTCGAGTGCCTGCTCCGGGAGCGACTCCTCTTCCTTCTCTCCCTGTCGCGAGCCCTCTCCTTCTCTCTTTCTTCCTCTTCTCTTCGCCTTTTTCTTTCTCTTTCTTCTCTTTCTCTCTCCCGCTCTTTCTCCCTTTCTTCTCGTTCCTGCTTCTCCTTTTTTAAACGCTCATCACGATCAGGCTCTTCAGTTCTTTTTCTTAGCTTTTCCTGAGGAAAAAAAAATTGGATTTTTAGACAATTCTAGCTGCACAGCAATCCCAAAGGCATGCAGTTCCAATCTACTCATTGCTCCACAGGAGAAGAGGGACAATCTCTTCAAGTGCAATTAACTACCTCTGAAAACCCACTAGAGGATCAGGTATGGGTCGGCTTGAACTCAATGTGACACAGTAACAATCTTAAAGATATTGTCAAACAGATGTCACCTAAGTGAGACACTTGGTACAAAGTTAGGGAATTTAGTACTTTAAAAGAAGAATGTAAAATTTCCAACACAAAATACACATATAGTACCATTACTTGACTAAATCCTCTGAGGATACTCTTCTTGCTAACTTGCTGACATTTATGATGGAAGATAAAGTGATGCCAGGAATTATATCACGTCAAATAATTATATATTAGCAGAATATCAGAAACTTACTTTTAATTCCTCTACAGTAGCTTTGATTTTGGCATAGCCCATGTGTTGTTTTCCCATCAAGTGATCATCTACCCGGGACTGTGCATCTCCGACTATCAAAAAGGCTCCACATACTTCACAAACTTCCATTTGTTTTTCTTGGGCAGCAAAACTTTCAATTGTCTGAAACAGTAAGTTAGTTACTTTTAAAATAGGGGTGGGGGGTGCTGTGAGGGTAACACCTTAAACAAATTTCAAAAAGGTATAGAACATTTAGAACAAGGTATCTTTCAGAATACTATCTTTTTAGCCTGAATTCACTTTTTTGGCTTTGGATCAACAAGTAAAAGGTATGGTTTCCTTATTAATTATAAAAATAATACTTGAGGAACTGAATTTACTAAACATAATCTTAGGGAGCTCTAATGAATTAGTGGTAAAGAGGGGCACTGATAACCCAAAGGCACACGGTTCCAATCTAGCTAGCTGCTCCACTGGAGAAAGATGGGCAATTTCTTCCTGTATAATTTACTGCCTCTGAAATCCCATTGCTATGGGTTGGTTCTGACTTGAGGGTCCATAACAATCATCTTAAATGTAGTCTATCATAGCATTTGGGATTAATGATCTTATACCATAATTATCCAAAAGATAGGTAGATAGATATAAAAATTGCTTAAACAATTAAGAAGATATTTTACGAGTATAGCAAAAATTTTTTTTAAAAAAAGTATGGCAATTTTGATTGAAGATTCACTAATGAGTAATTAAAATGGAAAAAACTCTCAAGTTCCTTAAGATTAAGGGAAGGACTGGCAAATGAACAACCAGAGGCCTGTTTTTGTCAATTAAACTTAATACATGACAAAGCAGCAGAATTCTACAGCGGCAGGGCTCTTGTGGTCTATAATCATAAAATATTTATGATACAGCCCTCTAACAGATTTGTGGACTCTTGATCAAAAGCATTAGGAAACTGTTTTACAATGAGTAATTTAAAATGAGACTATTTCTTACCGAGGTTGTGGATCTAAGTAATTCTCTTTCTTCTTTTAACTGCTCGACTAATTTCATCATTCCTTGGGCTTCTTCTACCTTTCCCTCAGATCCTAATTCTTCAATCTAAGCAAGAAAAAAAAATAAGTCAATACTCCCTTCTCATCAAATTATCCCAACTACTTTATTTCCCAACCTTCACTAGCATGTAGGACAGTTTGGGCTTGGGTTGAGGTCTTTCGAGAAGGTTGATTATAATATGTTTCCTAAAATTCTTTTAGGCTTAACAAATTCTTTTGATGTTTCTCATAGGTTTACTGATAAAAACTGTTACACAAGAAATTGCACATTAAAGCCCTCAGCGGTTAACCAAAAGGTGGGCAGCTTGAACCCACAAAACTGCTTATGGCAGTCTACTTCTGTAAAGATCTGCAGACTTGGAAACTCCATAGACAGACAGTCCTACTCTGTTCTATAGGGTCACCGTGAGTCAAGTGAAAATCAGTAGGGTTTGGTTTCGGAATTACACAGTTCTATTTCTTTATTCTCAAGTCATAGTCAATACTATGATACTGCATGTAGACATAATTTAGCCATTCGCTATTGTTTGCATTTTCTAATCTGGTCATCTTATTTGCTTTGGCTAACTATAAATAAAATTGCTACGAGCACTGATATAAAATTTTTTTAAAGATAACATACTTTGATTTTACAGACACCCAAGACTTGGAATGGCTAGTACTGCATTTTTAACTTTTAAAGAGGCAGATAAATTCCCTTCCTAAGTGGCTATAACATCTTACACAGTATATTGTAACCTCATAAACACTTAGTATAGCTGGTCTTTTTCATTTTAATTATGTTGTTAGGTATTTAGTTGGCATCTTATTGTGATTTCAAAGTTTTAATTTCCCTAAAGAATAACTACACAAAGAATCTTTCCCACTTATTTGGCACGCTGGTATCTTTTTGGTTGAATGTCTGTTCCAAGCATTTTCCAAAAATAATGCACAGAATTCTCACCTGTTGCAAGAGTACATCAATTTTGTCTGTTAGAACCTGAATTTTTTCTTCATTTTTGCCTGTGGGGCCAGCTGCCTGTTGAAGAAAATAAATCATCAGTTAAGTAAAAACAAAAAAAAAAATTCAAATTCTCACAAATACACATATTTATATCTAGTTATTAAAATATCAATTATAAGTACAGAAACTCACATATTTTCTGTTCATCAAATTTCTATTTTCCATATTAAATAATTCATCAGTAATATTTAATAAGTCTTATGATAAATTCATTTTACATTTACTAATAATAAACACGTGGTAGAAAAAAGAATGAGCTTTAACAATCATTTTTTAAAAACACAAAGAAATAAGGAAGATAAATTTCAAAACAAACAGACATCTCGAGGTCTTCAAAGAACGCGAACACCTTAAATCCTAGAAATTCATTTCATGCTTACCCCAGAAGACTGTTGGTTTTGAGACAATGCCAAACGAGCATGGCCTCGTCTAATTCTCCGTTCTACTTCTGCAAGTAAGCTCTGTAAGTACCGCAGAAAATCTCTCTCATAGCCAACTTTCATAAAACGAGAGCTCTTCTCATACCTGGTAAGAATAAATAAGCATTATAATTTCTATATTAGTTTCCATTTTCAATTGAAAAATAACCCACACATAGGAAAAGTGAATTTCTGGTTGCCCATCATCCTAGGAAAGGGAAATCACTATAGCATTACGTTTGGTTAACAGTACAGATTTTACAGTAAGGCAAATATAGAGGCTTGAACATCAGCTATATTATTAAACTGGACCCTGAACTTAGGCTAAATCTTATAAAATTGAGGCTCACATTTAATTTCCTTCCAATCCTCACCAGTGGATAGGATTACTATCATTCACTTTATATTCATTTGCTACTTCTCCCTATTTTTACCATCCAATGACAAGAAATAGTAACTTACTGTTTTCGTAAATTTTCATCATGAATTTTTTCACATGGACCTAGAAGACAAAGAGAAATAAGAATACATACAATAATTTAACATTAGCAATCTTTTAAAAGTTGGGTTTAAAAAAAGACAAAAATTTTACCACTAGTTTGTAGACACTAAAAATACTAATACTAAACAGTGACGCAAAATGCCTCAACAAACATGAAAATTGGTCTCCTCACTCTTCAAGGCTAATACATGGTGGTGATGTAATATAAGAAAACAATCAACTATTCCTTACTGCCACTAAGGAGTACTATTATATAAACGGATTATGGATTTGAACTGCTGCTGACATTTATTTGAGAAGCTATAATTTCACTTTTTCAGAAGTTTCTACTGGAATTTATTCAACAGCCATCTAACAACCTCCCTAAAGTCTATTTTGCTTTTTCTTCTTGTTGTTTACCAGTCTTAGACATCAAAATATTAGCTTAAACAAATACTCAAGTGTTTATATTTTGACTAAGCAAGTATTTCTCATTGATTAAAAAGTATTATATGACATTTCATATATTTCATACTTTTCTTAGAATTATTTCCCCTTTATGTAGGCTTTTTAACTATTTTCAAATCTTGAGCTACTACAACTCAGCCTTAAAAACTGTTTCAATACTAATTTCCCCACAAGACTCAAAAATATTTCAGACAATGGATTTTCATGAACCAGGGCTGCTTATTTACTTCCTATAAAGTCATCATCCTGAGAAATTTCTTTTCTGTTCTGCATTAGATGCAATTCATTGGTGTTCTTGTTTCTATCCCTTGTTTTACGCCCATGTTCTGTGGCACTTCCTGAGAAAGGATCCATGTTGAGACCTTAACATGTCTAAAAATGTCTTTTTCAAATACATATACTGGTATTTAGGTACAGCTAACCTAGATATTACAGCCGTTATTTTCACTTGGAACCTTAAGAGAATTTTCCCAGTATTTTCAAAATTTGAGTTATCAAGTCTGAAGCCGCTGTGATTTACAATCTAGGGACCTAACCACCCTTATCCCTGATAATAGGAAATTTCATGATGATGTGCCTTTGTGTAGATCTTTTCTTCATTTATTGCAAGGAGCACTTCAAAGGTCTTATCATTGAGACTGAGAATATTTCCATTATAATTTCCTTCTTTTTGTCCAGTTTACCTGGAGCTCAAGCAGATACTAGGGATCCTGGATTAATTCTCTCTAAATCCCTCCAATACTATTATTGTCAACATTCCAGCAAATTTTTACTTTATTTTCAAATCTTTCTACTAGTTTTATATTAAATATCTACAGCTCTAATTTCCAAGGTTCTCTTAAACATTCTTTTACAGCATTCTATTCTAACAATTATCTTCACATCAAAGGATATTAAGACTAAAAAACAAACATTTTTCCTGCTTCTTTCCACATTATCTCCAATTCTAAGGAATTATCCTTTTTCCTGTTCATTTTGGTTAATTTTTCCATGTTGAAGGTTTTCTTCAAATTCTGGACTTCCTTGGCTTGCAATTAAAGACACATCTAAAATCAGAATGGAAGTTGGTACGACCAGTAGTTTTTCAACTAAAGGGTTTTATCAATAGGAAAACCCAGCAGTAAGTCTTTCTTTTAGAAGATTCTCAAGGGTTTAGTACCTGTAGATCATTTGTCTGGAACTGTTTGTTCACTTTCACTAGAGAAGAATCCTCATATCTTCTGCCTGGGGAAAAACATCTGGCTGTATCCTTCTAGGAACAGGGCAGAGGAAGGGGATAGGAGAACCCCACTATTAAGAATATAGACTCATTTTTATCTCTTTCACAGCTTCATTTTGATTTTTACTACTTCCTTGTACTATGTTTGGTATCCCAATATCTAGACTCTTTAATGTGTCCCCTAATATATTAAGGCAAGCACTATGCATAATGAATGAACTTCTCTCTTATGGTACTGATTGTATACCATCTTTGGGAGAACTCAGAAGACACTTCTTCAAATTATAGTTTGTTTTCTGTAATTCAGATGAACTAATCTCTCTAGTTCAATTTACAAAAAATAACCTATTTTACAGTAAAGTATAGAGGTTAGCAGGTAGGACCAGTAGATACACAGGACCTATGAGTCTGAGTAATTAAGCTAAGGGATGGTTCTCTAGGGGACATGTGGCAAGTTAGGCATACTTGTAAATGTTCTACAATGCACAGGACAACTCTCTGTAACAAAAAAAATTATCTAAACCTATGTCATTAGGGAAACTGGTGGCTTAATGGTAAGGAGTTGTGTTGTCAACATAAGGCATGCAGTTTGAATCCACCAGCTGCTACCTAGTAAAAAGACAGGCATTCGTCTCCTGTGCAATTTACTGCCTCTGAAAAACTTACTGTAGGATAAGCTATGAGTTGGTTTTAATTCAGTACATAACACCAGCATTTGTCATTAGGGAGCTCTGGTGGAAAATGAAAAGAATACATTTGCAAAAAATATATCACAGACAAAATAGATGAAAGTACATTAGTAGCTGTGCTGCCAACCCAAAGGCCAAGCCTCTCTGGTGGATCAAATCTACCTGCAGCAACCCAGGAGAAATATATGCAATCTCTCGTGCAATTTACAGCCTCAACAACCCAGTGGTGGGTCAATGACGAGTTGGTTCTGACTCAACTGCAGTAAATAAGTGTATGTCAACAGTGTTCAGATAAACTCTAAACTAGATAAAGCTTTCTTCTCAGCCCCATAACTCAACCCTGCCTTCTTATGGTACCTGGTGCCTCCAAATTCTGAGCCTGTGCAGGGTTCTGTAGATCAAGCACTTGCTTCTGTTTAGTATTCCCTTCTGCAGGCTTTTAGAGAACAGTTTTTCTTCTGAGTTTGCTGCTACTTCTCCATCCACTTGTCATCTTTCAAAAATTTGTTGGCATCTTAATGTTATCTCCTCGTCCATTTACATCTTTTTTTTAAAAAACTTTATTTTAATAGGGTTTTGGGAGGGAGTGGAAATAAACATGTTATGTTTAATTAAGTCACCATGCTTAATCACAATGGCATTAAGAAACACATTAAAAAAATTAAGCCAAGCAGCAAATTACCAGCAAACCTTTATTTGCAAAATTATAAAGAACCAATTATAAAAGTATCAACCATAAATTTGATGAAAACCACACAGAAAACTCACTTACCAAGATCAGAACGAGTATTTGTGAACAACTCGGCAGGACAAAAACCACAAAGGTAGTATTTACAAACCTAGGGAAAACAAGGGTACAATTCAAAATAAGCTATATTCAAGAAAAACGTTAAAGAACTATTTTATTTACAATTTTCTTTGATTTATTCAAGTTTCAATGACGAATATAAACAAGTCTAGGGAGATCTGGTGGCCTAGTGGCAAGAAGCTGCACTGCAATCCCAGAGGTACGCAGTTCAAATCTACCAGATGCTCTGCTGGAGAAGGAGGGACAATCTCCTCCTGTACCAGTCAGATCTGATTTGATGGTACACACACACACTAAAATTTTTTTAAAAGAAAAAATATAAACAATTCTATCTCTTGGGTTATTATATAAACAGATTTTAAATGTCTGAATTTCAGCAAAAGAAAAATATGCAAAAATGACAAGAGTCATCAACATTTTACTATATACTTCTCTTCCACAATATCAATAACAAATACTGGAAAAGACATCCCAGTGTCTAAATCACGTATGATGAAGTATTTTTCAATTAGAAGTTCTTTTAAGAGGCAACAAGAATTAAATTAATACACAACACAGATTTAGTTTGCAATATTATCTAGTTATAGCCTCAGGTTTTTGTCCTTTTATGATTCTTTTCCTTTAAATGTTCTTCTAATAACAGGGAGCTCCGGTGGCCTAGTGGCAAGAAGCTGTGCTGCAATCCCAAAGGCACATGGTTCGAGGCCACCAGCTGCTCTGCAGGAGAAGGATGGGCAATCTCCTCCTGTGCAATTAACTGCTTCTGAAAACCTGCCAGAGGGTAAGCTATGGGTCAGTTCTGACTCTATAGTACACAATAACAATACTTAATATTATTCTTTGCAACCTAAACACCATTTTTTAAAAAGAATTACTTGTTTAAAGACTGTCAACTTGCTTTCTTGGTTTTTTTAAAAATTTAATACTAATTTATTTACAAAGTTTGAATATATTGTTTCTCACATAAGATCTTTCCCATTTCCTTCACCCCTACACACATCAAACTGTACAACACTGATTAACACCCCCCTCACACTCATCCTCACCCCTCTACTTCCAACCCCCACCCCTTATATATTATCATACTCACTCTACAATAATGGTTTTATACAGTACTTGTCTTTATGGAACTGAGTTAGCTCAAGCAGCATAATGCTCTCCACAGTCCCTCCCAAGTTAGGTAGTAATTTATAAAAGCACTGCTCCTATGTGCTGCATAGTATTCCACAGTGTGAATGTACCACCATTTCTCAATCCACTCATTTGTAGTTGGACAGATGGGCTGTTTCCATGTTCTTGCAATGTGAATAATGTTGCTATGAATACTGGTGTACAAGTCTCTCTCCATTTTAGTCTCAGTTCTCATTTTCTCGGAGTCACTTGCTTTCTTTTGCAAATATTTTTTAAACTTTCAATTCCCGTTATGAAATGTTTTATTAGTTTATATTTAAAGTCTAGTTTTTTCAAAAAACTTTACATTCACTTTAAATGTTTAAGGGAATGACGGTGCCATAATCAATCTACAAGGAGTTGTGCTGCTAACCCAAAGGCCTCTCTAGCAGTTAGAATACGCCAGGTGCTGGGGGGTGGGGGAATGGGCAATCTTCTCCAGTGCAATTTATAGTCTTGGTCAGAATCCAATTTCACACTGAGTTAAATGTATAAATATCCATGTCAATATTTTTTTTATTATTTTTTGTGTGTTTACTGTCAAATTGGATCTAACTGGTACAGGAGGAGATTGTCTCCTCCTTCTCCAGCAGAGCTTCTGGTGGATTTGAACCGCGCACCTCTGGATTGCAGTGCAGTTTCTTGCCACTAGGGCCACCAGAGCTTCCCAATGTTTTGTTTTTAAGGATATTTCGAAGTCTCATTTTGAAGGAGGAACAACTGAACTACTTCCACTGTATACTCCTGTACATCTTTCCAATTATAACCCTGGTTCCACATATACCACAATTATTTGTCAAAAATAAAACAGACTCTGATGTTAGAAGGGCTAAGAGACAATTTAACAACGTCCATGAGACGAAAATGCTAAATAAAACAACTAAATGTTAACTAAAATAAAAAGCTTATTCCTTTAATCAGTTACGGTATTTCTACATTTAGTATACAAGTGGCTCAAAAGATATTAAAATGTTCTCTGCCATTTAGTGTTGTTAGGTACTATTTAGTCAACTGACTCACGGGGACCCTGTGGACACACACTCAAAGCTTATGCAATACTTTGCCATCCTCACAATCTCTGCTGAGCTTAAGGACATATTTTACTCTACTGTGAGGAAGTAGTTCTTCCCCAGTAATATTCTGAGCGTCTCCCAATCTCAGGGGCTCATATTCCAGCACTGTATCAATGTTCCACTGTTATTCCTAGGGGTTCTGGTAGACCATTAATCAGAAGTGGATGGTCAGCTTTGGTTTTTAGTCTGTTAAGTTCCACTGGAACTCATCTACCATAGGTGACTCCTCCTGGTATTTGAAATACCAGCGGCATAAATCACAGTTCCACAGCAATATTAATGCAAACTGTAAATCCACCAGGAAAAGTTAAACTATGACTGATTCATGTGCCAAAAAGGAAAGGCTCCCACAGACTATGTGAAAAGTTATTTTTGATAAATTTGTATTTTGTTATGTTGGATACCACTGATTTGGAACTGATTCCTAGCCTGGTCCTCCAGCGGGTTGTCAGAGGTAGTAAATTGTACGGGAGACTGCTCCTCTTTCTCCCACAGTGTAGCTAGTGGATGCTAGCCTTTAGGTTGGCAGCACAACTCCTTACCACTAAACTACTAGAGCTCCCTAGAAACATCAATTTTTAAATTGTTTTGGAAAAAGATTTGGTGAGGGGGAGAGAATGAAAGGACAAGCTTTCACTTTCCACATCTATTAGACTTTTATATTTTATAGCCTGGTTTACTTTCATTAGAGAAATGCAATGTTCTAAAATCATATGGGAAACAAACTAGCAAAATCAAATTTCTAATCTATTAATGGAATCAATCTTTATATGTAAGGACATTTTACAGAAGCCTTGAAATATACACAAAAAGGGAAGTAAATTTAGCATTTACTGAGAAATGCTAAGATTTACACTTCCTCTTATAAAGAATCCAACTTCTTTCAATATAGGAATTCTTCACTCTGATCATTCAATTTAGATCTCTTGCCCTCAAGTTGGAAACGAGTCTTATCTGACCCCCCTATCCAGTTTCTGAGGCTGTAAAACCTGCACAGGAAGAACTGCCCATTTTTCCTTGTTAGAATGGCTCGTGGATGTGAACCACTAGAGAGGTTAGCCTTTGGGTTAGCAGTGCCAACTCCCTACACAATACACTATCAAAGTTACCTAAAGTAAGACTGAATCAAGACATCATGCTTGGAAGGATGGTGAGACAGCACAAGAGAGGAAGACCCAGGAGATGGACTGACACAGTAACTGGGGTAAAGGGGGTAGGTGTGTTTGAGATAGTGAGATTGTCTCAGAACACAGCAGGGTTCAGAGATATTATGCATAGGGTTGCTATGAGTCACAGGTGACTCAGCAGCACATAACAAAATCTGAATCTAACAATCTCTGATGGCCTAGGTGTTTGCTAATGTACATTGAGTCAGAAACCACCAATAGCTGACCCTCCAGCAGGTTTTTAGAGGCAGTAAATCTTTATGTGGTCAGGGATTTACAAGTCAGGCTGTGCTGCCAACGCAAT
The DNA here is from genome assembly GCF_000299155.1 of Elephantulus edwardii. Taxonomy (NCBI): domain Eukaryota; kingdom Metazoa; phylum Chordata; class Mammalia; order Macroscelidea; family Macroscelididae; genus Elephantulus; species Elephantulus edwardii. The sequence goes on from NW_006399827.1 coordinate 8,434,744, forward strand.
GGGTAAGCAGTTCAAATCCACCAGCTGCTCTGCAAGAGAAAGATGGGCAATCTCTTCTAACGTGATGAACTGCCTCTGAAAACCCACTGAAGAGTCAGCTATGGGTCAGTTCTGACTTGATGGCAAAGAACATGCCAACAGTGGGATGGCTAGCATGGCAATGTCAACCCAAAGGCATGCAGTTGGGATCCTGAGGAAGAAAGACGGGCTATCTCCTGAGTGGACTGAAAACCTTCTAGAAGGTCAGCCACAAGTCGGGTCCAACTCAACAGCATATCCCACCACCTGTATCCAACAGTAAGCAACAGCAGTGGGTTTGTTTCGAGTAAGGGACTTTTTGTGGCACAGAGGATAAGTGAAGCTAGTTGCTAACTGAAAAGGTTAACAGTCACACCTGACAAAGCTGTAGCAGTCTGCTCGCTTACAGATTACTGTCATAGAAACCCGACAGGGCACTTCTACTCTGCCTTACAAGTTCACAAAGAGTCAGAATCACGTGAATAGCAATGGGGTTGGTGTTTTGTTCTTGGTTTTGGGTTTTTCCTTTTTTTAAAAAAAATATATATATTAGAGACTCTTTGCCTGAAAATGACCTGAGTCACTTACTTTCCTTAAGTACTCCAGTTTGGCTTAGGTGTTTCTCTCAGTTATACTTTCTGAACCCTGCATTTCCCCCTATTCTAGCATTAAGTATACCGTGCTAGGAACGCATGTTTACCCCTTCGTATCTATCACCAAATCAATGGCTCCCGCTACAAAAAAAAAACCAAAAAACCACACACACACCAAAAAACCCACAAAAACAAAAAAACCCTCACAAGCAAAAAAAAAGCCCAACCAATCAATTGTTCCCTAAGGCTATCTCATTTTATAATGCAATAAAACACTATATTAATGTAAAGTCACCCCGTGAGAAAATCAAGTTTAATGGTTTATACTTAAAACAATCTTAAAGAATTCTAACAGTATAAAACAAAATACTATCAAGCTCACTGCTGTTAAGCTGATTCCAAGTCATACTGACCTTATTAACTAAAGCAGAACTGTCTGAGTTTCTAATCTTTGAAGACCCACAGCTTTCTCCTGCAGAGAAGCTGATAGGTTCAAATCATCAACTTTTCAATTAGCAGTCAAGCATTTTAACCACCAGGATTCCTTTCCAGTAAAACAGTTATTAATATCTTCTCCAGCAAAACATTGAAATCTTCCCACATGAATTACAAGTGAAATGTAAACAAGATACAAAGTTGCAACCATGTAAGTTTTCCTCATTACTGCTGTCATTTGAAGTTGAAACAAAGGTGGCATAAACAGCTTAATCCAAAAACATCAAAGAAAAGGCAAAAAGGGGGAGGTTTTGGTTTGTGAGTTGGTCAACAAATCCCTGAACAGCGTTAATGCTTATTTAAGGTGAAAATATGTATCCTCAGATCCAAATATTTACAAAGAAACTGGAAATGCCTATTAAAGCACTCAAGTCAAGCCAAAGGATATAGTCATGGAGTCAAAACTGACTGCTGACCCTCTCCAGCAGGTTATCAGAAGACGGTAAATCACAAGGGAAGGGACTGCCTATCTTTTTTCCTTCAGAGCCACAGGTGGATTCGAAACACCAGATGAGCCACCTTTAGTTTAGCAGAGGAACTCCCTACAGACTACACCAGAGGTCCCTCTAGAAAGTACTGTTGCTGCTGTTAATGTGTGCTGTCAAACTACAACGCAGTGACACTATAAAAGACTCATCTGAACCTAGCCTTATCCTGCACCAACCTTATTATCTCTGATATACAAGAGCTAACTGCTAGTCACTGTGTCGATCCACCTTGTTCAGGGTGTTCTTCTCTTTGCTGACAATCCACCTTTCCAAGCATGTTGTCTTCTCCCGAGGACTGGCCCCTCCTAACATGTCCAAAGTATAAAGTGCTAAACCCAGCAAAGTATTTGTAGTGATTCAGTCTTGATATTGATTATGTACATACACACTTATAAAGGATTATAATTTACACTAAAGATCCATCCTTCCCATAAAACCAAGCTTCTCCAGGTACTACTTGTTCACTGACTCAGGCAACCCACTGATTCCAATTCAGTGGAAACCTACAGAACAAAGCCTGCAAATCTTTACAGAACAGACTGCCACATCTTACTTTAGTGGAAGAGGTGATGGGTTAAAAATGCCAACCTTCCAATAGCCTATCATACCACCAGATCACCATGGCCCAAGATAAGGAGGAACATGGGGTAATACAGTATCAAAAGCTACAACCAAGGAGAGCTCTCGTGGCCTAGCGGCAAGAAACTGCACTGCGATCCCAGAGATATGCGGTTCGAATCCACCAGATGCTCTGCCAGAGAAGGAGGGGCCATCTCCTCCTGTACCAGTCAGATCCAATTTGACGGTACACACACACACATAATAAAATAAAAATTTTTGTTAAAAGCTACAACCAATGTAATAACAATTAAAAACTGTATTATGGATATCTGTGTAATTGAAAATCCAGTCAGGAAGCAATGGTTCACAAGCTTTAGGCTATCCAAGAAGAGTCTTCAAAAATGTGGATTCCGTAGTACTTCCCCAAAATCAAGAAAACCCATAATCTCTGGGAGTGAGGCTGACAGCTACAATTAAACTCTATGGATGATTCAGATAATCTAGGAACTACTTTTAACACCATGAAAGAGTTTCCATTTCCGTTTTTAAATATCTAAAGATGCCACAGCAACTGGAGTTTTAGTAAGGTGTTGCATTTTCCATTGGTTTCATTCATTCCTATTCAACTAGTAGCTCCAAGAGAATTAATCTTACACGTTCTAGTAGGGATCACAACCTAACCCTACAAAGCACAGAGCACAGAACAGTTCTATGGAGTCATATGGGGTCACCAAGAGTTGGAATTAACTGGAGGACACACAATTATTCCGAAAGAAAACAAAAGAACTCCACCCTGCTGAATGGCTCTTTCTATGTGCTGGGAAAGAACACATATGGCAAACAAAAATTTCCAGAAAAATTAAGCAAGCAAAATTATTTTGAAACACTAAGCCTGGTCTAACAGTGAGTCTTAAATCATGAGCTGGGTCTGCATGTCCCTTCATGAATAAAGTTAACAACCAACAGGGCAAGAATATGCAAACAAGGAAATTATATCAGAGGCTTGCAGAGGATTATCACACCCTGCAACACTTTTACATATTAGAAGAGACTACGTGCCTTGGTTTTGGTTCAACATAACCAATCTTTTCCCTGCAGACATGAATCTGAAACAGTAGTTCATTTTTTTAATTCTATAATTAATGTAATCTGTCACTAAAACCATAAACTATTCTGACAAGCACTAGAAACAACAAATCATTGAGAAGCATTGAAACAAAGCAGCTTTATAAGTTTGTTGTTGTTAAGTGCCGTCGAGTCGCAGGCGACTCATAGTGACCCTATGAAGTAGAGTCCTTGATGCTTAGGTGCCTTTCATCCTCTCTCCAAGTTCATAGGGTTTCCGGAGGCAAGCTATTATTGAAGTGGATGCCACTCCTCCTTCCACCTTTATACGATTAGCTTACATAAAGCCCAAGTTACTACTTTGGGGGCCTTGACATTGCTAATATTATACACCCACCTCCTATACAATATTGCCACAAAAACCATTTCCTCACAGAACATGTTGTTCCAGGCCAAAGCAGCACAGGCTGCTCCAGTGATGAGTACAATCAAAAGCATATTTTTACTTAAAAATGCAAATGTTCTACCTATACCCTGTCGCTGTTAAGTGCCATGGAGTTGCCTGCGACTCACAGGGACCCTATGTACAACTCTGAAGCCTGCCCCATCCAGAGCCAGTCTCACTGACTCCTACACACCTACCCTCATTATAACAGTTACTGGATCAAGCTCACCCAGGGTCTTCGTAATGTTCTTTCCTCCACCCTTTACCCACCTCTGCAAAACTTAGATTAAGTTTTGAGCAGAAAATCGTGCAAAAGGGAAAGAGATGCTTTAAAAAGCCCAAGACAAGCAAAAATGTTTAGTTTCAATTCTGAATGAATGGGGAGGTGGGGCGCCAGAGGCAACACAGAGCAAGAGTCAAACAAAAACAAACAACTTCTCATCTCGGGAGGTTAGCGACCGATATGTCATCCATACACTTAATTCTAGCACCCTACGACACCTTTTTGCAATCAGGGATTAAAGGACTGACTTGACACCAACCTGCTTGCCAACACGGCACAATGAAAGCTGATCAAAGCCTATTTGAAAACCAGGGTGCAAGAAATTGGGGGGGAAAACCCACAACAAAACCAACAACAACACAACGTCTACCTTTCAATTTTGATGAGCAATGCTTTAAAATTACCAGGCTGCCTGACTGTATGTTAACGGTAAGGAAAGTAAAAATAGAACTCTATTAATAAATAAAGCTGGGGGGGGATTTAAAATAGGGGTTACACTCCCAGTTATAAAACATTAGCAAAACCTAACAGATTTGCAGAAGGTCAGCTTGAGAGTTGTGGAAAGTGACCAGGAGAGGAAGATCAGGTTTAAGTCTCGCCGCCTGGGCTCTTGCAGGAGCCTCAAAAGCCTCCCACCTGTGCAACTGGGATTATATGTAACCAAACTCACATGGTTACAGAGAACCAAAGGTTTCACGTCCGCCCCACCATCTATAAAAGGGGTTTGTTTTACGCTGATCAACATTTGTTATCTCCCAGGCCACTATTACGAAAAGTTTTACCGATTTTCAATTTTCTAATTTTCCGCTTAAGGGTGGAAATGGAAGATTCCACTGCGAAGATCAGGATCACCGATTTCGGCCCAACATTTCTAAATACGACGTGCAACCCAAGTTAAGGATCTGCCTTCCCTCCCTCCCCCCCTTTCATAACGAAATGAACCTCTAGCTGTTACTAATGCATCTTCCCATTCCCGCGTTTCACGGCGTCATCAAGGTGCTGCTTGCACTCGCCCGAGGCATCGCGGTGATTTCCTCGTACTACACCACCACCACCAACACAGACTCCCTTCTTCCCAGACTGGGGCCACCCCTCCCTCCAGGGCCATCCTGATTCCCGGCGCCTGCAGCCACACCGTCCGGTGGCGCCGTAGGCCCGGCCTGACAAGCCCACGCCTGCTCCCCTCCCCCAGCGCCCGGGCACAGGACCAAGGCCCGCGGGACTTACGCTCTCGTGGTCCCATCGCACGTTGCTGCGCTTCTCATCCGGGGCCAGGTTTCGGTCCCGGCCCATCAACTCATCCAACAATTGCGCTGCTGAAATCATGGTGCTTCTTTCGGGCGGCTGCTCCCACCAGCCCTG
>NW_006399827.1:8440198-8454614 GCF_000299155.1 Elephantulus edwardii
GGCGGCGGGGTCGGGCCCAGCTTCCGCCGCTCGGGGGGCGGGACGCGCCGCGGCGGGGCCTGGACTCCGCCCCCACAGGGAAGGGTCCGATCCAGCCGAGCGGCCGGCGCTGCGGGGCCGGGGCTGCGGGGGCCCACGCTTCCCGAAGGATGCGCTGCACAATAATTGACCCAAACTCTTGGTCTTCTCGAGCGTCTAGAAATAGTCTAGAAGATTCGACATCTCTGCGAAATGAAAAAAAGGGAGTGTCTCCTTTTGTGCGCAGAATGCCATCCTCCAGCGAAGAACATTAAAAATATCAGCACTCCTGTTCCTATTCCATCCCTTCCATTTTCCCGTGTTCCCTGCCTCTCTTTTACCTGGCGTTGTTATTGTTGTTGTTACGTGCTGCCGAGTTGTTTGCAACTCCTGTACAACCCTTTTCATTGTTTCCAACACGTCTACCTCTATTACCCCAGTCACTGAGCCAATCCAACTCATCCAGAGTCTTCCTCTCTTGCACTGTCTTTCCACCTTTCCAAACATAAGATGCTTCTCCAAGGATTGGTGCCTCCTGGTAACAAGCCCAAAGTATGTCAAAAAGAGCTTCAAAATCCTCGCTTCCAAGGAGCAGCATGGTTTCATGCTTTCCAAGACGAACCTGTTTGTTCTCTTAGCAATCCATAGCATGTTCAATACTCTTTTCCAGCACAACTCATGGACATGGATTCTTCTATTATTCTTAGTCACTGGCCAGTTCTCTGATGCAGAGCAAGTGTATGCGAAGATCACAGTTTTAATTAGGTGCACGTTAGTCTCTAGGCTGACATCATTGCTCTTTAGTATTTCAGAGAGGTCCATGACCACAGTTTTCCCCAGTGCTGGTACCAAGAGTGTTGATTGTGGAGCCAAGCAAGCTGAAGCTGTTAACAATCTTAATACTTCTCATCTATCTATCATGATGCTGCCAGTTGGCCCAGTGGTGAGAATCTTTGTTTTCTTCATGTTGAGCTTCAATCCATTTTGAAGGCTGCAGCCCTCTCGACCTTCTGCAGCAAATGCCTCCAGTCTTCCTGGTCTTCCTCAGTTTCAACAAGCCAGGTTGGCAACTGCATAATTCAAGTTGTCTAAATCTTCCTCCAATCCTGATGCCACATTTCTCCTCATTAAGTCCAGCCTCCCAGATGATCTTTTCTGCATGCAGATTGAATAGGTATAAAGATAGGATACATTCCTGGTGTAACTCTTTTCTGATCTGAAACCATGCAGTTTCCTTTTCCTTGCTCTGTTCTGATAGACTGCCCCCGGATATAAGCATAGGTTTCACATGAGCACAATCAAGTGTTCTGGGATTCCTATTCTTTTCAAGGTTAGCCACAATTTGTTGTGATCCACACATTCAAATGACTATGTCTTTTGCATAGTTAATGAAACACAAGTTGTGGAGAGATAAATCCGTTTCTACAAGGTTATTTGAAATGTGGAGATGTAGTATTAAATTTGTTGAGCACCTACACACACAAACACACAAACAACACCCCATCTCCAGTGTGGAACTTTCAGACAATAGTCTTTGCTATCCACAGGCTTTGTGGATTATTAAGGAAACCCCTAAAGAAATAATATTACAAATATGTCAACATAAATTGTAGTAAGTATTCTAATACAGCTAAGTACTATACAGCCAGAGTGCATGGTTTAGAGCCAGAGTAGCCTGGTGATAGGGAGTTGCACAGCCAGCCAAAGACTTCCAGATGAGATCCACTAGTTGCTCTGTGGGAGAAAGATGAATTTTCTTCTCCTGTGTGATTTACAGTTTCCAAAAACCTGTTAGAGGTTCAGCTAATTGTTTGGTTTTACGTTGACCCATTATGGGCAGTCCTACTCTATCCTCTATCGACTCCATGGCAATCAGTTTAGTTTCCGTTTGAAAGTACTTAGAAGTAACAGGTTTTAAGTTCATTTACTGTAATAAAGGAGGGGGTGGGAACCCTGTGGTTCCATCAGGATAGAAAAGGGAAAAGGTGATCCAATATAATTTGAAAATTATTGAACAATATCACTCATATCATATCTAAGTAAAATCTTGGGGAAAGTCATCCAAAAATGACTGGAGCAGTACATCAACAGAACTGCCGGAAACTCAAGCTGCATTTAGAAGAGCCAGTGGCATCATTGCTGATGTCACATAGATCCTAGCTAAAAAGAGAATATACAAGAAAGATGTCTTATCTGTGTTTTTTTTTGTTTGTGGGTTTTTTAATTTTTTTTAAAAAAACAGATTGTTTAGATGCTGTGCTGGAGAAGGAGGGACAATCTCCTCCTGTACCAGTCAGATTTGATGGTATACACACACACACTAATAAAATAAATTTAAAACCAAAACCAAACCAGTTTGTTTATTAGTCCCAGCAGGGGTGACCTGCATGATGGGGTGGTGTGTAGGCTAGATCAGGGTGTGTGGGCTATGAGAAGGCTACCGGGATTGGGGGCGGGGGGGGGGGTGTTGGAGGGAAGGGACTGAGCTTGTTGGTTAGGTTCAAGGGTGCTTCAGGTTTGCTAGTGAACACTTTGATGCAAGAGTCTTGGCAGGCCTGAGCAAGGCCCCCAATAAGAATAAGAAATTCTTGGAAATCTAGCTTCTAACCAGAATTGAGGTCCAGTTTCTTCACCATGTGGTCAAGGACACCGGGGTTCTTCCGATTCTTTATGAAGGCAGCCAGTTCTGTATGCATGAAGTTCAGGAACTCCATTTTGGAGAGGGTAAGGCTGTGTCCATCCTGCCCAACGTACTTCTGGAACACGGCAATCAGGGACTCAATGCACCGCTCGGTCTCCGTGGGGCTAGTGACTTTTGCAGTGTCGCAGCAGACCAGAGCACAGTCCTTATCTGTGTTTTATGAACTGTCCAAAGGCATTTGACTGTGTGGATCACAATAAATTATGTCTCCCATTGAAATAGGGAGCACTGGTAGCCTAGTGGCAAAAAGATGTGCTGCCATGCCAGAGGCAGACAATTTGAATCCACCAGTTGTTCTGTGGGAGAAGGATGGGCAATCTCCTCCCACACATGATTAACTGCCTCTGAAAACCCACCTGAGTGTCAGATGTGGGTTGGTTCCAACTGAGCAGTACACAAAAACAACCACAACATTGAAAAGAATGGCAATTCCAGAACACATCATTGCAAATATGTAAAACTATACCTAGACCAAGAAGCTGTTGTCCAATCAGATCAAGGAGCATTTCATGGTTTAAAATGAAGAAAAATGTGCTGCAATGTATCCTTTCTCTATTCAATCTGTATGCTGAACAAATAATTAGAGAAGCTGGACTTTAAGAAGAAGAGTGTGGCATCAGAATGAGAGGAAGACTCATCAAGAACCTGCATTATTCAGATGACACAACGGAGACTGGAAATGGTGCTTGCTCCAGATGATCAAAGACCACAGTTTTCAATATGGATTACGTTTCAACATCAAGAAGACAAAATCCTCACCACTTGGCCAGTAGGTAACACGATGATGGATGGAGAAAGGACTGAAGTTGTCAATGATTTTATCTATCTTGGATCCACAATCAAAACCCTTGGTACCAGCAGTCAAGCAATCAAAAGATGTGTTACAGTGGGAAACTGCTGTCAAAAGCCTCTCCAAGATGCTAAGGAGCAAAGATGTTAGTTTAAAGACCAGGGTAGACCTGATTCAAGCCTTTGAAAACCCTATGAACAATAGAGCACACTTAGACTAGTAGATACAGAACTGAAGGCTGAGTCCTCATACTGGGAAACACAAAATGAAGAGGAACAGTTGCAAACAACCACTAATAATTAGAATGTGGCATGTAAGCAGTATGAATATAGGAAATGTGGACATTGTTTTTTTAAATATGGGTCACTTCATGAATTTGCATGTTATCCTTGTTCAGGGGCCATGCTAATCTTCACTGTATTGTTCCAATTTTAGTATACGTGCTACTGAAGAAAGCATGAAAACTGGACATTGTTAATGGAAAAAATGAAAGCATAAATATTGACACAACCAGACATTGGTGAGCTGAGATGGACTGGCATGGGCTATTTTGAATCAGACTTCTTATGATTTACTACAGCAGAAATGAAAAAGTGAGGAAAAATGGGGCCACCGTCATCGTCAAAAAGACCATTTCTAGATCCATCCTGAAATACAATGTTGTGAATGCCAGATAAATATTCATATGCATACAAGGAAGACTTGTTAATACCATTATCATTCAAATATATGGACCAATGAATTAACAACTAGAGGCAAAGAGGAGGAAATAGAACATTCCTACCAACTTCTGCAGTCAGAAATCGATTGGACATGCAACCAAGATCTATTAATAACAACTGGTCACTGGTATGCAAAAGTTGAGAACAAGGAAGAAGGATCAGTAGTTGGAAAATATGGACTTGGTGACAGAAATGAAGCTGGACTTACAATGATAGAATTTTGTACAATAAGTTATTCATTGTTGTTGTTAAGTGCCATCGAGTCGCAGGCGACTCATAGTGACCCTATGAAGGAGAGTCCTCAACACTTGTGTGTCTCTCATCCGCTCTCCAGATTCATAGGGTTTCCGGAGGCAAGCTATTACAGAAGTGGATGCCATTCCTGCTTCCAAAAGTTATTCATTGCAAATACATTTTATATATTAAAAAAAGTGGTGACTATACAGATGGACCTCACCTGATAGACCACATAGGAATCAGACTTATTACATCTGTGGAAAGAATAGCTGGAGAAGCTCAATATCAGCTGTGAAACTAGGTCAAGTGCTGACTGTGGAACAGACCATCAACTACTGATGAGCAAGTTCAAACTGAAGCTAAAGAAAATGAAAACAAATGGACAAAACCAAAACTTGACCTTGAGTCTATCCCACCTAAATTTAAAAACTATCTCCAGAACAGGTTTGAGGTCTTGAATACAAATGAACGAAGACCAGATGAACTGTGGGATGATATCAAGAATATCACCCAAGGTGGGAGGAGAGAGGGAAGAAAATGTGCAACAATAAATTTTTTTAAAGAATATCATCCATGAAGATTGTAAAAGGTCGCTACAAAGACAGAGAAGGAAGAAAAAACCAAGATGGATGTCAGAAGAGACTCTGAATATTGCACTGGAATGCCAAAAAAGCCAAAGCAAAGGGAAGAAATCAAGACGTTAAGGAGCTGAATAGAAGATGTCAAAGGGCAGTTTGGGAAGACAAAGTAAAATATTATAATGAAATGTGCAAAGAGCTAGAGTCAGAAAATCAAAAGGAATTAACTTGCTTGAAAAACAAATTCAAGTTTCAAGTTGCAATACTTAGAGATGTTATAGGCAGAAGAGTGAATGATCCAAGAAGCATCAAAAGAAGATGGAAGGAGTACACAGACTCACAATATCAAAGAGAATTGGCTGACACAGAAGAATTTCATGAAACAACTTATGATCAAGAAGCAATAGTGATGGAGGAGGAAGTTCAAGCTACTCTGCAAGAACTCGCAAAATATAAAGCCCAGGAATTGATGGAATACCAACAGATGTATTTCAACAAACAGATCCAGCCCTGGATGTGCTCACCAGGCTGTGCCAAGAAATCTGGAAGACCTGGCCAACTGACTCAAAGAGATTCTTATTCATTCTCATTCCCCCAAAAAGGTGAGCAATACAATGTAGAAATTATCAAACAATATCACATGGAAAAAAACCAACCCAAAACAACTAAACAAAATCCAAACAATATCAAGCAAAATCTTGCTGACATTATCTAAAAACATCTGAAACAGTACCTGATTATTATCCCTCTGTTATTCTATCTGGTTCTCTTCAGGATTTAAGCTTGCACAGACATTGCTACCATCCTTTTGAGTATCTACTAGCCAGGCTTCACTTATGTTTTCTTTTCATTTATACAATAATCCTATGAACTAGGCACTATTTTTTAAAACTAGGTCTTTTGTTCATAGGGTTACTGTGAGTCATACTTGATGACACTTAACAATAACAACTATTAAAATAATTCTTATCTTGCAGATGCAGAAATTAAGGAACTCTTCCTCTATCACAGGACTGGCAAAGCTGGAATATAAACCCAAGTAGGGTGGCTTCAATTTCTATACTCACACTTGCTACATTCACAACCATATGCCATAGTGCTACTATTGTAGTACTTACATTCTATTGTTTGCCTTGTCATCCCTCCTAGATAATGTGATCAAGGTTCCTGATTTATTTGTAGAACACCCCCCAGTGCCTAGGCTGGTGCTTAGCAAAACAGTGCAATGCTTAGATTCCATATAGACAAGACAAATACAGATAAATATGAATAATAGAATAGCCATCAGAATGTGTTCAATTATGGCCATGAGTAGAGACTTGTTTATGTAAAGAGGTTTTTGAGGGCTTTTGGTTTGGTTTTAATTTAAACCGGAAGATAGCAGGCAGAACATTGGAGTCAGAATTAAGTAGAGGTTTAATTGAAGAATATATTAATAGTCGCTATTCAACAATTATTGTAAGGCATATATAATCTTTTTAAGGAAAGGAAATTTGGCAGCATAATAAACTTTTCATTAAGAGAGCTCAAAGACTTTGGCATGCAGCCATTCATAAATTTGCTATCTACTCCCAATCATTCCATTTATGTTAATTCCAGGGTCATCATACTCATCATCTCTAAATGAGAATATCAAGCTGGATCTGAGAATTAAAATTTAAATTGGGAAACTAATAAAAATGTAAGTTCAAGCAGAGTTCCAATTTGTCCTGGGGGCGATTTAAGGGTATAGACATTTTAAACTATTTTGTATTCAGTACCACCTGGCATGCACTGTGTACTCTGTGAATTACTGTACCATAATAAACAGACTGGAGTGTATGTGCTATGTCTGTATGTAACTGTAGCAAGGAAACTGTTTGCTGTGTGTACCCTGGACAGCTCCAAGAGACGGAAATGAAAATTCAGTGCCTAAATTTATCCTTTCCCATTTCATCTCTTTGTGTTCAGGCCTTCCGCCCCTCCTCCCCAGGTTATTTCCTTAATCCTCTCGACCCCATCTGCAAAATAACATCTTGTGCCACGTTAGAGGATCTGTCCAAGGCACTCAGGCACAGTAAAATAATACTTTTCTTTTTTTTCTCATGAGTAGGAAAAGCAGTGCCAATTCAGGCCCTGCAACTCATTTGATTGATTAGGCAAAAAGTCAGTCAGGCAAAGTGCTGTTTATGTTCCCTGCCATAGGTCTTCCCGGAGCTCCTGGGATCAAGACCAGATCTTCAGGGCATCGTTGGCGGCTTTCCTTGTCTGTTTTTCTCTTTTCCCTTACATGGCCTTCATGAAGAGTCATTCATTATTATTTATAAGCAATAATAAATTACAGTTTATGAACTCTATGGACAATATAAATATTTTCTTTCCAGAAATCCAAGCTAGAAATTCGTCTAAAATGAGACGTTTCAGCACCAACAATTGAAAGAAATATTCCAACTGAATGGCCCAGGCACTGTCAAAAGAAGAAAGACCAGTGACATCTATCTCCATAATAATGGGCATATTATAGTAGGATCGTTTTCATCCCATTTCCCCATCCTGCTGAGCAAGAGCTGGCTCAGATAAGGAAAAAAGAGCCAAATAAACTGGAAAAAACACAACCCACCAATTATTTTTGATGCCTGGTAAACAGCCTGCGACAGAGGATAAGGCCTTTCTGGCTTTCAAATGTGCTTTTTTTTTTTTCCTTTCTCCTCTTTCCATGTGTCTGTCCTCTTCCCTTGAAGCTGCGGGGTGGGGAGGTCTAAAAATAGTGAATGAATCACGGCAAATAATATTGTGCAGCAATTACATAAACAGCCAGGCCGGGCGCCGGGGCCGGGCGAGGGTAGGAACGGAAACTATCTGGGTCAGAGTTGTCACACTGAATAGAGTCCCCCGGAGCCGGCCTTCGGGAGCGCAGCCCGGAAGGAGGCCTGGGCCTGCGGGCCGGCGGCAGCAGGGGGAGCTGTGGGTGGCCCACGGTGGGGAGTGGAAGCCCCGAGCCGGGCGCGGGCGGCGGCGCGAGCTGGGCGGGGGAACTCGGGGCTCCCTCCCCATGGCTGGGTGCCGGCCGTGGCGGGGGCGGCGCTGACAGGCCCCGGGCGTGGCGGGCGGGCCCGGGCAGGGCCCTAGGGCCTTAGGCAAGATGAGCGCCCTTCTAGAGCAGAAGGAGCAGCAGGAGAGGCTGCGAGAGGCCGCGGCCTTGGGGGACATTCGGGAGGTGCAGAAACTGGTGGAGAGCGGGGTGGATGTGAACTCCCAAAATGAGGTCAACGGCTGGTAAGTGGGGAGCGGGGGAGGCCTAGGGTCAGAGCAGCCGGTTCGGGGCGGGGAGCGGTCGGCCAGCGCCGCGGGGCCGAGACGAGGCCTGGCACTTAGGGCCTTGGCGATCCGTGCGTGCTGGAGGCCGGCGCTGGTCCCTTCGGCGCGCTGGAATCGAGAGCGCCTTCTGCCCACGTGGTCAAGCCGGGCCAGCGCCCACCTGGGCCCTGACGCCCCTGGGGCCCTCCGCGCCCCGGCTAACGTGGCGAGAACAGTGCTAGAGAATATAGTTCTCAGTAACTGTCTTACATACGTGGCTCATCCTAGTTCTGGAGTGCAGTTAATCTGCCACGAATGCTTCTGGGAAAAACATCCGTGCAAAGTATAAGGAGCTAAGCAAACGTCCACCTTATAAACCTGCACGATTTCCCTTCCCAAAGAGAAGAAATCACTTCCATCACTATTCTGCTTCTTGGTTGTCACTTTGCAGGAGGTCCCTCAACCAGGGATTGAGACAGTGAGCGCCCCAAGGGCTGGAGTGTGTCAGAGATTGTGATGATGGCACAGGCTAGGGCAGGGTTCACATCATTTGTTCTTAGGGTCGCTCTGAGTCGTACTTGAAGACACCTAACAACAATGCCACAGCTGCCTGTTAAGGGAAGACTCATGTATTCTATAGAATTTAGGCTCTGTATTCTTAATACAATTTTGTTTTGGTTTTTACTTCTCTTAAACACTTAACAAATGTCAAATTTGATCCAAGGCTTCAGTTGCCTCCTTGCAAATGAGCCCTTCCCAAGGAAATAGGGTGCCTGAAAGACATTCTGGTGATCAAAGATTAAGTAAAACTTAATCTTATTGAATGTACTCACCTCTCAACACTTTAGAACTTAAATTTTATATGACCCAGGGAATTAATCTTGTGAGAGGAGATGCTCCATTCTCCCACTGGGCGGTTGGTGGACTCGAACCGTGATCCTTCAGGATTGCAGTGCAGCTTCTTGCCACTAGGCCACCAGAGCTCCCACTAATTCATATGCTAGCCCAGACCAGTACCGTGGTTCCTCCACTTCCTTACAAATCCACCTACCTCATCTTCCTAAAGAGAACAGTCTACTACTGTTCAGAAAATAGGAAACAGGACATTGACTTTTTTTCTTTTTTCTTTCTTTTTTTTTTTTTAGGACATTGGCTTTTATTGATTAAAAGCTTGATGTTCTGGAAGTACCTTGACCTTTTCTGTGTTCCGCCAACTGTGAAGTACAGTTCCGGCACTAGGAGGCAGTGTTGTGTAGAAGAAGGAGCCCTGGTCTTGGCTGTAGGCTCTTCATTCCTGTCTAGCGTTCTCACCTTGCCAGAGTTTTATGCATTTTTGCTTTGTTTATTTAAAAGAGAGTAGTAGGCATTTAGCGAAAGAAGGATGCGCAGTCTCCTTCCGTGCGATTAACTGCCTCTGAAAACCTGCCGGAGTGTCAGCTATGGGTCGGTTCTGACTCGACGGTACACAACAACAGTAAGAATTTAACAAGATGAAGTGTAGTATTAGTATTAAGTTGCCATAACTTGAGCTTGTTGTGAATTTTCTGTTTAGAGCGTTAGCTCCAGCTACTCAGGGACACGCTAATGTGGAAACTATTCCCAGCTCGTAGTGAGGCTTCTGAGGCCGTAAATACCTACAGTCCTAGGAGACTGCCCATCTTTTTTATTTCGGTGGAGCCACTGGTGAACTCAAACCGCTGTTCTTTTGCTTAACAAGCCCAGACCTGACATATTATGCCACCAGGGGCATGGCTATTGTTACTCCAAGGTCAGAGTACTTCGAAGAGCTGAAGTACAAGCCTGCCGCCTGACTCGAGAGCCTGCCCTCCCACAATGCCTTCCACACAGTAGGGCCTCAGTAAGTGTAAACCAAATCTGAAACAGTCTGGAGTCTTCTAGTAGAACTGATTGAAGAAGATGTCTACTAGACATCTCACATGCCCCAAGTCCATTTCCAGTCTCTCTCTATATTACATCTGATTCTAAACTTGTACCTTTTGAGTTTTCCCCATTTCAATCTAATGGCACCTTCTTTCTTTCAGGAATTAAGTCCGAAGACTTTGGGACCTGCCTTGCCTCCTGTCTTTATCCTCCCATTGAATCAGTCACCTTATCTTGCTGACTGTGTCTCAGACCTAGATTCTGACCACTTCTTAGCAGCTCTCTACATCTTTTCTAGGGCTCCTTTGTTCTCTCCCCTGAATGTTTGCAGTAACCTCTGGAATAGTCTCCAAGCTTCTACTCTTATGCTTTTTCCCAACACAGCAGCAGAAGACTCCTGGCTTCAGACATAAAGCAGACCATCTCACTCTGCTCAGCCTTCCAGTGGCACCCATCGCACTCCGAGGGAAAGCCTGCAATTTCCCCCTCTTGTTCCCACACCCTCCGTTATTACACTATATGGCCCATCTCTTGGGATTCTTCCTCCTTGGTCACATTCTGCTCCACTGACCTCTTGTTTTTCTTGGAATACCAGCCACATTCCTGATCTAAAGCCTTTGCGTCTTCCTCCTCTTGTCTGAAATGCTTTTCCCTCCCAGATACAGGTAGTTTCTTCTACCTCCTCCAGGTCTTTGCTTAGTTGTCACTTGGTAAGGCCTTTCCTTGATCCTCAATTTAAACTTGTGCATTATTCTTACTGAAACTCGGATGTTCCCTAATCTCTCACCTTATACTTCATCACCACCCAGTGTGCTATATGCTTTGCCTCCTTGTTTGTCAGTTTTCGCATCTGTAAAATGGGAGAATAGTAATAATAGTAGTACTTATTACTTGGATTAGTTTGAAGATTACATCAATTAATGTGTATAAAGGGCTAAAAACAATGTCTAGTATGTAAAGTGTTATGTGTGTGTTAACTTGTTACTGTTTTGGGGGATCTTTTTAAATTAACTAGTGTGCTGGGAAATAAGATATGAAGTACTCTCAAAAAACTAACATAGAAAAACAGACTGTGACTGCTTTTGTTTCTTGGTTGCTTAGTTACCACAATTTTAGCACTAATCAGAGTTGGGCTGTGAATTTAGAACTGAAAGAATTGAAGCTCAGACGTAAGAGTTCCCCACTTTAATTTTAATCCAAGTGTCATGCAAATGCCTTGGTTTTAAGATAAAAGTATAATAGCTCATGGAGAAGTTGAAAATACTGCTTGCCTGCAGTGGTTCTGATTTATGTTTGCCTGGAGTCAAACAGCTCAGGAGTATAAATGATGATCACTGAGGGCCCAGAGCTGTGAGGGGTGTGCTGTGTTGACTTAATCCCTCTTTACATGGGGACACTTTAGTTTGTTGATTTGTCTCAGAGTCTCTTAGACTCACTGGCAGTAAATTACCTCCTTCACTTTCAAGCTTGCCATGAACAAGTGATTTACTACCAGTATGTGAGTACTTTTATTTCCAAAAGGGACCATATTTTTCTCATCATGCTCCATTCATTTTTGAGTGCTCACTTATCATTATAATTATTTGCTTTTCAAGCCAGTGCCATAGACAGCCACCCACCAACATACTCTTGGCTGTAGTTTGCCCAGAATCAAAGATGTATTTTACTCCAAGCAATGTCCACATTTTCCTTGGTTCCCTCATTCAGCAAATAATAATTAAGCACTTGGTACATACCCAGAAGGATAATTTGTTATCTTCATGGAGTTTATAGTTTAGAAGCCTAGGTTAAGACGTTTTCTTTTTCCCAAAGTTATGTTGTCTTGGATGGCACAGTAATCTGAAAGGATAATCTAATTCTAATGAATGATAATGGAGACTGTCAACTCTGAAACATCAGTGGAGCTCCTACCTACCACCCAGACAAGCTAGCTTTCTGAAAATCACAAATGTTAAGATCTCCAAGGGAAAAATCAGCTTTTTCCTGAAACTAAATAAATGGTCTAGATGACTCTGCTTTCCAGAGGTGCGACTTAACCCTCATTATGACTGTGTGTTCTAGTCTTCCTCAGATCTGTATTTGGCCATAAGCTCTAAAAGAGATTTAAGTTAGTTCAGTTAGAGAGTTGATAAACAAGGCCATTTCAAAACAGAGGAGGAAATGTGTCTTCCTAAGCTTATAATATGCACACAGCTTTGGCAACTAGGGATGAATTTAGTAGTGCTGAATCCTTTAATTTCTGTTAAGCTGGAGTTTTTGCTGGCTTGCTAATTACATTTCTATGCAGTGTTCAAATAATAGTTCTTTAGAATATGCATAATACCTTCCTATGTGTACAATAGTAAATAATTCGTTTTTACGTAAATGAATCTGCTACGTTAAAGAGTCTGTTTTTTATCATTTTGGTCATGGCTGTATGTTTTTTACAGTGCCTTAGGAATTACAGGATGTGTGCAGTGCCTCACAGTTAAACAGGTGACAGTGTGTCTGGTGAAAACTAGAAAAGCCAAATTTTTTAAAAATGGAAATTTGAAAATCCCTTTTTTTAGTGAAAGGAAAGTAAAGAAGAATAGGAACCACTGAGTCACGCAGGACTATCTGCTGAAGCACGAATAATTCAAGTGTCAGGGTAGACTTGCAGATAGGAAATAATCATTAATCTGATAATATTTAATCGTCTAGTGGCATTTGGTGCATATAAAGTGAGTTTCCGAGTTGCTAAAAAAAGGACTGTGGCAATATAAAAATACATTTTAAAGAGATGAGGCGTTCTAATGAGATACTCATGGAGTTATCTAGCCGGCTTTGAAATTAGCGCTCACAGGACACATTTCTTTTTCCCAGGGGCCAGAAATGGAATTTAAAAATTAAGTATCCTAAATATTTTGATCAGCTGCGTTATAAAAGGAAAAGTTGTGATTACAAGCCCGTTTTCCGGTTCCAGCTAAGCTCTTGCGGTGCACATGCATTTATTTACTAACATTGAGAATGTGAGGACACATATCACTTCTCTTTTTAAGTCCACACCCTCCCTCCTCTTGCAGGACCTGCTTGCACTGGGCATGTAAACGCAATCATGGCCAGGTCGTCTCTTACCTGTTGAAGTCTGGAGCTGACAAAGAGATTCTGACCACGAAAGGAGAAGTGCCAGCCCAGCTGACATCAAGGAGGGAAATCAGGAAGATCATGGGAGGTGAGCCTGAGTTTGGGGAACCGATTTGACGATTTGGGAGGTCCTCGGCTACATTCTTGATATCTGTTAAACAACCAGTGTATTTCTGAAAACTAATGACTGTGCCAAAATAGTCACTCTGTTTTGTTTTGAAAGTGTTTTTTTAAATTTTTATTTTAAAGTTTGGCATTAGAAAGTATTCTTTGAAAAATCTGTAAAATTCAGACAGTAATAGAAATGATAATCATACATTAACATATTCCTTTTTCCTCAGACCTAAGGAAGCAGTAAACTTGAACCAAAATATGTGTTATGTATGAAAGGACAAAAGACACTTTTTCCTTTGTTATTTTAAGTGGTAACTCTCTTGTGTTTGCTTCTTTTTAAGTGGAAGATGATGATGATGATGATGACAGCCTTCCCCAGCTGAAGAAGGAGTCAGAACTGCCCTTTGTTCCCAACTATTTGGCCAACCCACCCTTCCCTTTTATATATACTACTGCAGCAGAAGATTCAGCCCAACTGCAGAATGGGGGCTCCTCCACCCCGCCTGCTTCGCCCCCTGCAGAGGGCACGCCCCCATTGCTCCCTGCTGGGGAACCTCCCCTCTTAGGGGCATTTTCTCGGGACCACACTTCTTTGGCACTAGTTCAGAATGGGGATGTGTCAGCCCCCTCTGCCATACTCAGAACACCAGAAAGCACAAAACCAGGTCCTGTCTGTCAGCCACCCATGAGTCAGAGCCGTTCCCTATTTCCTTCTGTCCCAACCAAGCCACCAGTGTCTCTGGAGCCTCAAAATGGGACATATTCAGGACCGGCACCAGCATTCCAGCCATTTTTCTTCACTGGAGCATTTCCTTTTAATATGCAAGGTAATTGTAAGGAGAGACAGGTCTTTAGAGAGGGACATCATGCTGGGTAGAGTAGAGGGACAGCGCAGGAGAGGAAAACCCTCTATGAGGTGGATTGATTCAGTGACTGGGGTAATCGGGATGGGTGTGTCAGAGGCAATGAGATTGGCACAGGATAGAGCACGGTT
>NW_006399827.1:8454714-8526743 GCF_000299155.1 Elephantulus edwardii
CAATGAGATTGGCACAGGATAGAGCACGGTTTAGGGCTGTTGTACATAGGGTCGCTATGAGTCGCATAACGACTCGACGGCACATAACAACAACAGCAACAACCCTCGGCAACACAAACTGCCTCTGCATCTGGGCAGACGACTGACAGTCCTCGAGGTCCAGGGCTTCTCCTCTTGCTCTTTTTTGGTGATGTGTGTGGCTAGGAAGAGGGGGGTAATATTTATATATTTGGGTATAATTATAAACTTACAGAAATGTTACAAGAATAATCTAAGGAACTCTATGCAGATTCATAAATTGTATACTTTTTACTCTTTTGCTCCAAAATACTTAATAAGAAAAAAGATGTTCTATTTATAGGCAGCACTTTTAAAATTGAAGAAATGAAAGCTTGATAGAATACTGTTGTCTAATCCCCAGTTCATATTTAAATTTTCTTTTCTTTTTAATGAACATTTACAGAGATTTTGGATTTCCAGTCATTCATTGTCGCACTTTTCTCCTCGCCCACCCCTCCCTCCCCCAGTTTGCTCCTCTCTTTGAAAAGTAAGAGAAAAATTCTTTCATTGGTATACAATCCCCCTACACCCCCCACTCACCACACTGAGTACACTCCACTATGCAACCTTGATTCTGGACTCTTGTGATAACCATAATACCCTATCATACATTGCTTTTAAACTATTCTCTCCCTCATCTGTTTCAATGCAGTATACATAATTTATCCAGTTTTTCTCAGTCTTACCCCAACCTGATGTCAGTCCCATTCTACAACAGTGGCACCATACAGTATTTATCCCTCTGTGACTGAGATATTTCACTCAACGTAATGTCCTCCAGGCTCACCCATTTTGAATAATATTGCATGAGTTCCTTGATTTTCAATGCAGCATAGTATTCCATTGTGTGAATATACCACAGCTTCTCTATCCATTTGTTTTTTGATGGGCACTTAGGTTGTTTCCAACTCCTTGCTATTGTGAACAGAGCTGCGATAAACATAGGTGTGCATATATCTGCTTGGATGTCAGTTATGGTTTCTTTAGAGTATGTTCCCAGTAGTGGAATTGCTGGGCCAAATGGTATCTCTATTTGCAACTTTTTGAGAAAGCGCCATACCGCCTTCTACAGTGGTTGTACCATTTTACACTCCCACCAACAGTGAATAAGGGTTCCAGTTTCTCCACAACCTCACTAGCATTTGTTGCTTGCTGTTCTGTTAAATTTTGCTATTCTGACTGGGGTGAGATGATATCTCCTAGTTGTTTGATTTGCATCTCTCTTAGAGCTAGGGATTTTGAACATTTCTTCATGTGCTTGTTAGCCATCTGAATGTCTTCTCTGGTGAAGTGTCTGTTCATATCCTGTGCCCATTTTTCAATTGGATTATTTACCTTTATCTTGTTATGGTGCTCAAGTATTTTATAAATTCTAGATATAAGTCCCTTATCTAACATGTCATTACCAAATACTTTTTCCCAGTCTGTGGCTTCCCTTTTTACCCTGTTGGAGAAGTTTTTGGATGTGCATAGGGATTTGATTCTTAGAAGATCCCATTCATCTATTTTTCTTCTCCTGGTTGTAGACATATTTAAATTTTGCCAATTCTTTTAATAATGCTTCCCCTCCCACACAATAATAGGTATCCTTCCCCCGCCCTCTGGACCCTTCACCACTGTCCCAAATCTAATCCAGGATCACACATACCGTTAAGGTTATAATGTGAAATCACCTTTAATCTGGATCAAAGTCCCAACCAGTTAATTTGTAGAATAGAATTTTTTATCATTTCTTCTGCATTATTATTGGTATTCTACTGTAAAGAAGGTTTTCCTTTTCCTTCCATTTATATCAGTATGGAGTCATAGAGTCTTCCTTTAGTCAACAGATTATAATCCCTATCATTATTTTGATGTTCACATTATCTTAAATTTGGCCAGTGGGATGGCTCCCCTTCAAGCTAATTCTGGATCCCTTTAATATCTCCATCATGCTCAGAGTTTCTCTGAGGTCTGGTGTATCTTCCTCAGCCCTAGCCCTGGAATCAGGTATTTCTCTAAGACCCTTGATTTTTCCCAATGAAGAATTATATTCAGAAATGAAGATGTGGGCATTAGGTGTGTGCATTGTCACAGTATGTCATTTCTTCTAGTGTGTCATATCCTCTCAGAGGACAGGCAGGAAGTAAATATACAAGCAAACAAATATGTATCTCTATCATGTTTACATATAACATACTGTCTTTTTGTAGCTGTTTAATCATGTCTTTTATACACTATGTATATTTAAGCTTCAAAGTTTCATACCTCCCATTCCAAACCAACATCACATGTTACAGTCTAGTCTTACATTTTACTTTTTCCTAGAATAAATTCTTACTGTTGTTGAGGGCCTGCTAATATAGGTGCTGATAACAATGGCCTGGAGTGCTCTGACTGCCACTTACATAAAGAGCAAAACAGAATTGCTAAATGCATATAGATGATTGGCTTGGACTATCTTGGGAGCCAGATTCAGAAGAAAAGGGCAAGCTGCTTAGGTCTCAGGCCCAGGAGTAGTAGACCTCTCTTATTAGTGTCTCCAGTGTTTGAATCATAGATTTAAATTTGTATTAATAGGTGTGGGTGGTTTTTTTCCTTCTTTTGTTGCGCAGAGCTTAATATTTCCTAAATATTTTTATGTCTCTGTTAATCTTTTTAGAGTAATTCATGTACATATCTTGCCCTTTCTTTTTTCCTAACATTCTTCTCCTTCCCCGATTTATATGTAATTTAAACCCAAACCCATTCTTAAGCTTTTTCCTCCTTAGTTCCAGCAGTGGAAGTAAATGACCCATCTACACACTGGGACAGGTCCTGGCCCATCCTCATTTTTATTTGTGTACTACTGTCTTAGATATAGGGATAGGGTTCAGAAGACTGCCCAGCAGAGCCAGGTGGGGGCTCAGAAAACCCTGCTGCTATGTCTGCTTGCTCATTGGGTAATATCAGCACTCAGTGTGGGGACAGGATTAAGTGTTAACACCTTCTGAAAAGATCTTAAATTACATGCGCTGTTGTCATGCCGGAACCATTTATCAACATTCTTTTTCTTTGTCTCTCTAGAACTGGTACTCAAGGTAAGGATTCAGAACCCATCTCTTCGAGAAAATGATTTCATTGAAATTGAACTGGACCGGCAAGAGCTCACCTACCAGGAATTGCTCAGAGTGAGTTGCTGTGAGCTGGGCGTTAATCCAGATCAAGTGGAGAAGATCAGAAAGTTACCCAATACCCTGGTAAGAAAGGTAAGAAAGCTCTGTGAAGCATGAGTGGACTTTCTGCATGGATGGAGAACACCTGGACTCCTCCTCTAATCCAAATAATGTGAGTCACAATTGAAGAAAGGAGGAAGGACTAGGAAGGCCGCAAAGCGTGGTTTACCAGAGTTGAGCAGTCAGTTCAGTCTTGCCTTCTACCTGCTCTGACAGTGCCTCACCAGTGGTTCAAATCCATGAGCAGCTCTGAAGGGGAGAGATGGATAGTCTCCACCTGGTTCCGTTTTTATAGCCTCAGAAGCCTGACAGAAGGTTGCTGTGAGCTGAAACACACTTGATGGCAGGGAGTTGGGGTGTTTTTTGTTGCTTTTTTACTGGCAGGGAGTTTTGACTGTGGCTAGAGAGACCCTGACACTTGGGAGAGAGATAGGATACCTGAAGAGAATTTTGGGAATAGCCATTGACATGCACTTATTTTCAGATATTTTACTGAATATCTGAAACTTGTCTATAAACAAATACCTATCTGAATAACTATAAAGATTAGTGCAATATTTAGTGTCTTATGCTTTATAGAATAAGGACCAAATTAAGCCACAGCAAACCCACATAAATACATGTGCAGCCCCTCTGATGTCCCTGGGTTCCTTGAACATCTGGCCCGTCAGGCTTCTAGCTTCACTGGGCCCCTGAAGCATTGCCTCCCTCTTCAACATGTGCTCAGTCTGTAGCAGCTGCTGCTCAGGGCTTCCACCATCCCAGCCTAACTCAGTCTGTGGGGACTGTCCTGGATGGTCACGGATTTATCTGTGCCACAGGAATGGGGGTTTTCCCCTTGGTTTTTTGCTTTTAAGTTTTAAAATGAGTCAATACTAATGGCAACTGGGCACATCCAACATGTGGAGTCAGATGACTCCTTTTAATGTTTAACCTCCTTTTGTTTTAGGACAAAGATGTTGCCCGACTCCAAGATTTCCAAGAGCTAGAACTGGTTCTAATGATAAGTGAAAATAATTTTCTGTTTCGAAATGCTGCATCCACACTGACTGAAAGGCCTTGCTACAACAGGAGAGCTTCAAAACTGACTTACTGATACAGCAGGGACTTTTATCACTGAGGACTGTGACAGCGAGTGTCACCTCTGGGCCAAGGACAGGCCATTGATCTACATCAAGGCTAGTATTCTCCAGTTCTGCCTTGGCTTCCCGGGATGGCCTGGGTGCCACTGCGTAGTGTACACTAACACCGTCTGCCGCGGTAGGAAGCCCCTTACCTCCCCAAGCAGTGGTGCCATTTTTCCAAGCCTCTTGGTGCACAATAAACCTATCGCTTGAAGTTTGAACAGCTGAGAAGTGGTCTGGAGAGGCAGAAGGCGAAGGTTTCTATATCCTGAGGGCTTTACGTGTAGCATGTGAGAGAGCTGTCTCAGCAGAAGACGAGAGCTGAGCCTATTCTGAGTCTCCTCTTGACAGTGCATCCAAAGGGCTGAAATGCTCTGTCTGTGGTGTTGCATGCTCACAACTCCTGAAATGTGAACTAACCAGAGAGGAAAACTGGGTACTGGACAAAGGAATTTTAGTATGTCTTGTAGCTGTGAGGTTTCATATAACATATTTATAAATGTTACTCAGGTTTAAAGTATTTAAGAATACAGTTACCTAATTGTAAATAGGCTGTTAACCAAAAGAGCCTCCCTCCCCCCACTTTTTCCGCTCACACTCATGCTTGCTTCTCCGGGTCTAATCTGCCTTTGCCTAGTCGTCACCACATTGACTCCCCTTCGTGGTCACTAGAGGGCTCTCGGATGCTTCCTTCCCGGGCAGCCCCTCCACTCTGAAGCGATGCCTGCCATCTCTCGATATGTTTAATTGCACCAGACAAGAAGAGCACAAAGCCTTGCTGGTCGTGTTCTCCACTTTCCTTTTCCACTAGAAATGAAAAGTCATTTTTGAGACTGAATCTGTTGATATTTTAAAGGTTATTGCAGGAAATGGAGCTAAAGGAGTTAGTGTCTTTATTTTTGTATCAAAGATAAAGATTATTTTGAAATTATTAAGATTTTTACACAACTCTGAAATCTGTTGTTTTTGTAAACAAATTGTTTGATCGGGGGGTCCTTGCTCCCCTTGCCCTCCCCACCCCAAATGAACTTAACACAGTCAACTGTGAGTCTACCAGACTTTATTCTGAAGTAAATGGAAAAACAAAAACAACCTGATTAAACTCTTGAGCATGATAGGATAATTTTTAAAAGAATGGATTCTCCTTTTTCTTCAGTGTCTTTAATGTTAACTGAAAAGCCCCTGTCTTGTTGAAGCAAACAGCTTAGCTTTGGAGTTAAGAATTAGCACACTTAGACACACAGGCAAGCGGGGCTCTGCGCCGGCTGTGGAGGAGCATCCCTGCTGTCTTAAGAAGCTTCTTCCCCATAGTGCCTATAGTTTCCAAAGAAACTGAACTTCCTAACTGTGTTAACTTAATTTTATTGGAACACTACAGTTAAGTGAGAACGTGCAGAAGATGTCAATGAAAGAGAATGTTGTGCTCAGATAATGGCCTCCTGCTGCTGCCTAAATGCTGAGATGAGGTGGAAATGTGTTTCGAGGCCAAATTCATGGAGTCACTCTGTTTAGTGACTTAATTGTATTCCACCAATTACTGATGATGACTTTCTCACCCTTGAATAAAGTGAAGGTGACTTAGGCCCCTTTTCTCTAAGCGCTTTAAGGACAGAAAACTCCCTTGTGTTTCAGCCAATCAGAAGCCATTTGACCTAGAGGCACTAGCCTTCCCCCCACTTCTTTGCCTTGAGAAAAGTTATCGATAGAATTAAAGCTAGTTCTATCCTGGGGGAAATAAATTCAGTATTAATTCATGTCTGAGTTAACTGGGTTTCATATTTCTGCAACCATCCAGATTAAGCAGAGATTCGCAGAAACACTAGAGGCCTCTACCTGAGAGATGAGCTATTGAAGGGTAGCCTGGTCCCTCTAGGGCAGTTCTCAGGCTCAGAAACAAGTGAGTCGGGGGCTGAGTGTCTCAGGGGAGAGCTAGGCCTGAGGTAGCTCTGCCCGACACTGGTGTCTCATCTCCTTTATACAGTCCTCTGTTGTCGACTGGCTCCTGCGTGCAGCAGTGGGGTTAGACTGCACCCTTGTTGGTAGGTGAGTTTAAAGTCTTAATCTATGCATTCAGAGAAATATTTTTATATGCTTTGTGTAATTTATAACAAGAATTTTTTTTAGCTTTGTTAACTGTGAATTCACCCCTCCTCCCCCACTGCATATTTAAAGCATGTGTTCATACTGTGTGTAAACATTCACCGATTTTCTCTTTATGCATTGCTGACTGTTCAAACATAACAAGTGTTATTAAAATTAAATATTAACTAATCAAGGCCACATCCTTGTATTTTGGTGTCCTAAACAGCACTAGAGTCAGCTGGAGGCGGTTCAAAGGGGCCCACAGCCCCTGAGTAAGATGCTCTTGGTCTGTTTATCACCTGAGCTGCCTGCATCCCGCTGCTGCTGCTGCTGCCGCCGCCGCCACACTCACTCCCTGTCACTAGCACATAGAGATGGATATTTTGTGTGGCATCTTTTCTCCCAGTTCACAGCAGTCAGCTTTGTTTCCCCTGAGAAGCTGAGCTAGCTAGATGGAGGTCATCCCCTATTAACCACATTTTCTGATTATCCTATTTACTTTACACAACTGAGCCTCTCCTTTGGGCTGTCGGCTCCTGTCAGAGCTGCAATGAGCATAGAAGTAAACTCCGGAGATAGGAGAGGAAATACAGCCTTACACCTTCAGATCCTTAGCTGCCGAGTGAATCTGCGTTTCTCTTGGTTTAGGGCAGCCAGAGTCTCACAAAGCAGACGTCGTGCCAAATTGGCCTAATAAATCAGAGAGCATAGCAAAGACCTTTTCTTAGCACCAAGGAGAGGCAGCATAATTTGGGCATTTGTGCCTTCATACTTGCTTTATCACAGGATGGAAATCTTCTTGCATATACTCATAAACATCCTGGGTGGAAACAGCCTGCCTGGGGGGATGGGGATGTGATTAACCTTTAATAAATGGTCCTGCAGCACAGGCCGACCTGGAACATATAGAAAAACCAGATCAAAGGAACCATCTCCATGCCTGCCGCTGACCATTTAGGGTAGAGATTGGGAGGAAATCACCCACAAACAAATCACAGCATCCACAGAATCAAAGGTGCAGGAAATGAAAGATGCAGAGGAACCGGAAAACAGTAAGGTAACAAAGAGAAGAGAGCCATTCCAAATCCCAGAGGCCTTGTGTCAGGTGAACTCTGACCTGCAGAAAATGAACTCTGATGGCTACTCAATGCACATTTCAGTCACCGCCTCGCATCTCCCTAGTTGGCCGGCAGCCGCCAGGGCAGGTGGTGGCCTCTGGGCTCTGCGAGCTGGCACATTCCGCTCTGGCTGGGCTGAGGAAGATGAATGGCTGGCTGAGAGGCTGCAACGGTTATGGGGACCGTCTGGAATAGACTCCTACAGGAGTGAGGAAACAAAGCACCACATTCTCAGCCCCGTGGTCTGAAAGGTGACAAACTCAGCAGCTCTCCCCAGTGGCCTTAGGTCAGATTTCAGGGGCTTTATTCCTCACCTTTCTCTGCACAGCTACTCCAGAATGACTGGCAATTACCCAGTCATTTCTGATTGGGAAGACACGTTTCCAGCCAAAAGCTTTTGGGGCTGTAGTTTGTAGATAGCTGCAGCCATGCACATGGACGTACAGTCTGCCGCCTCCACTTTCTTCCTGCATCCCCCAAAGGTCCTAACCCCAAAAAACTGTACAGAGCCTCCATTAGCATGTATATACTGTTGAGCACATCACTTTATTTCATCGGTGTCCATTTCTAATGGATTCTAGGCAGCACCTCCAAGTACAGGGCTCAGTTCTTAGGAGTGGCCTGTTCTGGCAGTCTTCTATTTCAGGAGGAAAGCTTTATTTTATTTTTTTTTTTAAAAAAAACCACATTAGAAAATATGAAAAAAAAATCAGACCAGGGAAGGAGATTGCCCCATAAAATGATTGAGAACAATGTGGTGTGGAAATAACACTAGACTAGGAATCAGGAGGTCCGTGGAGCCAAGTTTGGGCCCTGCCTCTTAATTAGCGTCACCCGTTGGACTCACTTCCTCATCTAAAGTATTACTTTACTGGGGTCAAAGTCGAACAACTGCCCCCAGGATTTGCCACCAAGTCCATTCTGCAGACACACTTGGTGTCATTTCTCTTCCCGGTGAAAGTCAGGGATGGCCAGGAGGACATGTTTTAGGCCAGTCCAGCATCTTTCGCCATCCCATAGAAGATGCCTCTTGCTGCAATTAGGTTGGCTGGAGAATCAAATTCAGCTATTGTTCCCTTGTCCAGAACCAGGACCCTAGAAAGAAGAAGAACGCTCAGGTCACCATCAGCTCAGATCTGGTTGCATAGGCTGGACCTGCCTATCGAGGGACGCTCAGGGCCCACAGTGACATGCCAACCCACCCACTTCAGTCAACCCAGCCGCCACACCGCATGTGCATGCCTGTGAGGCTGGTTATTTTAGCCGCTACCTTTGCTTTCCTGGCAAACGAGGCGGTTTCTGGGATCAAACACATGGATCTATTCATCTTTGCTAGTTGGTGCTCGGAAAACCTTCCCTAATGAGCCCTTCCCTTCTCTGGGGTCACGGGGCTTGGGGCTGGTTGTACGCAGGGAGCCACGGGCCTGAGTGCTGGGCCCTGCACACTTCCATCTGCTTTGTACCAGCTCACAAAGGCTCGGCGGGAAACCAGGCTGCAGCGAGGCCCAGCGTCAGAATCTGGGGCTGCAGCTGCCAATCTGGCTGACGCTGACAGTGGGTCTCTGCCCCCCATGGTCAGACGTGGGCCAGCGATTAGAAACTCCTGCCAAGCAAACACAGGGCCCACCTGGTGCAGAGCTAACAGACTGGCTCCGTGGGGTGGGGCGAGAGAATGAGAAAGGCCATCCCAAGCCTACCTCCCTCCTCCCCTGCACCTCTCCCCTCACTGCTCGCCTTCTGAGAACATTACTTAGAGTTAGGATGGAGTACTTATTCCTGGTCCCCAAAGGCTACCACAGAGAACCTGTTCCCCCTCTGCTCCATCTTCCTCCCACTTCAGCTTCATGCATCCTCATTCGTCTGCATAAATTGCAATAGTAACAGATAGTCCTGAGACCAGATCTTTCTGATCCCCAATGTGGGGACCCCAAGGATCATGTGTTTTCTCTAAGTCACTTCCTTGTCTGTGAAATAGTATGATCACACCCACCCCACAAGGGTAGCTTTGTTTTTTAAAAAAGACCAACATGCAATATTACTCAAAATAGGTGACCTGGGAAGACATTATGCTGAGTGAAATATCTCAGTCACAAAGGGACAAATACTGCATAGTGCCACTGTTGTAGAAAGGACTGACATCGGGTTTGGGGGGAGACTGAGAAAGATGGGATAAATAATGTATACTGCATTGAAACAGATGAGGGAGAAAAATGTTTAGAAGGGATATGTGATTAGGTATTATTGTCATGACAGAGGTCCAGAATGAAAGCTGCATAGTGGAGTGGACCTGGGGGGAGGGATTGTAAAACAGTGGGGAACTTTTCTTTTACTTTTCAAAGAGAAGAGTGTATTGGGGGCAGGGGAGAGGTGGGCAGGGAGAAAAGTACAACAATGAATGAATGGAAATCCAAAGTCTCTGTAAATTTTCATTAAAATTAATTTAAAAAATTATAAAAAAAAAAAGACCAACATTTGCCCATCAAGTCACTTTTGACTCATGGTCACCTGGTAAGTCAGAGTAAAACTGTCCTGTAGGGTTGCCACGGCCCTGGTGGTGCAGTGCCCAGCTCCTAACCAAATTACCTGTAGTCTGAACCTCCCAGTTACTCTGTGGAAGGAAGACCACATACTCCCAGGTTTATAGGCCTAGAAACCCCAAAGGGCCGTTCTACTCTGCCCTGCAGGCCCACTGTGAGGCCTGTAGAGTCACAGTGAAGCCCATGGAGCCACTGTAACTCGGAATCTCAATGGCAGCAGATTGATCTTTATGGAAGCAGACTGTCAGATCTTTATCCGGAGGAGTGGCCGGTAATTCAAACCACCATTCTCTTGGTCAGAGGTCAAGTGCTTAACTCTGGCACCAGGAGGGTTCTTACTCACAGGATGGGAATGAGGTACAAATGGAATGATGAGGCTGTGAGCACTGGGTATGTGGAAATTCTCGAACTAGATGCTCAGGAAATGCTGGGTCTCGGAAGGAAAGTTTGTCTCATTAATAGGCAGCAGGGTGGTGGTGGCCTGTGCCTGATTCACAATGTCTGGCGAGTCCCAGTGTGCCCATGCCCGCATGTTGGTAACCCCAAAGTGTCTCGAGTGCTCCCCAAAACATCACTGTACCCCCCTATGCCTACCCAAGTGGCTCCACTTTCTTCAGCTTCTAATCCTTACCTGGAAAATCCCACTCTGTCTCCCATTCCCCTCAAGTCCCATGAGGTCACTCCTGCTTGGCCAACCCTGATCTGTCCTCCTCCACCACAGCGTAGGTAACCTCACAAGGTCCCCAATAACTTGGTGCCCAAGCCCACCTGGTGTAGTCCATGATGGTGTTGAGCCTGTGAGCGATGGTCAGCACGGTACAGGCCTCAAACTGAGTGCGGATGGTGGCCTGGATGAGGTCATCGGTCTCCAGATCAATGGCGGCCGTGGCTTCGTCTAAAACGAGGATTCGGCTTTTGCGGAGCAGGGCTCGGGCCAGGCACACAAGCTGCCGCTGGCCAACACTGAGAATGAGAAAGCAAGCATTTGTGTCTTGGAGCCCCCGACCTCCCTCAAGCCCTGATCCTAAACTGCTTTTGCTTCCACTCCTTCCCCATGGCCCAGGCCTGACTTTGTGTGCAACCTCTCCCGTTTCCACCATAGCCCTGCCTCCCTGAAACCCAGAATGAGGTGTGGATACCGCAGGGATGATGATGAGCTTTGTGAGCAGCATGAGGGCTCTATAACATCGTCATATCCCCTAGGCTTGTTTTTGGCCCCTGCACGCTTGACTTCCTTTGCTATTTCTTCACCCTTGCTCTTCAGCAAATGCCACCTTTCTCTGCTTCACCTCATTTACACCTAGTCTGAACATGCTTGTGGTATTCTGAATCTATTGCTCAAAATTAATTTTCTAGACCATTGTCTTTGGCCTTGCCACATGGCCAAGAAGAAATGTGAAGATAGAACGGATACAACCTGAGGCTCCATCCTACCAGAAGGCAAGACTCAAATTGTCACCTTTAGTATCCACCCCCTGCCCCCGAGGGCATGGTCTATACCCCAGGGGCCCTATAAAGAAGATTGCATCTGGAAAGTTTACTCTCTTTTCTCAACTCTCCTGGGACATTACTTCTAACCTGATCCAGTTGCCTCAACTCTGCCTGTCCTGAAAGCATGTGCCCCACCTACATCATCAAAAGCTGAGAAATTACTGTTGATTATGCCAGTCAGACCTACAAGAGCATAGCGGCAGCCACAGCAGAGAACCAGAGACCCAAAGTGAGACACTGCTGACCTGGGACTGCCACCCCATAGAACCAGAAGTCAAGGCTTCTGGCCAAGCCTTGACTTCTGGTTAAGCTTGCTGGAATATTGGGGGGAGGACACCCTAATTGGCAGGACTAAGGGAGCTTTATAACTCTGGGCTAAGGCTGCAAGGCTGAAGGCTGAAGAGCCTGCAAGCACACTTCAGAAGTTGCCCTGAGAAACTATTCTGTTGCCAGCCTGACTTGTAGCCTGTTAAATCACCCCATAAGCCCCATAACCATGAGTATGTTTCTGAGTGGTCTTCATAGCTATTGCAATGCATTTCAGCTCCATCAGGGCAGTAGGATTAGTACTGCAATTAGAAATAGGGATGGGAGGTGGGAGACGTCTGACTCCATAGAAGTTGGTTTCATGTTGTCGATGTTGTTGATGGGAGCAGTCTCCCCTTGTGGAGTTAGCAGAGGTCAGATGTGGCCATCCCCATGCTGTCCTTGCTCTTTTTATAATCCTCAAGGAGCCTCGGGGTGCTAAAGGGTAAGTGCTCAGAGACTAATCTCTCAGACTGAGAGATTAGACGTCCAAATCAATGCAACAGTTCTGCAGCAGAAAGGCCTAATGAGATGCTTCCAGAAAGATTACAGCCGAGAAAACCCTACAGGCAGCTCTATCCTGTCATATGGGGTTGCTACGAGCATAAATCAACTCAACAGCTCTTCACGACACGAACATGGTTAAGTGGCCGTTCCTGAGCACCTGCATATACACACCTCGCTGTGCCATCTTGCTGTGCCTTGTAGACAGTTTAGATCATCATTCACTCCCCTCCCCATAGAGAACAGAGACCAGAGAGGGCAGGGCAAAGAACAAGCTGGGGAGCCCCTGTGTCTGGTCACTGGGGAGGTGGAGGAGGGCCAGGGTGCACTCCCTTACCCTTCCCATCTTAGAGGCCAAAGCCTGTGGACAAGGCAAGGCAGTGTTCTCAACCTCGGAGGCCTTTGAACCCCCACACCCAAGGACAAATACCTCAGCCCTTTCCAAAGGGGTGAGTCACTACCACAGGAGCGAAGGCCAGGCTTACTCCCTGGCCCATTCCCGCAACTGATGAAAGCTCTGGCAACAGAATGAACCACCACATTGAATTCAGCGCTGATTTATGGTGGGATTGGAACAGGGAGGCGACTATCCTTGAAGTGGCGACGAGCTCAGTGAGAAGAAGGAAGACAATTTCTGTCTCCGATCCTGAGGGTGTGTGTGTGTGTGTGTGTGTGTGTGTGAGGGCAATGTTCTATCCAGCTTGCTGATAATAAGCAAGCATAGGGGAGCAGATGGAAAAAATGTTAGGAGGTGTGGGGTCTGGTGAGGCCATGCCTGTTCACCAGTCACCTCTGATGTGATTATGTCATTTCTGCCTGGAGAGGCTACCTGGGGTGGTCGACAGTCCCACTCGTGCATGGAGAAGTGGGGGAGGGGACTGAGCTACAGGTTTGCATAAAAGTCTCCCTACCCTGTCTCTGCTAGCTCGGCGACTATGGGCCTTGAATCTGTTACTTCTGAGGCTCATTCTGCCTCCACAGGATTACAATAAGCCTTAAACGGGACAGGGAGGCTAAGTGGAGAAAACATGCAAATGGTCATTTAATTAGTGCTGCTGTTGTTTTTTGATGTCTGGGGAGGTTCCAGGAGCACAGACAGAACATCATCATCATCATCATCATCATCATCATCATCATCATCGCCGCCAATATTTAGCCAGGCTAAATAGTGTCCATCCTCTCCCTAGGTATGACTGCACTGTCCACTATGACAGCCATGGCTACTGAACATCCGAATGTGACTTATCCAGATGGACATGTGCTGCACCCAAAGTTCATATACAAAAGATAACATATCTCTAGGTGCAACCACTATGGAAGGCTGTATGGTGCTTTCTCAAAAAGTTGCAAATAGAGATACCATTTGACCCAGTAATTCTACTACTGGGAATATACCCCAAAGAAACCCTAACTGCCACCCAAGCAGATATATGCACACCCATGTTTATTACACCTTTGTTCATAATAGCAAAGAGTTGGAAACAACCCAAGAGGCCCATCAAGTGGATAGAGAAGCTGTGGTATATTTACACAATGGAATACTATGCTGCATTGAAAAACAAGGAATTCATAAAATATGCAAAATGGATGACCCTGGAGTATATTATGTTGAGTGAACTATTTCAGACACAAAAGGACAAATATTGCATAGGGCCACTGTTGTAAAACAGGACTGACATCTGGGTTGAGGGAAGACTGAGAAAGAGGGGATAAAGAATGTATACTGCATTGAAACAGATGAGGGAGAGAACTATTTAAAAGGGATATATGATTAGGTATTATTGTCATGAAAGGAGTCCAGAATGAAGGTTGCACAGTGGAGTGGACTTGGGGGGAGGGACTGAATAACAATGAAAGAATTTTACTTTTCAAAGAGAAGAACAAATTAGGGGGGAGGGCATGACAGGGAGAAAAGTGCACCAATGAATGTTTGGAAACCCTAAGTCTCTGTAACCTTTCATTAAAATGAATTTTGAAAAACCAAAAAAAGATAACATATCTCTAATAATTTTAATATTGATTATGTTTTGAAATGAGCCCACACCCTTGACATCAAGTCCATTCTGATTGATAATACCCCCATAGGACAGAGTAGATCTGCTCCAGAGGGTTTCCAGGGATGTAATTTTTGTCTATTGTCGAGTCAGAACCAACTCATAGCTGACCGTCCAGCAGGTTTTCAGAGGCAATTAATTGCATGGGAGGAGACTGCAAATCCTTCTCCAGCAGAGCAGCCTTAGGGATTGCAGTGCAGCTTCTTGCCACTAGGCCATCAGAGCGCCAAGGCTTTAAATCTTTCAAGAAGCAGACTGGCACATACCTCTTCTGAGAAGCAGGTGATGGGTTTGAACTACCTAACTTTTGGTTAACAAATGAGTATTTAACCACTGTACTCTTTGAAATTAATGTAGTTTGGATGTATCTGGCTAAATTAAATAGACTTTCTAATTAATCTAAGTATGAAGTATATTAGATTTCTAAAATATTTATGTTCCATTATTAAAGTATGTTATAGCATACTTACTATATAAAATATATTTTCCTCTGTTTCTTTTCACTTTTTGAAAAAATGTGACAACTAGAAATAATTTTAATTATATATATAGCTATGTTGCATTATTTTTGGATAGCAAAATGTTAAGGAACATTGACCATTATTATTTACATTTTAGGGACAGTCAGATTAACCCACTTGCTCCAAATCACCTAGCTAACACAAGCATGGACATCCAAGGTTTTAGAGTCAGTAAGAAGTAGCTCTGGACCATCCCTAATGCTCTAAGTTCAAAATATAAAACCAGGGATGTCTAGGCCAGTTCTGGAGAGGAGCCAAGAAAGGCATCCTCAACCTCAGGTCAGACTGTATCCATCTTGGAAAATGGCTGTGATTTTCTAAAGCAATATTGGCTAAATCCTTCCTCTTACTGGCTCCATATGTTCAGCGTCAGTTTCTTCATCTGTGACATGGAACCATGGACCATCTATGGCTTGTATGAGGAGTCAATGAAGTGGTGCCTAGTATTAGAACTCATTGCTATCGAACCTTTAGCAGGTTTTCAGAGGCTGGAAATCACACTGAGATTGCCTGTCTTTGTCCCATGGGGCAGGTGGTGGATTCGAACCACCATCCTTTGGGTTCACAGTGCACTCGAATCAGGAGAGTATAAAACAAGACACCCCCCCCCATCCCCCTTTTATTGCTATGAGTTATCTTTGTCTTGAGGGCACCTACCAACAACAGCACAATGCCCAACACCCAGCTGTTACCTGAGATTCTCCCCGCCCTCTGAGCAGGGGAAGTCCAGGCCTTCTGGCTGGGAGCTCACAAACGTGCTCAGATGGGCCAGCTCCAGGGCCTGCCACAAGTCTTCATCTGAGTAATTGCTGAAGGGGTCCAGGTTCATCCGCAGGGTCCCTGAGAACAGGATGGGGTCCTGGGGACACAGCCAGGCCCCAGAAGAAGGGAGCTCAGGCACCAGAAGGCGCCAGGGGCCCCAGGACTGATGCACAAGGGAGGATAGAGGTCGCTTTTCCCCAGGCTGTCCCAAACCCTTCTAGGCGTTGTCCAAACAGATAGGAAATTGCCTGCAGGGAAGTGATAAGGCTTGGCTTTGCCAATCACAAACTCTTCCGCTAAAGTCAGACCAGAGTCACTAATCTCAGTCCAAAGTGTCCAGTCGGCAGAAAAAAAAATACCCAAGAGGAGCTCAAAAAAGTGAAATCTAATTCTAAGTTGTTCAAAAAAAGAGAATAAGGCAGAAAGTCCTAGCAGATGGGGTGTTTGAAGATGGC
Source organism: Elephantulus edwardii (assembly GCF_000299155.1). Classification (NCBI taxonomy): domain Eukaryota; kingdom Metazoa; phylum Chordata; class Mammalia; order Macroscelidea; family Macroscelididae; genus Elephantulus; species Elephantulus edwardii. The sequence continues at coordinate 8,470,923 of NW_006399827.1, forward strand.
TCCTGTGGTCTTGTCCCACTTACTGTCCCAGGTGTTATGGGTCCCACCAGGACACCACACATCTGCCCCTTCCAGATCTGCCACAGGATTCTTGGTGCTGTGTCCTGCCTCTGTCTTCAAGCTTCGGATATAGAAATGGGCCCACCCTCCAGGACCCACCCTCCATGGGGCAGCCCATGAGGGGTTCCAACCTGAGGGATGATGGTCAGCTGAGAACGCAGGTCGTGAAGCCCAATGTCCGCCACATTGAGGCCGTCAATGCGGATCTCCCCAGTGGCCGCCTCCAGGATACGGAACAGGCAGAGTGTCATGGATGATTTGCCGGCCCCTGTGCGCCCCACAATCCCCACCTGCAGAAAGTGTGCAAGTGGTCAGTCAGTGAGAGGCTGAGGAGAATTGAGGAAAGGAGGCCAAGCAGAGGACTGACCTGGATCCAGGCTCCCTCTGAGGTCTGTGGCCACATCTTCCCAGCACAGGCACACACTGGCCGACCCATCCCATCGTACCTTCTCACCACCCCGCACGCACAAACTCAGGTCCTTCAGCACCAGGTCCAGGCCTTGCCGGTAGCGCACCGCGTAATTCCGGAATTCCACCTCACCACGTGAGGGCCAGCCCTGTGGGGGGCGGCTGCCCTCTATCACCCAGGGAGCCTGAACACAAGAGATTCCACATTAACATGACACCTCCTTCCCAGGCTGGCCCTCTCCCATGTTCAGCCTGTGGATCCTTAATCTTTACCCACTGTGACTTGTTAAAGAATAAGAATGTCAGTTCAAAGACTGAAGAACACTCAATGCCTTTCAATTAGGGTATTGAAATATACCTTGGTCTGCAGAAAGAATAAACAACTCTGTCTTAGAAGAAATACAGCCAGCACTCTCCTTAGAGGTGAAGGAGTGTAGGACTTTCTCCTACATATTTTAGGCACGTTTTCAGGAGGGGACATTATGTTTGTAAGGGTGGAAGGTCAGAGACGGATAAGAGCCTTGACAAGATGGACTGACATGGTGACTGCAGCAGTGGGCTTAAACACATTTCTCCCAGCCTTCTCCTAAGGGATCTATAGCCTTTTTCAAGAGTAGGTAAAAATACTCAGACACTTCAGGGATTACTGGCTCTGAATTGACACTAATTCCAGGAGACACAAAATATCAATGTAGTCTATTTATCTGAGTATGAGCTAATGGAGGTCAGGTGATCAATAAAATTTTAGCTTAAAAAAAAAATCTTTACCCACTGTGGTCCCTAGGGCACCTCTGTGATCCAATCTTGCAATTTAATAAATCCTTTATTCCTCAATGGCTTCTCAGAAATGTCTCTCTTGTGCCCCTCTGCTTCCTCCTTGTGTTCCATGTTCCTGAGATTCCCTGTCCCTGCCAGCACTCCTTTCTCTATTCATTCATTCATTCCTTTTTTTTTTTTAAGCTAAAGCAGCTTTATTAAGGGGTCTCCTGGATGGGATTCCTTGGTCTGCTCTCTATTCTTTCTTATTGATTAGTTATTCTGTGCCAGGCCCAGGGGGCATGATGGGAACAAGACAGTTAGTAGGAAGAGGCACACCATCAGCAATAAGCACATCTCTAGGTGATGTGCCCACGGGATGAGCACACAGGGATGAGAGACGCTTAATTCTGTTGGTCTGTGCAGGGTGGTCAGGAAAGGCTTCCTGGAGGAGGTGGTATTTGAGTCAATATCTCCTGAAGGAGGTGAGAGCACAAGCAAGTGTGGCTACAACGGGGAAGGATATTCTAGGCAGAGCAAACAGCCAGTACAGATACTCCTGTGAACTCAGGAAGAACAAGAGAGAGGTAGGAGGGAGGAGAGTGAGGTAATTAGTGATGTTATCATATAGGACCTTGAAGGACATTTTAAGGTGCAAAGGATTTTATTTGCTTGTTTGTTTTTTACCTTGAGCAAGATGCAGAGATGTTGCAATGCTATGCACAGCACAGCAATGTGATTTGATGTGTTTTTAAAGATTCCCTTTGACTGCGTTGAGGAATACAGACTGGGAGAGGGGAGGGATAGTGGAAACAGGGAGATTAGTTGGACTGTTGGCTATAATCTGGGCATGAGATGGTGATGACCTCAAGGCAGCACCAGCTATATAATTTTCAGGGTCCAGTGCAAAATGAAAATCTGAGGACTTTTGTTCAAAAAGTATTAAGAATTACAAGGTAGCAACAGCAAGGCATTAAACCTAGCGTGAGGCCTTTCTAAGGCCAGAGGTCCTTCGAAGAGCAGGGTCCTGTGTGAAGGCAGAAGTCATACCCATGTACCAGCTCTACACTTCAAGGCCAGGATGCTAGACAGCCAGCAGTCAAAGCGGGAAAGAGGTGCAGACTGCTGTCTCGAAAGGAGGTGTCTGAGAAAAGAGAAGGTAGTGACGTGGAGGGTGGAAATTTTAGGGTAGGAAGAGAGGATTATACATCTAGAGAGAGGGCAAGTGGAATGGTAGATATGAAGAATGGGGACGGTTATGGTTTAGTGGTAAGATTCTCTTGCCTTCCATGCAAGAGACCTGGGTTCAATTCCTGGTCAGAGCACCTCATAGATTTGTGTGTCAGTGGAGGTTTGTCCAGGTTGCAGCAATTTCCAGACTAAGACAGACCAGGGCAAAAAAAAGGCCTGATGATCTACTTCCAAAAAAATATGGGCCAATGAAAACCCTATGCAGCATTACTGAATGCTTTTGGTTTTGGGTTTTGTTTTTAATTACTGAATGTTTTGTTCACAGATTTTATAGATGAATCCTGGTCAAAATGGAGGAAATAAAAACCAGAGTTTTAAAACTTCATGGAATACAGAGTTTGTGGATGTACTTGAGCAGGATGAATACCCAAAGCCACTGCTCTGAGATGATCTTTAAACCATAAACCTAAAATATTTCCTTTTGACCAAATCATAGTTTAACTAGTCAAGAATATCTATCTTGAACATTGGGCTCTTTTAAGAACTTCTTATACAGAATCAAATTGACAAACACAACTCAAAAGATGAGATAGGGGACTTGGAAGGTGATGAGTGTATGGAGATGGGAGGGAACAATCTGGAAAAGGAGAGTAAAGATGGTTGGTTACACAACTTGAACATAACAATGTCACTACATCATACACATTGAATTGTTGAACTGGTTTATATTCTGCTGTATATAGTCTCCACAAGAACAAAAAGAAACTACATTTTTAACAGAGAAAGCCCGGAGTGGCAGAACGATCCCATCCCATCGTGCAGGTGCTCAGGGGCTGACCTGACAGCGGTTAGTAATAGCCGACATGGAGATGGGGAGCCTGAAGTCCCCAAAAGGGGAAGTGATGGTGGGTGGTGCCTGGGGAGGTGGAGGCCACAGGGATGAGAAGTTACACCAGGAGGAATGGTGGGCCTGGGGTAGGGGAGCCTGTCATGAAGGTCAACTGGCCAGGCAAGAGCAAGGGTCACAGGGGCCATGAGATAGAGGGGTCTAAAAAGAGGAAGGAGTCATGCTATCTGAACACCACTGAGGGGCTGGCTGAAGTGACGATGGAAAACCATCTCCTGGTTTTAAGACCTGGGAAGTCACTGGAGAACACTTTCAGTGGCAACAGAAACCAGACTGGAACGGGCAGATGAGGGGAAGGGAACGAAACACTGGCTATCGCTCAGCTGGAATGTCCCTTTCCCCATTATCCTTCTGTCTTGTGCCTTCATCTCCATCAGAACTTGACTTAGAGTTATCACCTCCTCCAGGTGGTCTTCCGTGCAGCAGCACCAAGGATTTCTCATCCCTGAGTATCAGCACCTTCTTACATAAAAAGGAAGGTCTTTATTTGTTGATTCTGTGTCTCCTCCTACAACTGTACAAGGCTCACAGGGACACGAAGATGCAGAGTCTAACTATCTAGCATTCCCGTCCATAAGCAAGGAGCAGAGAGGACGGGGCAGTAGCTGGCATGGGATATAAGGTAAGGGTAAGGGAGGGGCGGGGGGTTGTTTGTTTAGAATGAGAGATACAATCACATATGTTTGCAGATAGATAAGAATCACCCAAGAGAAGGGTGTGATCCCGGAGTTTGAGAATACAACTGAGGAAGTCAAGGCCTTGAGTGGCAATGAGAAAAAGCAGAACCTGGACTCTGAAACGAGGAAGGACATTTCCTCCTAGAAGTGAAGATAATTCAGGCAGGCTGAAGGGTTTCAGAGGCAGGAGGGTTGCCAGAGTTCACATTTTATGATGTTGTTGTTGTTGTTATGTGCCATCGAGTTGTTTGCGACTCATAGCGACCCTATGTACAACAGCCCTAAACCCTGCTCTATCCTGTACCAATCGCACTGCCTCTGACACACCCATTCCGATTACCCCAGTCACTGAATCAATCCACTTCATAGAGGGTCTTCCCCTCCTGTGCTGTCCCTCTACTCTACCCAGCATGATGTCCCTCTCCAAAGACCTGTCTCTCCTTGCAACATGTCCAAAGTATGTCAGACGAAGCCCCAGAATCTTTGCCTCCAAGGAGTAGCCTGATTTAACCCTCTCTAGGATGAATCTGTTTGTTTTCTTGGCAGTCCATGGCCTGTATCAGGCGCACCTTCGTCTCCAAAGAGACACCGTTGCTCTTGAGTACTTTGGAGAGGTCCCTTTATGATATTTTTCCTCATTAAATGGCAAGTAAAGTCCAAATCTGAGTGCAAAGGGGAAGGAGATGTGGGGGTTTGAGGAGAGAGAATGTCCGCAGCAGCTCTCTTGGAAAGTGGGGACACGTACTTGTCGAGAAGGCCAGGTAGGAATGCCCAGCTGTGATGGTGTCATGATATTTGACGCTAACACCAGTGATTTTTCTCCAGCAGTGTTATGGGTGCTCAGGGCAGGCAGGAAGAGTGTGACAGATAGGCAGGCTCATCTGGGCTTGGGGCTTTTTAGGGGAGCACAAGTGAGAGACAAGAGGAAAGGAGTTGGGGGCATTCGTGTGGATGGAACTTAGAATCTGGCAAGATGGAAGGCTGGTGAAGCCAGGAGGACTGGGTTAAGAAAGACAAAGGTGGGGTCTCTGGTTTGGGGCTCACCATGAGAATAAAGCACTGTAACAGAGGAGGACCTGGATTGGGAGGGACAGGTAGCAGCAGTAGGTATCACAGTGGTACATCCAGCACTGATATCTCAGAGACACTGTGGCCCTCTGGCATGAAGAGGTCCTGGGTGCAGCTATGGGAAGTAGGTTAGTGCAGAAAAGCAGATTGCCTCTTATTTCCCCAGTGCTCTTTCAGCCACCCTGAACTCTGCTCCACCCTGACTCACTCGACCATTTTACCTCCTTTATCAAAACCTGCCTATCCTTCAAATTTCAGCTGGCCTTTCAGACCACCTCTGCTGAGTGATCCCCTCCTTTCCTGCCTCCTTGGGGTGCACCAACCCTGAGTTGGCGCCACCCACTGCAGAGCCCTCAGTATGCCTTACCTCTCCCATTAAGTCAGAATCTGCTTGAAGGCAGATTCTGTGTTGCTCAGCTCTGAACATTTTTTATATGTGGGCATGGAGCTGGACCTGGTTGATGTTCACTGGGGGTTGGTGAGTGGCTGGATGAGTGAATGAAGAGCTGACTGAATGGCTTGCCTTGGGGTGTAGGGATGGTGGGCCACCTGGTCCTTTTCCCCAGGGATTCCAGATTCATGCCAGCTGTCACCCAGGTACCTACTTCAGTCTCCGTCTTAGAGTACTCCTTGACTCTCTCCACAGCCACAATGTTAGACTCCAAGTCTGACATCATTCGTACCATCCAGTTCAGAGCAAATGTCACCTGGCCGAAAGGATGGGGTCACGTGAAGGAAGAGCTCTCAGCTTACCCTGTTCCCCCCCACCCCCACAATGATTCTGGGCTGGACCCACATCCCTCGGTCCATGCTCCCATCTACAGGCCCACAGGTGGTCATCTGGTGCTCTAACACAGCTGGGTGTCAGCAGTGATGACTCAAACCTAACCAAGAACCACTTAGCCCAGCGTTTCATAAACTTAATATGCATCTCACTCCTCGGGGATTCTTATTAAAATGCAGCTCGTGATTCAACAGACAGGGTGAGACCTGAGAGTCTTCATTCCTAACAAGTTCCCGGGTGATGCTGATCAGGGTATAGCTGCTTTGTGGACCACTCTTTGGATACTAAGGAGTTCTTGATAGGAATGCGAATCTACGCCAGGCTTCCTGAGTTAGACTTTGTATTTTACCAGAATCTCTGAGTGATTCACACATGCATTAGGTTAGAGGATGCTGGCCTGGATGGTTACTTATTTATTAAAGCACTCAGGCTCCAGCCACCTGAGACACTGAAAATGTGATTGACTTTGAAAGAATCTCATTTGCAGGGAAGCATTCTTTTTATCCCCCCTTGTTGCGTACCATAAAATTGGATCTGACTGGCACAGAAGGAGATTGTCCCTCCTTCTCCAGAAGAGCTTCTGGTGGATTCAAATCACGCACCTTCAGGATTGCAGCGCAGCTTCTCACCACCAGGCCACCAGAGCTCCCTTGCAGGGAGTCGTTCCTGTACAGCCCAGGCTGCCTGACCGCCTGCACAAGTGTGTGGCCGGGTTGCCTACCTGAACCTTCTCTACAGGTCAATGAACTCATCGCTTGGTCTCTGCCAGGTGCCTTTGTATGCCTTACCAACAGCCAGGGCAGGTTTTGCTTGTTCTTTGAGGCCATTTCTCCAACACCCCACGCAGAGAGATGACTCTGGGTTCTCACAGCATTTTGCTCCTCCTTCTACCAAGTCCTATTCACTCTGCATTTGTGGTCCCTAAGGGTGCCAGTGCCTACTCACCCTCAACTGTGAGCCCTTTGAGAGCAGAACCTGGGGCAGGTGTTCATAACAGGGAGAGAGGCCCTCAGAGAATGCTTGTGACACCGGTGTGGCCACTACCTTAGTGGTGGACCTGCCCTGGCTCCCAAGCTCCTACCTACCTGCAGGGCGTAGGACACAGAAAGTCCCACCAGTCCAGGGCTCAGGCTGCTCCTCCCAATCACAGCAAAGAAAGCAGCAAACAGCACAACACAGTTGCCCACAAATTCCACTCGGATCCCCAGCCACCTGAGGAGGACCAGACAAGGAAGATTATGGAGTGGGAGCAGGAAGGAAGCAGGCTTCTGATTAGGGAGAAGGAGGGGTGGAATCCAGAACCCGGGGAGCCCTTCCAACAAAGATCATGGGGAAAGGTCTTGGAGGAGAGAGGGTAAGAGAAGAGAAAGGCGGCTTCTGACCGGTTGGAGATGATGTAGGCGTAGCAGCTCTTCTGGTTGATGTCCACCTTAGCACCACTGACAGTTATGAAGTCCTGGATTCGGCCATAGGCCCGAATGACACTGGCACCAGCCACCGTCTCAGAAAAGTGGGAGTAAATGGGTGAGCGGCTGACTGATTCTAGCCGTTTCAGTTGTCTTGAGGTGGCCACATAGAAGCGCTGACAAGCAAGAGAAAAAGAGCTTGTGGGGGTTGTTAATGTTGTTATGTGCATTGAGTGGAGCATGACTCATAGCAACCCTATGGACAGATCTGAATCCTGGCCTATCCCGTGCCATCCTCACAGTTCCTGACACTCGAGCCCATTGCAGCAGTCACTTTGTCAGTTCATCTGATTATGGATTTTCCTTTCACTGACCTTTCCAAGAATGATGTCCCTCTCCAAGGAATAGCCTTTCCTAACAACACAACCAAGTCTGGAGCGTGGGCTTCAAGTCCTCTTCACTTTCAGCAAGCAAGGTTGTTTTATCTGAATAATGCAGGTTGTTGGATCTTCCTCTAATCTAATGCCACCATCTTCTTCATAAAGACCAGCTTCTCGAATGATTTTCTCAGTGTACAGATTGAATAGATAGGGAGAGAGGAGACAGCCCTCACACATACCTTTCCTGATTTTAAACCATGTAGATAACACAACCTTTCTTGCTGAAAGTGAGGAGGACTTGAAGTGCTTGCTGCAGAATATAAAAAACTACAGCCTACAGTATGGATTGCATCTCCACATTAAGAAGACAAAAACCCTCACCACTGGGCTGATGAGCAACATTGTGATAGATGAAGAAAAGATTGAAGTTGTCAACAATTTAATCTTGCTTGAATATATAATCAACACACTTGGTATCAGCAGTTATGATATCAGGAGATATATTGCACTAGGCAAGTCTGCTGCCAGAGACCTCTTCAAATTACTGAGGAGCAATGATGTCAGTTTAAGGGCTAGGGTGTGCCTGATTTAGGGCATGGTCTTTCAATTGCTTGCTATAACTGGACAATGAATAAGGATGACAGAAGAACTGATGCCTTTTAGCTGGGGTACTGGAGAAGAATACTGAATAGCCCATGGACTGCCAAAAGAACAAACAGAGAATGTGCAGCCAGAATGCTCCTCTGAGGCAAGGATGACAAAGCTTCATTTCACATCCTTTGGCATGTTGTTAGGAAAGGCTTTCCTTGGAGAGGGACATCATGCTTGGAAAGGTGGAGGGTTAGTGAAAGAGAAAGATGACCCTCAATGAGATGGATTGACATAGTGACTGAGGCAATGGGCTCAAATGTGTCAGAGATGATGAGGATGGCACAGGATAGGATAGGGTTCGGATCTGTTGTTCATAGGGTCACTATGAATTGTACTAAACTTGATAGCAAATAAAAGCAGTGTTTCCTTGCTCTGTTCAGACAACAGCCCCTTGGTCTAGATATAGACTTGACATAAGCACAATTAATAGTTCTGAGATTCCCATCTTCTCAATGTTAGCCATAATTGGTTATGATCCATACAGTCATATGCCTTTGCATTGTCATTAAAGCATAAATAGAAATTATTCTGCTATTCTCTGCTTTCAGCCAGGATGTGGATGGAGCCTCTTCCTGGCCTCCTTTCTCCCCGAGCCTCCCCTTGCAGCATTCACATGAGATAGTTCAGGGTGACAGAGTTCCCAATTCACCCTCAGAACCAGCCTATTTCCTCCTTGGCCTCCTCCCAGCCAATCCCAGCTCTCCCCTGAGATATTGGTCCCTCTCCCAGTCTTTAAGGACCAAGGACTCAGTACCCTAATATGGCTTCAGGAACTCAGTCTGCCCTTTCTCTCTGTTTTAGGCCCTTTCCTCCATGAAGCCTTTCTGATTCTCCAGTCACAATGGCTTTACACACCCCTGGTAAAGCCTGGACTGTGGCATTGACCTTCACTGGCCATCTAAATATGCCTATCTCCACTTAAGTGTCCTAGTTAGTAAGAGAAAGAAGGACCATCTTCTCACGTGTGATTTACAGTTTCGGAAAATCACTGGAGGGTCAGCTGTGAATAGTTTCTATAAAGAGTTTTGAGAGTAATGCGCTCACACAGTGTTTTTGCAAAATTTGCAAAAATCATTTCGTATTGTTTGCCTAAAGACGGCCAGAGCTGTACAAGATGTGTTGTTTCAGAGATGCAAGTACCACCTCTTAAGCACCTTTTGAATTACCTGTATCAATTGATTAGCCCATTGCAAGATGTGCTCAGTCAGTGTGAACACCTTTTGTGGCTCTCTGCTCCCCAAACTCAAACTCACCACCAACCAGTTGAGTCCAATCCCAGGGCCTCTACAGGACAACACAGAACTGCACCATAGAGTTCCTAAGATTATAATATTCAGGGACACGAACTGTCACATCTCTCCCCACATTTTGGCTGCTGAGTTCCAAACCACTAGCCTGTCTATTAGGTGGTAACTATACGTGTTAAAGATATATCTGTTTTATTATGGGAGAAGGATGGGCAGTCTCCTCCTGTGTGATTTACCGCCTCTGAAAACCCACTGGAAGATCAGTATAGGTCAGTTCTGACTCGATAACACACAACAACAACAAGTGTCTTTAAATACATATACATATACATATACATATACATATACATGTACATGTACATATACATATACATATACATATACATATACATATACATATACATATACATATACATGTATGTTTAGATATGTATTTAAAATGTCAAGATGTATGCTACGTTCCCAACTGTTAACGTTTTATTTACAAATAACCAACAGGAGACCATTCTGGAGCAATTCAATTTATATAATAATTTCTCTTATTTTCTTTTTAACCTTGCATCAACAAATGAGATAGGGTCTATCAGATCACAGAAATGTGGTTTGCCATCAAGTCGGAACCAACCCAGAGCTGACCATCCAGAGGCAGTTAATCGCCTGGGAGGAGATTGCTCATCTTTCTTCCAGCGAAGCAGCTGGTGGATTTGAACCATGTGCCTATGTATTGGAGGACAGCTCCTTTCCACTAGGCCATGAGATCTCTTTCTTTTCTTTTTTTTTATTTCAATGAACATCTACAGAGATTGGAGAGCTCTTTCAAAGACGCAGGATAACTGAATACTGCCCTTAGCATCATCCCCGAGGTGCAGGGGTGGGTTGTTCCATCTCAAGTCCTATCTCTGCTCCACCAACCACAGGAGAGCCACGCCCACTGGCCTCCAGGCCGCTGTCTCCTGGCCACGCCCACCACAAGACCCTTTCCCGCCCCAGCCTCAGTCCATAGCCACTCCTCTGGCCACGCCCCTGGACCATCCCTTTGTCACACCCACACACCTGCACATAGGTATAAAGCGCGGCCAGCGGCACGATGACCACAGCAAAGAGAGGTGTGCTGGTTAGGATGACCACGACGGTGGAGACAGAGTTGAAGAAGCCATCGAGCAGCATTTGGATGACAGGGGCCAGGACTTCATCGATGACGTAGATGTCCTTGGAGAAGCGGTTGAGGATGCGACCGGAGGGCGTCGTGTCAAAGAAGGACTGTGGCGAGCGCATCTTGTTGTGCAGTAGCGTCTGGTGTAGCGATCTGGCAGCCTGGACACCGCCCATCGCCATCATGAAGGCCGACACCATCACCAGAAGCCCTGAGAGGGGAGACAGAGGGCAGGATCTCTCAGCTGGGCTAGGGGGCAAGGCTGGAGGGGCAGGCTGGGCGGCCAGGAAGGCTGAACTAGAGAGGCACGGGGGCAGGGCTGTGCCTGTGATGGGAGGGAGGCTAAGAGGCAGAGGTATGAGCCCAAGCAACCCACCCAGCTCAGAGTTAAGGTAGGGACTGGATGTGGATGGAGCCTCTTTCTGGCCCCTACTCTCCTCCAAGCTCACCTTGCAACATTCCCAAACCAGCATAGACACCCAGCCTCAGGGTGGTGGTGTTCTGGGGCTCATCCATCGTGGCATCATTGGCCCAGGCACTGAGCCATACGTTAGCCCCAATGGTGGCTGCACTTTGACCCACGTGTAGGAGGCAGATGAACAGCATGGTACCAATTCCTATGGCCTTAGCGTAATCCCAGAACACATTCATCTTCACCTGCAGGTGGTGAGTGGGAACAGAGGGCTCCCTTCAGCCACAGGACTATTGGGGCCTGTCCACCTTCTTCAGCCCTCAGCCATCCTACTCACGGAGCCGGTCTCTTCCTTCTCTTCCTGGATCAGCACCCCATTGGCCTTCGCTTCTACCACCTGCACAGCTTTGTCTGCTGGGCCCAGATGCCGCCGGGACACAGACCACCCTGGGCTTTCCCCTTCAGAGGACATGGTGCTGAGCTGTCTGTAGAGGTAGCTGGTCAAGCCCAGAAGATACGCCTCCAACAGGCTCACAGCATGGAGTCCCAGGAGGAGAGTCCAGGCTGCAGCCAGAGCCCAGGAGAACAGTCCCCTGCACCCTACCTGGCTAAACCAGGGAGCAGGTGGGGAGTCCTATGCAGACCCCTGGCTACTGGTGGAGGTGGTTTGAGGTGTCAGTAACTTACCTTATAAACTGTTTCCGGACCTCATATATGAGGGGCTCAGTGTCCGTGAGGTCAGTGTGGTTACTGAGTGTGTCATCAAGCAGCAGCACATCTTCTTCATCCACATCCCCCAAAGCTTCAGAGAGGTGTGGGGGGAAAGATAGAGGTTAGCTGGCTTACCATGCAAGTCCCTGTACCCCTCACCGCATCCCTACTCCACTGAAGGGGTCTGAATTGACAGGCAAGAGAGAAAATGAGAGGACTGGAAGGGCAGTAAGGAAAAGAACAGGGAACATTCCCATTGAGAACGATGGAGAAAGATGCAAATATAAGGAGCAGGAGCTCTGGAATCAGACTGACTGAGCTTAAGTTTCAATTCCTTGCTTCCTAACCTGAAACAGGTTGCTTGGCAGGTCTGAGCAGATGTTTCCAAACATATTATTCAAAACCCTCAAACACATTGTTGTTGTTTCTAAGGCTGTAAATTGCACAAGAGGAAATCGCCCATCTTTCTCCCTTAGAGCCACTGGCAGATTTGAACTGGCAGAGAGGTGCCACCATTAGGTTAGGAGCACGGCACCTAAGAGACGATGCTGCCAGAATTCCCTCTTCAAATATCAGATGGGAGCAGTGATAATCGTGACTTCGTAGTGTGATTGTGAGGGTTAAAGGAAAGATTGTCAAATGCTGAGCACAGGGCATGTTTTTGAAAGGTGCTATCAAGTTAGGGTAACTCCTCTGACCCTGTGCCCAATGGAACAAAACGTGGTCCAGTCCCCTGCCATCCTCATAATCGTCGCTGTACCTGAGCCCACTGCTGCACCCATTGCGTCAGTCCGTCTCACTGAGGGTCTCCCTTCTTTGTGCTGACTCTCTTCGTGACCAAGCAGAATGCCTTTCTCATAACCTGTGGCAAATTGTGCTCCTAATCCAAAGACTGTGTGTGTGTGTCTCTAGCAGTTCGAATCCCCTAGCAGCTCTATGGAAAAAGATAGGCAGTCTCCTCCCACTGTGAATTACAGCTTCAGAAATCTGACAGAGGGTTGCTACGAGCTGGAACGGATTTGAGAGTCATGAGTTTGAGGTGAGTTGCTGTAAAACTGAACACTGTGCCAATGGTGTATCAAGTGCCACATCTATAGTCATTGAGATCAAACCCCAACGCCATTACTTCTAAGGAGCCTTTGGTACATACTACACATAAACACTCCCCTAAAAAGGAAAACACAAAACACGACAAAAAGCCTCTATCATTGTTGTTGTTGTTGTTATGTGCCATTGAGTAGCTTGCAACTCATAGCGACCCTATGTACAAGAGCTCTAAATGCTGTTCTATCCTGTGCCAACCTAGCCATCTCAAACACACTTATTCCCACCACTCCAGTCACATAATCGATCCATCTCACCAAAGGTCTTCCTCTCCTTTGCCTCCCCTCCACTCTGTCAAACATGATGTCCCTCTCCAAGGACCAGTCCCTCCTTGCAACATGCCCAAAATATGTCAGACGAAGCTTCAGAATCCTTGACTCCAGGGAACATTCTGGCTTCACCCTCTCCAGGTCAAACCTGTTTGTTCTCCTAGCAGTCCATGGTATATTCAACACTCTTCTCCAGCACCACAGCTCAAAGGCATCAATCCTTTTTCTATCAACCCTATTCACTGTCCAACTCTCTGATGCATAGCACATAATTGCGAAGACTATAGCCCGGATCAGGTGCACCTTAGTCTCCAGCCTGACATTGTTGCTCTTCAGTACTCTTGAAAGGTCCCTCACAGCTGACTTTCCTAATGCAATTCGTCTCCTGATTTCCTGGCTGCTGTTACCAAGTGTTGACTGTGGAGTCAAGTAAATTAAAACTGTTAACTATCTCAATCTCTTCACCATCCATGCCGATGCTGCCAATTGGCCCAGTGGTTAGAATCTTTGTTTTCTTGACATTTAGCTTTTTTACACAGGTAACCTCTATCATTGAAGGAAAAAAAAATAAGCCCATTGCCACTGAGTCAATTCCAACTCTTAGTGACCTTCTAGGATAGACTAGAACTGCCTCATAGTGTTGCCACATCTGTGATCTTTATAGAAACAGACTGTGCAGCAAGTTTCTGGCTGGTGGATTTGAACCACTACCTTCAACTTGAGTCCAATGCTTAAGCACTGCACCACCCTATACATATCTAAAAAAATCCAACCTCACTGTCAATTCCAACTTATGACAGCTCTCCCTTGGGTTCCTGAGGCCATAAATCTACATGAAAGGAGGATGTCCATCTTTTTTCCATGGAGCAGCTGATGAATTCAAATTACTGACCTTTTGTTAGTAGCCCCGAACACAACAAACTATGCTACCAGAGCTCCTTCTGTTGTTGTTGTTGTTACGTGCCATCAAGTTGTGTATGGCTCATATCAACCCTACCCTGTTCCATAACTATCATCTTTTCTCTAATATTCATAGAGTTTCCAAAGACCTGCTGTTTAAGAAGTGGATGCTAATTCTGTTTCCAAGCATTTTGTAATCTGGGAGCTCTACCAAACGCTGTCCACCATGGGTAACCATTATGGCATTTGACACATCATTGACACATGTTCAGTTTCACAGCAACTCCAAGTTAACTCAGTATAGTAGACTGACAGACAAGTGCTATACCACTTAGAACAATGTTCTCCCCAAACACAGTCAACAGGGGCTGCAGGCCTAAGAGCCCAACTGACTTTTAAACACAAAGGTCCGCCCACCAGGTCCTGATTGACTTAAACAAGAGGCTGAGACAACAAGACTAAATCCAAGTGGCCAAACCGTTTACATATGATTGTTAATAAAACAAAAAAATGACCCAACAGTTTACACCCAACTTCACACATGAGCCTTCCAACTGGAGATTTAGTCAGGGCCCAATTGACGTTTCAACACAAAGGCCTGCCCACAAGGTCCTGATTAACTTAAACAAGAGGGTTAGACAACAAGACTAAATCCTTCTACTGTAGCTAATCTAATAAACAAACCCATCACCATCAAGTCTTTTCCAACTCAGCAACTTGTCATCAGGTTTCTGAGGCTCTACTTACTGCTTCTCACTCACTCACTCACTCCAACTTGTAGCTGACCCTCCAGCATGCTTCTGAGGCTGTATGCCACAACGGCTGGAGACTGCCCAGTTTTCTCCCTTAGAGCTGCTGGTAGACCAGGCTGCCAGAGCACTCCCTACTGCATCTAGAATTTAGTCATTTCTATGTTAAAGAGCCCTGGGACTCAATGCTTAAGCACTCAACTGCTATCTGAATGTCTGGCAGTTTGAATCCACCCAGATGCAGTTACATAGGACTGCTGTGAGTTGGAAATGGACCTTAAACAACAACAAAAAAGTGCTTTATTAGCCTTGTTGTTGTGTACCATCGAGTCAGACCTGACCCATAGCTAATCCTCAGTAGCTTTTCAGGGTCCAATCCTTTTCCCATAGCCTTTGTTAAGAGTAGGCGAGAAGACCAGGACAAGATCTATAAGCCAGTTTGGGGATCTGGAGGAGTCCCATAATCCCCGAGATTTTAATAGGTCTCATGGGGGATATATATTTTTTAGGATTTTTTTTAAATTTTATTCTTTTTGTGTGCGTGTACCGTCAAATCAGATCTGACTGGTACAGGAGGAGATTGCCCCTCCTTCCCCGGCAGAGCATCTGGTGGATTCGAACCGTGCACCTCTGGGATTGTAGTTGCAGCTTCTTGCCACTAGGCCACCAGAGCTCCCCTTAGGATTTTTTTAAAAAACAATGTCTGTTTAAAAAAACACCCCCCCCAAAAAAAACCCCTCAGTGTTTGTACACTGCTATTGTTTCGATGCCTAGAACAATGCTTTGAACATTGTGATTGCTCAATAAACAACTGTTGGCAAATAAATTACCATGAATTTGCAAATATGCCAGATAATTTATCCAAAAACAACCCTGTCATATAAACTGAGTCTGGACCCTCCTGCACTTTTTCCTGATGGGAAAACCTGAGCTGTTGATCTAAAGTCCTCAGTCAGGGAAGAGGAGCAGGTGGGCTTGACCTCTGTGGTATCTAACTGCCACGAAGGTGGTCCCAGAACTTCCTGGGTAACAGTGGACCAGTCCAGAGACAGAGGCTGGAGACAGAGGAGATTCTGGGAGGGCACAAGAGCATGTGAGTGGGCGGGTGGGTACCAGCTCTGCCAGGCTCTAGATGCTCCTCCACCTCGTCAGGCGCATAGTTGCGGATAAAGTCAGCAAAGCAGCCGTTGTGCTTCATCAGAGTTGGATAAGAGCCAGCTTCAGACACCTGTCCATTGTCCAGTACAATAATGAAGTCCATCTGGGGCAGGAAGCTGATTCCATGTGTCACCAGCACTCGAGTCTGGGGAGAAGGCAACAGCAGTCCCTCATTCCCTTGGCACTGTCCCCCACGACAGGTACAGGGTTTGGAATGTGAACACAAGCCCATGTGTTCGGGGCATGGACAGGTATACCTGGGCCTCACCCTGCACTTGCTGCCATTTGCTCAGAACCTCTGCACCCGGCTCCCCTTCTAACGGTGGCCCCTGTGACCCACCTCACTCCTGTTTCTCTAGGTTTTCCACACCTCCAATCCCTCAAATCACTTTGCCTCTCCCCAGCTCTCTCCCAGGGCCCCCAGTGGGCTCACCTTGTGGGCCAGCACACCTTCTGGCCCGATGACGTGGTCGAAGATATGCTTGGCTACATGGGAGTCCACCGCTGACAAGGGGTCATCCAGCAAAAAAATGTCCGCATCACTGTACACAGCTCGGGCCAGGCTGATGCGCTGCCGCTGGCCCCCAGACAGGTTGATACCCTGAAGGGAGAAAGAGTGGGTGCTGGGTGGCAGGGAACCCAGATGCTGACCACTGACATCAAGCAAGGCAGACCTCTGAATCACATGCCTTATCCTGATCCAGTCCCCTTGAAGCACCCTTGGGGGTGGCTCTGAGTCCTCCGGGCAAACGAGGACAGCTTCCCCCTCCACTCCCCCACCCTGCCCGGCTGGCTTCCCTGCCTGCTACCTTCATACTCTGGGAGGCTGGAAAGCCCCAGGAGGCTGTTAATAGGCCTATTAATCTCCCATCGCCCATACAGTTTGCAAACGCTTTCATAACAATTATCCCATTTGGTGCTCACATCAGTCCTTCCAGTGAGGTATCATTAGACTCACTTTCTAGATGAAGAAATTAAAGCCCAACATGTTAATAGCTTTGTCCAAGATGCAGGGCTATTAAGGGAAGGAGCGAGGACAGGCACCCTGGTCTGATGACTCCAGCAATAGCTTCAGAAATCATCAGCCCTCAGATTGTTCAGTTGCCAAACGTTAAACTGCATTGGACAGATCTGCTGCCCTCTTTAAGGTGCTATGGAGTAAGGATGTCAGTTTAATGATTAAGGTGCACCTGACCCAAGCCAGGTTGTTTTCAGTTGCTTCATATGCATGAGACACTTAGACAAGGAATAAAGAAGATCAAAGAAGAACTGATGTCTTTGAACGACGGGGTTGGTGAGGAGTTCTGAATATCTCAGGGACTGCCAACAGAACAAACATATCTGTCTTAGATGAAGTGAAGCCAGGGTGCTCCTTACAGGCAAGCACAGTGACATTGTGTCTCATATGCTTTGGGCACAGGAGGGACTAGTCCCTGTAATACGGAGGTCTGATAGCCTAGTTGTATGGAGCTATATTGCCAACCCATAGTTTGAATGCACCAGCTGCTTCATGGGAGAAAAATGGGCAATCCCCTCCCATGTGACTAATTGCTTCTTAAAACCCACTGGAGGATCAATTATGAGTTGGATCTGATTCCACAGTACATAACAACAACCATCCAAAAGTAGGGAGCTCTGGTAGCCTAGTGCAGACAGGCCTAATTGAAGCAGGTGGTTTGAATCCACCAGATGTTCCCCAGGAGAAAGATGGGCATTCTCTTCCTGTGCAATTCAAAGCCTCTGAAAACCTGCTGGAGGATCAGTTATGAGTGAGTGAGTGAGTCCTTGGGGTAGGACATGAGGCTTGGAAAAGTAGAAGAGGGAGAAGAAAATCCTCAACAAGATAAATTGACATAGTGAATCCAACAATGGCCTTAATTGTGTGGATGGTGCATGACCAGGCAGGCTTTTGATGGGTTGTACATGGAGTAGCTGTGAGTCCAGGTCAATGTGATGGCATCTAACAACAAAGGCTAAAATCATGTGGGGAATCTGAGGAAGGTGAGGGAGGGCAGAGGACAGACTGTAAGAGGGAAAGTCTGCTTCTCTGTCACCAGCTACACTCATTCCTCATGGGAGACCCAGCTGTATAGCGTGCTCTGAGAAACTGACCCGGGGGAAAGCTGGTGCAGCGGGGGTTGGAGTTCCTGGGAAGCAGTTGAGGGTCCTGCCTGCACCTCCGGTGACTGAGCTATGTGTGTCTCCTCGCTCATACATTGCCTCCACACTTTGCGGAGTGCCTTCTCCAAGCTGGTGGTGGTGTGCCAGCAAGTTGAATCCGACTCATAGTGACCACATGTGATGGAGCAGAACTGCCTCATACAGTTTTCTCTACTCTATTCTTCACAGCAGCATTCCCAGGTCTTTGTCCTGAGGAACCACTGGGAATTAGAACCTTCAATCTTATGTTTAGCAACTGAGCAACCATCATGCCACCAAAAGTCCTTTGGCTATTATGTTCTGGACACTCAATTATGATTACTTTTGAAATGCATTGTGTTTGGAGTGAAATGTTATAAATTCTATTGAGTCTTTATTCAGTCATTCATATACATTTTGTTTTATAATATCAGTTAAATTAATGCAATTCATTATTGCTATGGCTATGTTTGGTTGACTCATAGAGTTAACCCTCCAGTAGGTTTTCAGAGGCTGTAAATCTCGTGGGAGGAGTTAGTTCATTTCTCTCCCACAGAGCGGCTAGTGGACTCCAACCAAGTATAACACAGTTGGTTTAACAGCCCAACTCCTTACCACGATGCCACCAAAGCTCCCTTATAATTAATTAAGAGACTCATATTATTCCAATCACCACCTGGTACAGAGAAGAAAGCAGAGGCTCCAGAAGAAAGGTAATATACCAGGACTGGTACTAGAAGTCAGACTCAATGATGCTGGTCACTAAACAAAGGGGGGGGAAGCCTGTGCACTGTCTGAGGATAGATTTCAGACCAATATGTTTACTCTTGCAGAATGTGGCCCACACACTAAAAAGCCACACTGGACACATTGCTCTCAACTCCAATTCATGGTCAATCAACCCATGTATTACAGATTAGAACTCCTCCAAGTATTTGCTTGGCTGTAATCTTTGTAGAAGCAGATCACAGCCCTTTCTTTCATGGAGATACTACCTGGGTTTGAACCTTTAGATTGCTGAGGATAGATTTCAGACCAATATGTTTACTCTTGCAGAATGTGGCCCACACAGTAAAAAGCCACACTGGACACATTGCTCTCAATTCCAATTCATGGTCAATCAACCCATGTATTACAGATTAGAACTCCTCCAAGTATTTGCTTGGCTGTAATCTTTGTAGAAGCAGATCACAGCCCTTTCTTTCATGGAGATACTACCTGGGTTTGAACCTTTAGATTGGAGAGCAAAGCACTTGCACCCTGAGGACCCCAGATCTGGCATACCCCTGGGTCAACTTTAACCTGGAGGATGGAGACATAATCTTTACATTTGTAACCTCTGTGGAAGCTGGTTGTGTCAGTTTTCTCTTGTAGAACACCTGGTGGGTTTGAACCTCCAACCTTTTGTTTAGCAGCCTTAGCTATGGATGGTGCTGCCAGAATACTTGTCTGGCTATTGTTATTATTGTTAGGGGCCATCAAATTGAGCATGACTCACAGCAACCTTATGAAAAATAGATCAAAACCTTGCTCCATCCTGATATGATCTGTCATGCTCGAGTCAAGTATTGCAGTAACTAAATGAACCCATCTCGTTCAGGGTCTTCCTCTCTTTCACTGAGCCTCTACTTTTCCCAGGATGATGTCTTCTTCCAAGGACTGGCGCCTCCTGACAGAATGCCCAACGTATGTGAGATGGCGTTTCACCATCTGTGCTCCTAAGGAGCAGCCTGCTTTTATTTTCTCTGGGACAAATTTGTTTTTTGGCATTCCATGAGAGAGTCTATACTCTTCACCAACACTAAAGGTATCCATTTTTTTGCGCCTCCTTATTCATTGCCCAGCTATCACATGCACAGGAAGCAACTGAAGATCCCAAGGGTTGAGTCAGATGCACCTTAGTCTTTAAACTGACATCCTTGTTCTTTAGCACTTTAAAGAAGTCCTTAATAACAGACTTGCCCAATGTGTCTTTTGATTTCTTGACTGCTATTATTGTGGGTGGTGACTGTAGATTCAAGTAAAATAAAATACTTCAATATTTTCTCAACTTCAATTCTTTCTCTATCTTGATGCTGTCTATTGGTCCAGTGGTGAAGAGTTTTGTTTTCTTGATGTTGAGATGCAATCCATATTGAAGACAGTAGTCTTTGATCTTCCTCAGTGAGGGTTTTAAGTCCTCTTCACTTCCTTCAGGTGAGATTATGTCATCTGCATAATATGAACTGCATCCAATCCTGATGTCACATTCTTCTTCATAGAGTCCAGCTTCTTGAATTATTTTCTCAGCATACAGATTGACTGGGTATGGTGAAAGGATACAGAACTGACACACATCTTGTTGTTTTTGTTGTTATGTGCCGTCGAGTCACCTGCGACTCATAGCGACCCTATGTACAACAGCCCTAAACTCCACTCTGTCCTGTGCCAATCGCACTGTCTCTGACACTCGCATCCCAATTATCCCAGTTACTGAATCAATCCACCTCATAGAGGGCCTTCCTCTCCTGCACTGTCTCTCCACCCTCCCAAGCATGATGTCCCTCTCTAAGGACCGGTCTCTCCTCACAACATGTCCAAAGTATGCTAGACGGAGCCTCAGAATCCTTGCCTCCAAGGAGCCACCCGGTTTAACCCTTTCCAGGACAAATCTGTTTGTTTTCCTGCAGTGTCTCCTTAACAGTTCTATTTGAACAACTACTTCCTGATCTATGCACAGGTTTCTAAGGAGCATAATAAAAAGTTCTAGAATTGCCATTCTTCTCAATGATATTAATAATTTATTATGATCCACATAAGTGAATGTATTTGCATAGTCAGTAAAACCCAGGTGAATATCTTTCTGGGATTGTCTGCTTTTAGTCAAAATCCATCCAACTTTAGCAATATTTCTCATTCCTTGGCCTCATCTGAGTCCAGCTTGAATTTCTGACAGTTTTCAGTCAGTGTACCGTTAAAGATAGTTTCTAATAATCTTATGCAAGATTTTACTTGTGTGTGTTACTAATAATATCGTTTGTTAATTCTCACATTCTGTTGGGTCACCTTTTTTTGGTATGGAAACAAATATTGATCTCTTCCAGTTAGTTGGGCAGATAGCTTGGCCAAATTTCTTGGCATAAACTAGTGACCACGTCTAGGGCTGAGTCTGTTTGCTGAAACTCTTGTTAGTATTCTACCAAGTCTTGGGGCCTTCTTTGTTGACAATGCCTTCAGGGAAATTGGACTTCTTTCTTTAGCACCACCAGTTCTTGATCATATGCTACTTCTTGAAATGGTTCAGCATCAATCAGTTGGTACAGAGACTAGGTAACCTTTCCATTTCTTTTGATGCTTCATACATCATTCAATATTTTGCTCATAAAATCCTTAGATATTGCAACTCAAGGTTTGAATTTATTCTTGGGTTCTTTCGGGTTGAGAAATGCTTTGTGTGTGCTTTGTGTTTGGTTTTCTAACTCCAGGTCTCTGTACATTTTGTTATGATACTTTGTTTTGTCTTCTTGAGCTGCCCTTTGCAATCTTCTGTTCAGCTAGCTCTCTTATGCTATCATTTCTTTCTTTTGCTTTGGCTTCTATATGTTGAAAAAGACATTTCAGAGTCTCTTCTCATATCCATTCCCCCCCCCTTTTCTTTCTTTCTTGTATTTTTAATGTCCTTTTGTTTTCTTTATGGATATCCTTGATGTCATCTCACAACTCATCTGATCTTCAGTCATTTATGTTTAATACATCAAGTCTTTTCTTGGGAGGTTTTTTAGGATACACTCAAGGTCATATTTTGGCTCTTGTGGACTTGTTTTAATTTTAACTTGCATATGAGTAATTGATGATCTGTTTCAAAGTCAGCCCCTGGCCTTCTTTTGACTGCTGATTCTGAGCTTCTCTCCAACATCTTCCACAGAGGTAATCAATTTGACTCCTGTATATTCCTGCAGGTGAGGTCCATGTGCATAGTGTCCCTTTCTGTTTTGTTTTTTTTTTAATATTTGCAACGAATAAATGATGTTGGATAGCACACAATTTTATCCCTTGATCTCCAGTCTCATTTTTGTCACCAAGGCCGTATTTTCTGACTACCAGTCCTTCTTCTTTGTTTCCAGCTTTTGTATTATGTTGTTGTGTACCGTTGAGTCAGAACTGATCCATAGCTGACCCTCAGTGGGTTTTCAGAGGCAGCTAATCGCATGGGAGGAGATTGGTCATCTTTCTCCTCTGTTTTGCATTATAGTCACCAATTATTAGAAACGCATCTTGACTGCATGTTTGATCAATTTCAGACAGCCAAAGTTGGTAGAAGTCCTTCATTTCTTTATCTTTGGCTTGAGTGGTTGGTGCATACATTTGAATAATAGTTGTATGAACAGGTCTTCCTTGTATACATCTGGATATTATCCTATTGCTAATAGCACTGCACTTAGAATAGATTTACAATGTTCTTTTTTTACTATGAAAGCAACAGTATTCCTCTTCAACTTGTTGATCCTGGCAGAATAGATAATATGAATCAAAATGGCCAATACTGAACCATCTCAGCTCACTAATCCCTACAATGTCAATCTTTACATGTTCTATTTAGTTTTTTTAAACCTCCAACTTCCCTAGGTCCACGCTTCGTACCTGCCAGGTTCCAGTTATCAGTGGGTGTTTGCAGCTCTTTTTCCTCATCTTGAGTCTTGCCGCATGAGCCAAGGCAGGCTCTTTATTGGTGAAAGCTTCACTCCATCTGTGTTATTAAGATAGACTCTGCTTTCAGGAGGCAGCTCTTCCCTGTCTTATTTTGAGTGCCTTCCAGCCCAAGGGGCTCATCTTTTGGCCTCTTCCAGAACAACAATCTGATGTTATTCTTGGGGGTTTCCAGGGCACATTATTTCAGCAGTGGACAATCACTCCCGCCTCATATTCTATCTTAGTCTGGAAACTCCACTGAAACCTGTTCACCATGAGGGACCCTGCTGGTATTTGAAACATCAACGGCATAATTCCAGCATCACAGCAACATGCAAGTCACTACAGTATGACAAACTGACAGATGAGTAGACTATCTGTAGTAGACATTAATAGAGCATTAATGAATGAGTGGATTATTTGCTATGGGCTTTCTAGCCATGGCATGTGACTTTCAGCCCAAGCAGCATTATGCACACACCAGAGCTTTTGTGATCCTCTGAGGTGATTAGATAGCTTTATGTTAATATAATAAGGTAAATAGTACCTTTTGAGTGGGGATATGCAAATTAGATGTGTAGAATGCTAACATGTGGATTGGTCAGTTTTGCCATCTCTCCAGGCTTAAACTGAGCAGGTTCAGAGGCGGAAGAGGGGACCTTCACTACCATCAAGAAAGAAGAAGCAGAGAATGCAGCATGTCCTTTGGGCCAGAGATTCCTGCACAAACCAGAGACAAAGAGACAGAGTGAGGCTGAGAGAGAGCTGTGGCAGTGGCAATGGCAGTGACAATGGTGACAGCAGCAGAGGCAGCAGAGAATCAGAGTCTGGTGTGAGCTAGCTGAGCTAGGCAGGCCCAGCCGTGGAGTTAGAGCCGAGAGCCCTCAGGCCTCATTACTGGTAGAGTGGAGGGTGGCACACAAAAGGTTATGTAACACTTGCCCCAGTCGGGAAGAACCTATTGCTGAGAAGCAGAGGGTGAGAGAGAGAACTGCCTAACAGCAGAACTGAGAAAAAGCTGTCATGACCCAATGTCTGACCTCGTAAAATCAGCTTTGTATGTTGCTGTTATTGATGGGGATCCTTCCCCCTTGTTTCTTCCCAGTTTCTGCCGCTCTCATGCCTGCTGCACTGTTTTCCCAAAGAGCAAATGGATGATGAGCTCTCTGGGTTAAAGTTCACTTAAGGAACGATGCTTTTCCTTACTCAGACTCCCTGTGGGTGTCCTCCCTGGCTCCTGCCCAGAGCTCTCCACAGCCCCTGCTTATCCACAAGCCAGTGTCCTCAGCAATGGATCTCTCTTCTGGTGGCAGACACTGAGCTGGGCAGGATGTTGCCTGAATGTATGCGTACATTAATGAACGGATGATGAATGAATGTACGTATACATGTCTCCCAGCAGATGGGAGGGGACTTTGTTACCTTCTCTCCAATCTCTGTCTGGTCCCCACCAGGAAGCACCTCCAGGTCAGTTAGCAGGGCACAGGCCTCCAGGGCCTTTTGGTAGCGCTTGGGGTCTAGGGTTCTGCCAAACAGCACGTTTTCTTGAAGAGTGGCATTCTGGATCCACGCCTGCTGGGGTACGTAAGCCACGGAGCCCTGGTGGAGGAAGAAGGTTGTGTTGGGGCTTCCTCAAGGCCTAGCCAAGCCCCATGCCCTTCCCTAGAGGCTCTGTCCCTCTCACCTTCACATACACCTTGCCTTCCAGCTTTTCCATCTCTCCAAGCAGGGCAGACACGAGGGAGGACTTCCCACAGCCTACAGGTCCCACCACGGCCACCAGTGCCCCTTTTGGCACCTGGATGTCTAGGCTGAGGATGAGGAAACCAGAAGCCAGTCAGTGGGAGCATCTAGACGACAGAGTTTTGGTCCCTAGCTCTCCACGTGGAGACCTAAGCCTCCCCACCCCAGTCACCATCCTGGCAAGCTGAGGCTTTACCTGCAAAGGTGGGGTTTTCTATTGATGTGACCCCAGGCCCACCTTACGTAGCTGTGAGGGGCTGGGCGAAGATGGTACCTGTGCAGGACAGGAGGCAGATCCTGGGCCCAGGTGAAGGTGCCACTGTTTACGGTGATGGCATAGCCTGGGAGAATCAAGGTATATAAACACATAGGGTCAGAGAGGCCTGGGGTACAGGGGCTGGAGGGGTGAAGCAAGGAGCCTGGACAAAGAGGGAGAGGTTAGGGAAGTGTGGAGGTGGAGGAGTGGAGGGGCAGGAAGCCTGGGAACAAAGACAGAGAAGAACAGAGCCCAGGAAAGGAAGAGGGAACTGAGTTAAAGCAGAAGTGAAAAGATAAAGAGGAAACAACAGAATCCCATGAGAAAAACTAAGAAGCTCGGAACAGAAGACTTGCAGGAACAAGGGCTGGGGGGAAGGCAGCTGAGGTCGAGGCTTTGCAGACCTGGGGAGATGACCTTTCTTTCCACACAGTCAGGGTCAAGTTCATCTTGGCTCAGGAAATGCTGGATCCGTTTCAGAGACACGCTGGTCTGAAGGATGGTATGAGTCAGCTCCGAGGAAGCCCTTTCCCCACCTTTTCACCCCTTACTCCTGCTGGCCCCCAACTTCCTAACCTAGGTAAAGGCCTCTGAGGGCTCCTCAGACAAGAGAATTTTCTGGGGTTCCCATTGTCCCAAAACAAGGGCAGATTGATGAGTTTACATTTCCAAAGACCTGACTTGACCTTGTATCCTTGGCCCTCATGACCTCATTCAGCCCTGAATACTTAACCTTTCCATAAGCCTAAATGATCCTTCCCTGATTTCACAGAGCCTGCCTTATCCTGGCCCTAAGTGGCCCTGCCCTGCCCCCGCCAACCTGCCCTAACCCCAGCAGATCCTAGCTCCACTCCGTGTTACCTGGACCATGTTGCTGATGAGCTGGGGCAGCATATTGAGGGGTAACTTTAAGATATTGAACAAGGTCAAGGACACAAAGGCTTTCTCAGCATCGAGCACGTTGTTCTTGTCCACTAACACATACACTCCGAGGGTTATCAGGGTCACCTGGGCAGTGGCGGGCAACAGGGTGTCAAGGCTGCTTCCCCTGAAGTCAGACCCACAGGCCCAGGGGTCCGGGTTAGCCCAGCAAGAGGCAGGAGGCAAGCCATGGGGGGAGGATGTTCGTCCTCACCAGGAAAGGGGTGCAGATCAAGATGAAGACTGACACGGCGTGCAGGAAGGTGGCCTTCCGCAGGAGCCGAAGCTCATTCTTCCTGATGTTCTCCACCTGCTTCAGGAAGCTGGGCTCCCAGGCATACAGCTTCAGCACCTTGATGCCGCCCAGGATCTCGCTCATCAACTTGATTCGAGAGTCCTTGAGCTTCATTTGCTCCACCTGCATGGGGAGAAGGCATGGCCATGGCACGTCCTGGTCCCTCAGACCTCAGACCTGTTCACACATTCTGACCAGTCCAGTCTGCCCACCACGCTCCACACTCTTCCCTGCCTACTCCTGACCTCTGCCTGGAAAGCCCCATCCCCACTGTCTCACAAGATCAGCTCCAACCTCAAAGCCATGACCCTCCCAGGCGGTGTGTCCTGGGTCCACCTCCCTGGGTTTCTAGAACATAAAGAACTTTCCTTTTGTTCTGTTAACACTTTCACATTTCCCCCTAAGACGGTGTGCTTCCAGGCGGCACAGTTCCAATTCCTCTTTGTTCCTCAGACCCTAACCCGGAAGCCTTCTATCACTTGTTCCAGTGTCAGCTCCAACCCCTGGTGACTCCGTGCTTGTCAGGGTGGAACCACACACTCCCCATGGGAGTTTCAGGGGCTGATTCTGCAGCAGGAGATCACCAGGCCTTTCTTCTGAGGAACCTGTGGATGGACTTGAACCTCCATACTCTCAGTGAGTAGCTTAGCATGTCAACCACTGGCATGTACACTCCCCTGCTCAGAGACTCCCAGAGCCCCGTGCCCCAAGTTAACGTATCCATTCCACCTTCAGGTATCGAAGGCCTCCTACGTGCTGGGCCCTGTGCTGGATGTGAGAAATAGAATAACAAACA
Source organism: Elephantulus edwardii (assembly GCF_000299155.1). Classification (NCBI taxonomy): domain Eukaryota; kingdom Metazoa; phylum Chordata; class Mammalia; order Macroscelidea; family Macroscelididae; genus Elephantulus; species Elephantulus edwardii. Next base: position 8,497,732 of record NW_006399827.1, read on the forward strand.
ACTCAGACAAGGTCTCAGCCACTATGAAGTTGGCAGTGTGACGGAGGAAGGGAGACAGACATTAAGCAAATAATTACCTGAGTACATGCCTAATTATAAGTGATTATGTTCATTCGGGAGAGAAATAACAGGGTGTTGTGAGCGAATAATGGAATGGAGGCTGGGAAAGATCTGAGCAGCAGGGTGGGTCTCTTGAGGGAATAACATCTGTGCTGAGAGGTGAGGGATGGATGAAGTGAGACAGATGACGGTGAAGGGCATTCCTGGCAGAGGGAACAGAGGGTGGGGTGGCTCAGAGGCAGGAGGAGCTTAGTGCTTTGAAGAAAAGAACAGTTGCACTGCAGTCCCAAAGGTTCCCGGTTAGAATCCACCAGATGCTCTGCTAAGAAGGGGCAGTCTCCTTCTGTGCCTGTCATATCAGACTCTGGTACACACACATACATACACATACACCCCACCCCCAAAAAAACCACAAATAAATAAAATAAAAAATTAAAAAAAAAAAGAAAAGAACAGCTGAATTGGCTGAAACCTGACCGTACCCCACAGGAAGATGTTGTTATGTGCCTTGGAGTTAGAACCACACACCTCACTCTCCAGCAGGTCTTCAGAGGCAATGAATCACACAGGAGGACATTCAAACTGCCTTTGGGTTAGCAGTGCAACTCTTTATCACTAAGCCACCAGAGCTCCCTACTCTGTAAGGTGAGGGCTTCAAAAGTGTGTAGATAGATGCCTGGAGAGTGGTCCTAGAGAGCTTGCCATTTTTTTAAATTGTCATTTTATTCCATGTACAATGGGGAGCTACTGATGTTTTAAGATCAGCGTTGCAAATAAAAACCAGAATAGCTGGCTATTTCTGCTCAGCACAGTGTGATGCAGAAAGTTCTCATTAGAGCAGAGGATGCAGGTTCAAGGTGCATCTCCGCCTGGTTCTGGAGTGCCATATTCTCTCTCGGCCTTGGCTCATTCCCCAGCTGCAAAGGAGAACAGTTCCAGGACCCCCAGGCTTGTTGTAAGGGTAGGATGAGCTAAGGCTGAGGGGGTGCCCGGTGGTCATCTTTACTCAGTAAGGAAGCTAATCAAAATGACCCCCGGTTAAGTGAATGCACCTCCTGCCCTCCCCCCGCACCTGGCCAACTGTACCTTAGATGACTTTTACCTGGAAGGCCCGCATTTTCATGGCCACAGCTCCATTAAATGGAATCAGTAAGACCAATAGACCAACGCCAGCCAGGACGGAGGGACCCAGGTTCTGAGGAAGCACAGGTTGATGGATAAGACAGACAGACAACCAAAGTCTGGAGTCATATTTACCATAGGGGGAGCTCCGTTGATCTGACATGTAGAGACGGGAGGGAAGCCAAAGACAGCGGCTAGCCACACAGTGAAAGGTAGGCTTGAAGGGAACGCTAGACTGACCAAAACTTTTGCAGAAACAGCCAGTCCATCAGATAATGGCAACAGATAAGGACACCCCAGGCAGACAGAAAAGATGTCCAATCACACGGGAAGGCAACTAAAGACAGACAGGCAGACAGGCAGGCAGGCAGATAGTGACAGCCAGAGCCGCACGCACCGTGCCTTCAAGCCCCTCTTTCCTTTCCCGGGTTTTGTAAGGATGAAGATGGTTCACGTTGCATAGACTCAGTTGCAGACAGCATCATCCTTCAAGCCCTGTTTACCCACCGAGGCTAGAGAAACCCTCGTGCCCATTATGCATCCATCCTCCGCGCTCCTCATCCCTTCTGCAGCCAAGTCAAGTGGAAAAAAAAAGCAGAGGTCAGGGTTCAAGAGTCACCTGCCAGAGGAAGTAGATGGCCAGGATGATCTGCAGGGGTGCTGACCATAACAGGTTGAGGAAGGGGGCAACGTCCATGAAGCGCTGGGCATCCACTGACATAAGGTTGACAATTTCTCCCACTGTGGACTCACGCTTAACTGAATTGGTGATGACCAGAGCCTGCAGGGAGACAGCAAGGTGATGGGCAAGGCCCGTGAGCCTTTCCCAACTTCCAGGACCCGTGGCCTCTGCTGCAGCTGACCTTCTTATAGATGACACCTATGATCGCTGTCCGCAGCCTCAGCGCCCCCACGAAGATGTTGTAGTAATGCTGGTTCAGGACCACAGTCTGCATCATGTCACACACAAACATCAGCCCTGCCACCAGGAAGCCCCACCAGCTGGGAGCTGAGGGGTTTGAAATAAACTTGATCAAAATGCTGCAAAGGAACAGAAGGATGAGGGTGAGGCGAGCTCCCTAGAGATTCACTCTCCCCTTTCACTCTCAGCCTCCACTGTGCCCTTAATACCCACTGACCAGGCTAGGGGCTGCCCAGTGCTGTCTCGAGACCACAACCCCTCCATCCCAGTTCCCTTCAGCTCTGATTCCTTCTCTCTCCATTGTGAACCCTGTCACCCACTCACTACTCTCATTACTCCCGTCTACCAGCCTCGCCTGCCTTTCCTGCCTTCTGGAGACACATGTAGGAAGAAACGACATGGGTCCCTTTATGTGAATTTGCCATGCTTTCTCCTGGATTGCTGAAGGCCCTAGAGACTGTGGCATGACTACATAGATGCTCACCCCTCAACCCATCCTCTCCTTCATTAACATCCCCGGTGCTGCATGGTGACTTCCCCCAGGAACCTGTTCTCTTATCTCTTCTCCCACAGAGGCCAGTCCCCACTCTGCTCTCAATAGCTGATGTCTTCTCCCTTAATCAACCACCTACTAAGAGATCCCACCAGCCACAAACATCTCTCCAAGCTCACTTTTCTTCTTTCCTTTCACTCAGTTGTTGTTATGTGCCATTGAGTCGCTTGCACCTCATGGTGACCCTATGTCCAAGAGCCCTAACCCTACTCTATCCTGTGTCAACCTCATTGTCTCCGACACACCTACTCCCACTACCCCAGTCAATGAATTGATCATCGAGGGTTTTCCTCTCCTGCACTGTCCCTCCATCCTCCCAAGCATGATGTCCCTCTCCAAGGACTGGTCCCTCTTTGCAACATGCTCAGAGTATGTCAGACGAAGCTTCAGAATCCTTGCCTCCAAGGAGCATTCCAGCTTCACTTCCAGGGCAAACCTGTTTGTTCTCCTAGCAGTCCATGGTATATTCAACAGTCTTCTCCAGCATCCCAGCTCAAAGGCATCAATTCTCTATCATCCCTAGTCACTGTCTAGCTCTCCGATGCATAGCACACAATTGCAAAGACCCAGATCAGGTGCACCTTTCTTGGCTGCTGGCACCAAGAGCGCTAACTGTGGAGCCAAACAAACTAAAACGTTAACTATCTCAATCTCTTTACCATCCATACTGATGCTGCCAATTGGCCCAGTGGTGAGAATCTTTGTTTTCTTGAGGTTGAGCTTCAATCCATATTGAAGGCTGTGGTCCTTGATCTTTTGAAGCAAGTGCTTCAGATTCTCCTCAGTTTCAGTAAACAAGGTTGTGTCATCCGAATAATGCAGGTTATTGATGACTCTTCCACCAATCCTGATGCCACATTCCTCCTCGTACAGCCTAGCGCCCTGGATGATCTGATCTGCAGACAGATTGAAAAGGTATGGAGAGAGAATACATCCCTGGAGGACACCCTTCCTGATTTTGAACCATCCAGCATCTCCTTGCTCTGTTCTAACGACTGCCTCTTGATCCAAGTATAGGTTTCTTAAAAGCACAATCAAATGTTCTAGGATTTCCGTTCTTCCCAGAGTCAGCCACAGCTTGCTGTGATCCACACACTCTAAAGCCTTTGCATAGCCAATGAAACACAGACATTCTTCTGGTTCTCTCTGCTTTCTGCCAAGATCCATCTAAGAGTAGCTACACTATCCCTAGTACCACGACCTCTTCTAAACCCAGACTGCACATCTAGCAGTTCTCTGTTGAGGTGTTGCTTTAGTCATTTTTGCATGATTTTCAGCAGAATCTTGCTAGCATGTGATATTGATACTGTTCGATAATTTCCACACTCTGTCGGGTCATCTTTCTTTGGAATGGGAACAAATATTGATTTCTTCTAGTCAGTTGGCCAGGTGGCTGTCCTCCATATTTCTTGGCACAACTTAGTGAGCACATCCAGGGCAGCATCTGTTGAAATATGTCGATTGGTATGCCATCAACTCCTGGAGTCTTGTTTTTTACTAATTCTTTCAGAGCAACTTGAACTTTCGAAAGCAGGTTGAGGAGAGTGCAATACAATTTTGTATAAAGTTAAATGAGAAGCAACCCACTTGAGAATTACAAAGATTAAGAGCATGACTTTCCTCCTTCAACACCACAGGCTCTTGCTCATGGACAAGATACTTCTGACTTTCCCAATCTGAGCCCACTTCTGAGCCCTGGATCCCACCTCCCTTCTCAGGAGCATGCTCCCTCTTGGGCCCTTTTCCTCCTGCTTTTTAATATCTTCACCCCCATTGGCCACTCTGTGCCATCACCTATTGGCATGACCAAGCCTCTTCCAGATTAAGAGCACGCTCTCCTTAATTCCACTAAGCCTTTCAGTCATAGTCATACCCAGGCTGACCTTCTGTTGTGAGTGACAAGGCATCTTGCATAAAGGTATGTTCAAAAGAAGAGAAAAAAAAGTCATCCTCAACAAGATGGATTAATACAGTGAGTATAACAATGGGTTTGAGGGAGCTCTGGTGGCCTAGTGGCAAGACGCTGCACTGCAATCCCAGAGGTACGCGGTTCAAATCCACCAGATGCTCTCCTGGAGAAGGAGGGACAATCTCCTCCTGTACCAGTCAGATCTGATTTGACGGTACACGTAAAAATAATACAATAAAAAAATTTTAAAAAAACAATGGGTTTGGACATGTCAGAGGTCATGAAGATGGCACAGGGTAGAGCTAAATTCAGATCTGTTGTTCAGAGGGTTGCTATGCGTTGTAGTCGGCTTGATGGCACCTAGTAACAACAGTACCAGTGACGAGTTAAGTTGTCAATGACTACCAAAGACTGAAGTTGTTAACAACTTCATTACATTTGGATCCACAATCACCACTCATAGCAATAGTAGTCAAGGAACCAAGAGATGTGTTGTACTGGGAAAAAATCTGCTGTCAAGGACTTCTCTAAAGAACTCTTCTCTAAAGAGCAAGGATGTCAGTTTAAAACTAAGTTGTGCCTGATTCAAGCCATGCTCTTTCCAATTGTTGCCTATGCATCTGAAAGTTGGACCACAGATAAGGACAGAAGAAACAAACAAAAAGGTAGGTCAAAGATACACAGAAACAATCAGTCCAAAGGATCACTTGAACTCTGAGGCGAGAAGAACTGGACAGTGCCTGGTTATAACTGCAAACTGCTCTTAAAGGGATCCTGGTACAGAGGCCTGAAGAGAGTGGGTGGGAACTGTGGACCAAAATGTCAAAGCATTAAAATGATCATGTTGAATCTCCCAAACGGTGGCCCTTGGTAGGGCTTTGTGTCTGGAACTGAACTCACTCTGAGGCTCAACTTTTCAGCCGAACAGTCAACAAGCTTATGAAGTAAACACGGGAGGTGCTCATACCTTAGGACAATCAATAGTACAGAATCAAAGGGGTAAAGTTCAGAAGGCAGGAAGGGACAGGACAGAAGGATGAATGGCAACTAGAGTCACAGGGAGGGAGATGGCACTTAATGTCACAAAACAAACCCTGCACGGATGGTTGAATGGAAAGTCAATTTTCTATATAATGTCTCGCTCAAAGCACAATAAAATTTTGATTTTGTTTGGTTTTCTAAAGGTACGTTCACTAAGGTACAAACGGGGGTGAGGGGGAAGGTATGTTCAATTCCTAATCTCTGGTACCTGTGAGTGTGGCCTTATTTAGAAAACGGTCTTTGAAGATATAATCAAGGTAAAATCACGTTATACCGGACTAGGATGAGTCAGTCCTTTATGTCTGGTTTCCTTAGAAGAGACAGGGAGATTTACACACACACACACACACACACACACACACACACACACACACACACACCCCTTGCACTCAGGCCATGTGAAGATGAAGGTAGAGATCCAGGTGTTGCGTCCAAGGAATGTGAGTAACTCTGGGGGTGTAGACGTTAGGATGTTGCACTTTGTATTAAACTAAAAGTCAAGTGTCTCTTGAGGTTAAGATTTCTAGCCTCAGAAAATTGAGGGACATTTGCCATGAATTGAAATCACTTGAACAGCAGTGAGGCTTTTCTTCCCACCCCCCCACCCCCCTTCTTTTACTAGAAGCTGGAAAGGAGCCAATACCTTGAATTTTGGACTTCTGATCTCCAGAAACAAGTCTTTGTTTTAACCTCCCTGGTAATTTGCTGCAGCAGCTCTAGGAAACGAGTATACGCCCTTTTACAGCAAAATTCTAGAGGGCTGCCCTTCCCCCTCCATCTCTACTGCAGACCCTTGCTCTCTGCCAAGGCCTCTGCTCTAGATGAACCACTGACAACTGGGGCCAAAGGGACCAGCCAGACCTTTCTACTGGTGGCCACACCTTCCCCTGGGAAGCTAGCTCTCCTTCTGATCCATGTTCCCAGGACCCAGGACCCATCAGATATGACCTTATAAACCTATTAGAAACCCCTACGGTTCTATCTGGAGCTATCCCTAGGGCTGTCTGGGTCCCCTCCCCCTGAGGCTTTGTCTGAGTCCTGTCTCCTCTAGGGCTCTATCTAGGCCCTCTCTCCCTAGGGCTCTGTATGAGTCCTCTCCTCCAAGGGTTCTATCTGAGCTCTCTCCCCCAGGGCTCTATCTGGGCCCTCTCCCTCAGCATGTGCTCTCTGGAATGACTCTGCAAATACAGTCTCTGGCCCTCTTGGCTGAATCTCCCCTTGGATGATCCACAGCCCCTCCTGTTTAACATGACCAAGAATAGCCTCACCAAGAGGCTTGGAGAATCCCGTTAGTTGTCAGTTAATCATCAAATCAAAAGACTCTTCATCCTTCGGCCACTCAAACGACCCTTCCCCCTGCCTCCCACAGGCCCATCCCTTTTATATCTTTCCTGAACTTGGCTTTCTCAGACCTGCCTGGCTCACTTGCACCCTGCCTACCTGCCCCATGTTCTCCTGCACTGCTGACGGGGAAATCCTTCTGGAATACAAAGCAGACATTCCACATTCCCCACCCTGGCTTAAAATCCTCCAACAATATTCTAAACTGTCTCTCTTCCTGTGTTTACACTTTCCGCTGCGTGCTCTTTCCTCCTGCATTGAGAAATACCTGGAGTCCCTGAGTCATGCTGTTTCAGCTTCCATAGCTGCTCTTTCACCTCGTTTTTGCCTGGTGAGGACCCACATACCCTCTCTATCCCAGCAGTCCTTACCTGTTCCTCCTGGGGTTTTCCAGGAATCTGATTACACCTCTGAGCACACTATAATTGAGTAACACATTGGTCTCTCTCATAAGATGTGGTGTCTAGGCTTTCTTTATCTCCATGTCCCTAGGGTCTAGCACCAAGCCTGCTGCTTTCCATAAATGTTTGTTAAGTGAATAAACGAATGAATGGAGGGGCAAAGGGTTGGGGCTCCATTGCAATGCAGCTGTCCTATGGCCCCTTTATCTGAGAATTCCTTCTAGTCCAAGCCACCCATGTGCCCGATGACAGCCTGAGAGTGATGGGGTCAGCACTGGAGTTCAGAGGCCTGGACCCCATCTTTTCTGGCTGTGTGCCTGTCCTAGGGTGAGGAGGGTCAACTCTCTGGGTTCCCGAGTCCTTCTTTGCAACATGGAAATAGGCTGGATGATTGTTGGGAGGGTTTGGAGAGAGAATGCTTGCTGGCATGCCTGTCATAGGACCTGACACATCGTATGAGTGTGGATGAGAAACTGAGGTGCAGAGAGTTGATGGATTTGACAAAGGACATGTAACAAGTGAGAATCACCTCTTTGCTTTCTGGGCTGGGACTCACTGCCCTCCTGCTGAGCTCAGCCCCCATCAGCCTGCCCGCCCCTACCCCAGGAATGGCCACCGCAGGGGACGTGTGGTGAGACCTGAGCAGCTGTGGGTTGACGAAGTTGAGCAGATCCTGGATCAGCTTGAAGCAGGAACCGATGAGGTATCTGGGGCCGAAGGTGACCACCATGGCCTTCAGGAAGGAGGGCTTCTGAGATGGGGCATGACCGGCCAGCAGTACCTCGTCCTCACCAGAGCCCTTCTTCCCGAAAGCTGTCAAAGCCTTGTGCCTGCTCCAGGGAGGAGGAGGAAGGAGCAGTGAGTGGCAACATTAGCATGGTCCCAAGAGCCTGGGGGCAGGGCTGGGCTGACCAGGGGCCAGGAGGCTACTTTTTTTTATGTCCAGGACTTGGAGGGGACAAATATGACCTCCCAGCCCAGGACACTCAGTTGATTCGGTCCTCAGATGCTAGAGGGCATAGGAAAGGGTGTCCCAGCTTCTACTCCAGGAGTCTGAAAGCCAACAGTTTCCAGGCTTTGCCCTATCCCTAAGAAGCCCTGATGGCACAGAGGTTAAGTGTTTGGCTGCTAATTGGGAATTCAGTGGTTCAAGCCCATCAGCCAGCCTCTCCATGGGGGGAGATGGCAGTATGTTCCTATAAAGATTAGAGCCTTGGAGACCCTACTAGCAGCTCTACTGGGTTGCTATGAGCCACAATCAGGTTGACCGCAGTGGGTTTTTCTTGGTCTTCTCTCTGCATTCCCAGGGCTGCCTCCAGGAGAAACGCTGGGTGGGAAGAAATGTGGGTGACCACTACCAGTAGCTTAGTCATGGGAGCCGAGCGGGGTGGGAGTGGAGGGGTGGAAGGACAGAGGGAAGGTACAAAAGGCAGCATTTCTTCTCAGACAGAGCCTCCAAGCCAAGGGACCAGGTACTGTTAACCAGGCCCAAGACCCCAAGTCCCTGGTTCCTCCAATAGTCAGCTACCCAGCTCTGATCTGAACAAGCCTTGAACTCTTAGGTTCTAGGTTGTAGTTGCGAGGGGAGAGGCCCGATCCTGGGATCAGAAATGAGCAGGGAAGGAGGACTCTGAATCTCAGCTCTGTTGATGAGGGAATTGGCCAAAGAAGAGCTTCTGGCCATGGTTCCTCAGCTAGAGAATCACAGAAGCAAATGCAGGACTGGAAGGAGGGAGAGGCCTCAACCTTTCCCCCACAACCCCTTCCCCCTCCTAAGTGGAGTCTCTTAAGCCCACCCTGTGAGTCAGGCTGGATGGTGTAGTGGTAAGAGTGTGGTCTCTGACACCAGACAGCTGGGTACCATCATCAACACAAGGACTTTGTGCCATTAAACCTCTGTGCCTCAACATTCCCATCTGTAACATGGGGATACTTTAACCTACATTGTAGGGCTGGTGAGAGATTAAGAGTTAACCTATTAGTGTTTAGGGCCATGCAAGGGTGGAGTCAGTGCTCTGAAAACATTAGTCATTCTCTTGCCCTCAGGGCTGGGGAGAACTGCTCTCTCCAGGCCTGAGTTTCTTATCTGCCCGTCCTGTTATGCTCTGTGTCCTGTGGAGTTGCTTTCAGCTCTCAGTGACCCTATAGGACAGACTAGAACCATTTACAGAGGGTTTTCTAGGCTGCAATCTTTAGGGAAGCACAGCATTGGATCGTCCCCCTTCTCCCCACCCCACAGAGCAGCTGATGGCTTCAAACGCCAACCTTTTGGTTGGCAACTGGCTGCTTAACCACTGTGCCATTAGAGTTTGGCTCCTTGGGAATCACCTGAGTCTGCTCTTCTCCCCACCTGGCTGTGTGGTCGTTCCAAGTCTGCAAGCCTTGGTTTCCCCACGGACCGGGCCCAGGTCTGTGAAGAAGCTGGGATGGGGGGTGCCGCCATGGGGAGGGGCTCACCGTTCCGCCTGCTTCTGCTGCTTTTTCCATGCCTCCAGCAGCTGCTCTGTCACCACCTGGGAGCAGTCCTCCTCTTTCAAGGACCACAAGTCCTCGCCCTTCAAGGGGCGCCGGTAGCCCAGGATGGCCATTCTAGGGTGGAAATGTGAAAGTGGGCAGCAACTCCTCAGATGGTCAGAGTCTAGACTGGGACCCAGGGCCCAGGCCACCGAGCCACCAAGGAAGCATGGCTCCAATGAGTGTCCAGAAAGAAGAGTGTCTCCCTAGACTGCCATGGTCACACTGAGCAGGGGGCAGGCCATTCACTGTTTCCTCCTAAAGCATCTCGCCTCTGGCCCTTCCCCTTCTCCTCCCCAGACCCAGGCCCTTGATTGAACCCATGCCAGCCAGGCCCTGAGCAAAGGCCCAGGCGGTGGAGTCAGCTCAGGCCTCAGGTGTTTCCTCATTACAGTGTGGTTAATGAGCTGTCACCCAGGTCACAGACACAATTGTCCCACTCAACCCATTCTGAGGGGCAGCCGAGGAGATGACAAGTTGAATACTTTCCCAAGACTGAGGAGCTGGGAACTAATTACTGTCTCCTTCCAGCCTCCTGGCCTGTCCCCCTCAGCTTGCCAGATGCAGGGCTGGCCTGTGAGCTGGGCCAGGCCCAACCTCTGCACTCAACTCCTGCTCAACCCTAACCAGACATACATGCCTATCCTATGTCCATGGGGTGGAGACCTCCAGGCCTTGCTCATCAGCCCCCTGAACTTCTGAACCTTGAAAATGACAGCCTTCTACCCCCTCCTGGTCTAAGCTAGAGGAAAAGTCAACTCACCCTGTGAACCACCAGAAAGTCAGGCGGGACAGGAAGCCGGCACTGGCCTCTGGGCAGGGGTTCTAGAAAGTGAGAGCAGGGTGGAAATCAGGAGTGCCCATCATCCCCTCAAAAAAAATTGCACGGGCCCCTTCTTTGTCCCAGCCCTAGTTTACAGATTGTGGCTGTGGCATCTCTTTCAGGCACCACCCCTCCTCCACTGGAAGATTCTGGAAGGGGGAGATTTGCTAGTAAGGGGTAGACTGAGGACTAAGCTTTAGAAAATGATCACTTATGATGCCCAGGGCAAACTCACAGGATCAACGTTCTTTGGGGAGAAAAGTGGCGGCTTCTCTCTGAAGCAGGACAGGATGAGGGCCGAGAGGACCAGGGCGAAGTAGATGTAGAAAGTGGTGAAGCGGAAGGGATCTGAGACCCGGCCCTGGAAGGGAGAAAGGAGATATGTAGCAGGGGGTCCAGAGTGTCGGGGTCAGTCCTGGCCCTGGAACACTCCAAGGTGTTGGGCTTCCGGGGTACAGGCAACACCTAGTAGCCTCTAGGTCCCCCACTCATGGGAAGGGGGTACTGGGGGTGCCGTGCCAGGCACTTTACCAACAATGTCTTGTTAAACCCTAACAACAACCTAGAAGGTGAGTACATTTATCATCTTTTTTATTTTTTTATCTTTTTTTAATCATTTTTCATCTTAACCACTATGCTTACAAGTATATTTCAGTGACATTAGTATTATTAGCCATGTTTTATAACCGTCACCACATACTCTTATGATATCCATTTTGCAAGAGACCAAACTGAGCCTGGAAAAGAGTAAGTAACTTGCTCAAATTGACACAGGGAGGAAGTGGGTTGTATAGAGCCGTTTCTTAGCTAGGCTTGACTGCCTTCCTCTAGGACTCCTCCCCTAAGATGCGCTAGGGAGCTCTGGTGGCCTACAGGTAAGAAACTGGGCAGCAATCCCAGGGCAAGCAGTTCTAATCCACAAGCTGCTCCATGGGAGGCAGTCTCCTCCCGCACAGTTAAACTGCCTTTAAAAACCTGCTGGAGAGTCAGCTATGGGTTCCTTACAATTTAATGGCAAATAAGAAGACGCACTAGACTGACCCTCTAGCATTCCATACCTCCCAACACCACTAGGGGTCCCCCTTCTCTGGTGAAGATCAAGAGAAAGCTGAGGGTGAAGGGAAGAAAGGGGGGAGAGCAGATAAAGGGGCTTCTGGATGAGCTAGATCATTCATGGATACTCACTTACCATTCCTTATACAGACACTGAAAGAGGCCCCTGTTAGACATGGTACATCCACAAGCCCACCAATGGCAAGACTTTGTCCCCTGGCCCTGTGTTGCATGAGTCCTGCCCCTCCTCCCCGTGGCCCATTTCCCTGCAGAGATGTGACAAGTAGAACAACACTGTATAAAGCACTGAGCATTGGAGGAGGTCCTGGGAGCCCAGGCAGGAGGAAGGAGGAGCTTGGAACCCAGAAGTGACCTTGAGCCCTTCAATCATCCCCCACATAGCCCTGGTCCTGGCAGGGGTCCCCTGGCCTTACCTCTGCCATGGCCAAAAGAATCTTGGAACGGAAGGGGATGATGGCACAGAGCACACACAGGAACCAGAAGATGATGAGAACCCCTGAGGACTGCACCCCCCGCAGCCGCTCGTACTGGATCAGCAGGGTGGCCAGCATCTGTGCACACACACACATCTGGAGCTGTCTCTCTTCATCCTCACTCCATATGGCCTGTCATTTCTAGGGTCACCTTCATTTTCATCTCACTCCCAAGAAGTCTAGCCCTTCTCCTAAGAGCCTATAATTTCTCCATTATAATCCCACACTTGAACTGGAGACCCTCCCTCACCCAGCTTCCCGTGCCCTATACTGACCATGGTGACTCCCACCACCAAGGGTGTGACAAAGAAGATGGGGGCAGGTGGCCAGCCGTGGGCCAGACCGTGGAAGGAGTAGAAGAGGTCAGCCCAGGAGACACACCATAGCAGGGCACCAAGGACCTGTGGAGAGAGCACACATTAGAGTCCTCCCCCCCAAGTCCAGGGACAGGAGCACCCCAGGTAGGGAGTGGCTTTGGCTCTGGAACCCTCCACAAGGCACTAGACCAAGATGGGCTTGGCTATTTAGACTGGGAGGGACCACGACTGAAAGTACGTGGGGGATAGAGAGAGCCTTGTGGGAGAACTTGCTTGAACTTCCTCAATGAGGGAGTTTCCCAGTTGGCTGCACATCTAGCTGGTAGGCTGCCCTGGCTCTGAACTTCTAGACAATGCAGCTGGGAGGCCTAGAAACCCAGTCTGGGTGCTAAGGGTAGCAGACAAGGGGCTTAATACAAAGAGAATCCCAAGCCCCAGTCTCACCCTCAGCAGAGCCCCAACCCTTCCCTCTGAGTTTCTTACTGTCTTGAGCCTGCAAAGGTGGGAAAGGACGATATAGCCATGACCATGGTGCCGCAGGTAGAACAGGTAACAGGGCAGGGTCACCCACAGGTAGATACAGGGCGCCCAGGCCAGCAGAGAGTTCTGGAAGCAGGGCGTGAGGTCAGGGTTGTCTGTGTGCAAGGACAGATTGGAGTCCTGGAGGACGAGAGAGCATAAGCATGAGAGCGAGTGAGTAGATGCTGAGTTTGAGCTATCCCAAGAGGCCGCATGTTCCACTGGGGGCCTCTGTGCTCATCTCATCATCTCTCTCATTGTGTACAATTTCTTTGTTGCACACAGGAACAATCTTGAAGGGCTATCAGTGATAAGAACAAGGGAAGGAGACTAAAAAAAAACGAATTCAAACTTATAATCCACTCATAGCTGACCCTTCAGTAGGTTTTTGGAGTCTTTGGTTTATGTAAATAGCATGAGAGAAGATTGTCCATCTTTTTTTCATGGAGATGCTCGTGGCTTTGATCTGTCTGAGAGGCATGGCCTCTGGGTTAACAGTGCATCTCCTACGGACTTCACCACCAGAGTTCCCTAAGAGAGTGAGAGGGAGTGAAATTCAATAAACTGTCAATGTGGGTGAAAGGAAAGACAATACATGAGAAGAGTTGAACTGTTGTTGTTTTGTGTCATCAAATCAATTATGACCCATAGCAACCTATGAATAACAGTTGGGCACTTTGCCCTATTGTTCGCCATCCTCATCATCTTCAGCACCTTAGAGCCATTGTTACTGCCACGATGTTAATCCTTCTTGTTGAGTCTCCTTCTCATTTAGAATAAGTTGATTACATCAATAAATTTCAATTAGTGTTATAAATGATCTATGAATGATTGACTGAAAAAAATCAGTATGTTTTGGAAATTTTTACTCAAATAAAAAAAGTTTAAAGAGAAACATCCATTTTTCTGGGCAAGAGACCTGGAAAGATTTTTCACAGAAGAAGCTATTCAGATGGCTAACAGACACATGAACAAATGCTCAAAATCACTTGCAATAAGAGAGATGCAAATCAAAACAACAATGAGATACCATCTCACCCCAGTAGCAGTGGCAGAGTTTAATAGGAAAGTAAGTAATAAATATTGAAGAGGATGTGAAGAGATAGGAACTCTTACACGCTACTGGTGGGATTGTAAAATGGTACAGCCACTCTGGAAAGCAGTTAGGCATTTCCTCAAAAAGCTGAACATAGAAATTCCCTATCACTCAGCTATTCCACTACTTGGATTATATCCTGAGAAAAATTAGAACCGAGACTCAAACGGAGATTTGTAATGCTCATAACAGTGTTATTCACTATTGCAAGAACATGGAAACAGCCCAAATATCCAACCACAATCAAATGGATTGAGAAATTATGGTCCATTCACATAATGGAATACTACTCAGCATGCAGGAGGAATGATTTTGAAAAGTATTAACTAATTTGGGAGGGACTGGAGAGCATTATGCTAAGTGAAATAACTCAGTCCCATAAGGACAAATACTGTAGAAGACATTGTAAAAATAGAAAGATAACTAGTAAAACATGTATGAGGATACAAGCAGCGAGGGTAGGAGCAGAAGGGTGAGGATGGGTAGGGGGATAATCATAGGGTTACACAATTTGATGGGTAGAGAGAGGGTGGATAAAGGAAATGGGAAAAATCCAGTGTGAAATGTATATGAACTTTGTACATGAGCCAGTATAAAATACAAATTTTGCTTTAAAAAAATAAATGTATCCATTTCAAATATGTCATTTGATATGTCTTGGCACTTGACTACTTCTACAAGGAAGATACAGAACTTTGCTGTCACTGCCAAAAGTGCCCTTGTGCTGTCCTGCTGTCCATCCTTCCCTCTCTCTTGGATCCAAGTAACCACCTTCTGCCATTCTAGATTTCCATTCTCTTTTGCAAATCATCAACACTTTAAATTTTATCAAAATGATATATGAAAAATATATATGCATATGGTTTAAGAGATTATATCCTTCTTTAGCCATCCTAGGTAAGGGACTAGGAGGTCCCTGAGACACTGGATAGTTTGAGATCAAAGGAGCAAGTGGTGTGGGGAGATTTTTGTAAATTACAAAGCCCCCTGTGAGTGGTCCTCTGCCCAGGCTTGCATGAGATTGTCCTGATTTAGCCCCATGCTGTAGGAAACTACTTGGCCCATAGCAAACAGGGACATGTGGCCACTCTGCTGGCAGCTAGTGAGACTTCTTAGCATAGATTGAGTTGTGTCCTCATCAAAATATTTATCAACTTTGACAGGCCAAGATTCTCAGTATAGTGTAATTATCCTGCGTATTGTAAATCCCAACCTCTGTGATGTTAATGGAGCAGGATTAGAGGCAGTTATGTAATGATGCAGCCATTCCTGAGGATGTGATCTGAGATGTGATCAGCCAGCAATTTCTAAGAGGATTAGGGTGGAATGCAACACCCTTAATTAGGTCCTGGTCGCCCCCCCCCCCACTCTGATGACAGGGAACTTTCTCTGAGGTCTGTCCTGTAACACCTTTTAACTCACAAGAGGTGACAAGAGAGAGAAACCCAGCAGAAGAGAGTGGAGCTGGGTATATTCTGAGAGTAGAGTGCTTTCTCTAACCCTGGTCCCTACTCAGGGAAGCTTCTAGACACAGGGAAGACCAAGACCTGCAGAGCTCTCCAAGGAATGTCAGGCCTGCACATGCTGAAGGAAGCAGGCACCTTCTGCAGAACCAACAGCGAGAAATGAAAGGATTCTCAGAGAGCCACACTCTCAACTTAGACTTCCAGCCTCCTAAACTGTGAGACAATGAATTTCAATCAAAGCCATCCACCTCTAGTATTTCTGTTGTAATAGTATCGGAAAACGAAGACACCCCTGTTGCCTTTGACCCCAACTCATGACAATCCCATTTGTAAAGCAGAACTAAGCTCGATGGCTGTGTTTTCGAAAGTAGATTTCTTGGGCATCTTTATTCTGGGTGGACTTGAACTTATAACCTTTCAGTTCAACAGCCAAAAGGGCTACGGGCTAACCATCTGCACCATGCACAGATAATTAGACCTAAAAACTTTAGAAAGAAAGGAGGATGAATTCTTTAGTAAAGACAAATTCACCGTGATTGTTTTATCATTGGCCCCCTTTTCTTGTAAAACATCATTGTTGCCGTTGTTGTTATGTGCTATCGAATCGCTTCCGACTCAGATGTACAACAGCTCTGAACCCTGCTCTTCAGGACTGCAGTGCAGCTTCTTGCCACTAGGCCACCAGAGCTCCCTGCATTTTATATTACTGGGATCATGTGCCCTGTTGGTGGGTGGTTTTGTTTTTTCCATTTAGCATGATGTTTTCAGGGTCTATCCATGTTATAGCAAGTATCGGTGTTTCTTTTCTCTTTATTGCTTAGTTCTATTCCTTTATGTGGCTATATCACATTTTGCTTAGCTACTCATCTGTTATGGACATTTAGATTGTTTCCACCATTCAGTGATTATGAAGAATGTTGCTATAAACATTTGTGTCCAAGAGTTTGTGTGGATGTATTTTCATTGTTTGCATGTATGCATAGGATTGAAATTGGTAGGTCATATGTTGTTGTTGTTAGTTGTCACTGAGTTGATTCCAATTTCGGACAACCTCCCTTGTGAAGTGCAGACCCACTCTCTAGGGGCTTAGAGCCGCTCCCCGGGTTTTCAAGGCCTAGACCCATCGCCACGTTTCTCTCCTGAGGGGTCTCTTGATGAGTTTGAGCTGTCAACACTGCAGCTCATTTTTGAGGGGCTTACCCATTTAATCTGCCCAGAGAGTCTGATCATATGGCAACTCTGTTTAGTCCACTATCTTTTTTTAAAAAATTTATTTTTTATTTATACTAGTTTTAGCCCACTAACTTGATAACCAGGCACTGAAAGTGCTGAGGGTAGTGATTGCTAAACTTCATTGTAGAGTGACCAACTTGGTCATTCTGGGAGGACCAACTAATTGGCAGGAAGATCTGATGCTTTAGAGGTAAGAAAACATAGGTGGTTTGAATCTACCAGCCACATCAGGGGAGAAAGAGAGACAATCTTGTGTGATTTTCAGCTATTGAGAAGCCACTGGAAGATCAGCTCTGAATCAGCACATAACAGCAATATCAATTGACAGAATCTGCAGCCTTTCCTCTGGATCCAAGAATGCGAAGAAGGCTGAGGGTCCCATTATAATCTGCAAACTGTCATTTATCTCAAGAGAATAACCTGGTGCAGGTGGCTGAGTGTTTAGCTTTGGGAAAAGTTTGTTTGTTGTTGTTATAGGCCGTAGAGTCACCTGCAACTCATTACAACCCTGTGTACAACAGCTCTGTCTTGTCCTGAAACCTGCCCTGTCCTGAGTCGGTCTCACTGTGACACACCTGCCTCCATTGCCCTAGTTACGGTATCAATCCATCTCATCTGGGGCCTCCCTTTCCTGTGCTGTCCCTCCACCCTTCTGAGCATGATGTCCTTCTCCAAGGATCAGTCCCTCCCGGCCATGTCCCCAAAGTATGTGAGACAGAGCTTCAGAATCCTAGCCTCCACAGGAGAAACTTGGTTTCACCCTCTCCAAGACAGATCTATTCGTTTTCTTGGCGGTCCATGGTATGTTCAAGACTCTTCTCCAGCACCACAGCTCAAAGGCATCACTTCTTCTTCTTCTGTCATCCTTAGTCATTGTCCAGCTCTCTGATGTGTGTAATTCTTCTTTACCCAGCCCTCCAATCAGCCATCCCTTGCTTTTCGACCTCCCTGCCTCTGCAGTCTGAAGGCATGTGGTTCGAATCGACCAGCTGCTCCTTGGGAGAACAGACAATCTTCTTCTGTGTGATTAACTGCCTCTGAAAACCCACCGGAGGGTCAGCTGTGGGTCAGTTTGGACTCAGTGGTATACACCATCACCACCACCACCACCTCTGTGGCCCCCCTGAGCCAGTCCAGACTCTGCATCTCCTTCCTCCTCAGCTGTCTCCGCTTCCACAGCAGGTATCACTCCTCCACCTGCTTTCCACTGACCAGAAACATGCTGCTCTTTCCCCTGCTGTCATCTCCTCTTCTCTGCGTCCTTGTGGGCTTACATCTTTTTGTTCCTTACTATCATTTCAGTGGAATTTCAGGAAGAAGCCGGGATAATGTGTCTAATCCACCCTGCATAGCTTGACACTCTTTCAAACTGTCAGTTAAACAGTCTGCTTCCAGCTTCCATTCAGAATCTTCCTGTAACCGGTTGGACTTTCTCACATCCTCTCAGGACTTGTTCCTTTCTGGTCCCCTTGGTCTTCTACAAGCATCCCTTTTGGTTTCTTCTTCTTCTTCCTTCTTTAGACTTAGAGCCCAGGTTGTGACCCTGCTCTTGGCTGTTTCTTTCTCTCTCTCATCTCCCGTCAATGCAAGCTATACTGAGGGTGCCCAAATCCACACTTAACAGCTGTAGTCCTGCCCTGAGCCTGAGCCTCTGCTTCCATCTGCCTCTCACCTGGCTTCTCCATCTGCCCTCGGGCACTTTGCATTCAAAATCCCTCAACCCCTGCCTTAGACCAGCCTTTCCAACAGCCTTTCTTGCCTCTGGCTACAGCAGCACCAATCTCTCAGTCACCCAGAAGTCCCCAGGGCACCAGTTCCTGTTGGTTCTTGCTGGAGTCAAGACAGAAGTCAGGCTAGTGTTTGAGGACCGGTTCCAATGTCTCCAAATTCTGTAACCTTTGGCCTTGAGTTCTATCTTTCTTTCAACCTTTTATTGTCATTTGGGTGAATGTTTACAGAGCAAACTGGGTTTCCATTCAATAATTCACCCACATTTCTTTTCATGACTGATTGCTATTCCGGCAGTGAATCAACACTTTCTCCAGTTCCTCCTCTCATTTATGGTTTCCTCACAGGTAACACTGGGATGATCATCCCTCCCACCTAACTCCTCCTGTGCACACCCTCAGTCACCACTGGGCCAGGTCCTTAACCTCTTGATAAACAATGGCAATGCAGGTCTGGTCTCTTCCTTTTCAACGCCTTGGTGACTCAGATGCCTGACTCATCTCCTGGTCTTCCCTTTGCTCTGGGTCACATCTTCTTGATCTCCTTGCCTCTTCCTCCCCTGGATCATAGGGCCCTAGTGCTGTCCTCTCCTTTCTCCATCTCTTCTCTTTATTTGCCATCTCCTTGGTGATCTCATCAGTCCTTAAGAGCATGGCATCTACATGTCAATGACCCACGAATCCATCTTTCCAATCCTCCCTCCACATCCTTCACTCCCCATCCAGCTACCCCCACTCTGCGCCACCACGCACCAAGACCTGCATGATGTTCCTTCCTTCACTGGACTTTTCCTGGCTTTATCCATTAAGGCTTTGCCTGGGCAGTTAAGTGACTATTACCTGAGGGTAATATAGCCCTCCTGTGTTTGTCTGGAATTTTATTACAGTACTTACATGGTCATTACCTGGCTATTGTCTCAAGACAACCTCCAAAGGTTGATGGAGTTGGGTGGGGAATTGTTAAACCCTGTATACTGAAGGGAAAGGAGGCTGCTTCTGCTTTGCTTACCATTCAAGGACTCTTGGCCGATGGAGATGGGTCTGGCAGCAGGCCTGTGGGCACTTAGCTGGGGCTTCTCCCTGCACCACACTGCCTGGACATACGTACAGGAACACATCTTCTCTGCAATAGCAACCCAAGCTCCTGGGGTAGGGACTGTGCCCTCTGGCTCTCAGTAAGCCGCCTACACTCGCCAATTCCTGGCCCAACACCAAGTGTGCAAAAGTGATCCAGAAACAGTCAGTCCGCTGACTGGTGAGAGTGAGGAGAGTGGACTGGAGCCTAGGTTCAAGGTCATGAAGGGAAGTTCCGCGCCGGTGCACAAACTTGTGGCCTGGCTCCTTGGGTGACAAAAGAGGCAGGTATGGAGTGGGCACAAGAAGAACTTAACCCCCACACAGAAGTCATTGTATGGTCCTGCCATTTAGGGCCATGTGGCCTTGGGTGAACCACTCGACTCTGAGTCTCTACATGGGTGCATTGGGAGCAACAGCAGCATGCCGCCCTCTTCTCCACATGAGAGTGGAGGGGCAGCAGAGCAGCACATCGATACAAGCAGGGTGACACGTGGGAGGGCAGCACTGGAGCACCAGGCAACTGGGACCTTGTGCCTGTTCCACAGACAATCTGCACTGCAGCAGCAACCAGCAGATCCCGGATTGTCAGGACCCAGTGGCTGCTTCGCCCCAGGGGACACATCTGGCCTGGGCTCCTTCTCTCACATGAGCATGAACCAGCAGAGCCTCCCCAAGAAACAAGGAAAAGGCCACGCCTGTATCCCTAGCCTGCTCACCCCAGAACTCTTGCTAGGTAGGATATTTATCAGGAACGTCACACGTGAAAGCAGAACTGAATTCTTAACATCGCTCCTCTCCACCCAGGCTGCTGTACCCCAGCCTGCCAGCCTCTGCGGATGACAACTCCTTCATCCCAGAGGCCCAGAATCCCTGACGACCCCTCAACAAATTCTGTCTGCTCTATCTTCAAAGAATTAGACTGACGCTGCTTATAGTTAACTGCTCTTGTCTATCAGAAAGCTACCCATCCAGAACCTGCCCACTGTCCACCTCCTCTCTCTCATCTGCCTGAGCCATCGCTGTAACCTTTTTTCTAGTCTTCACCTCTGCCCCCAGCTTCTGTCTTATCCAATGCTGTCGCCAGAGAGATCTTTTTGAAAGCCAAATCATGCCATTCCTCTGGTTAAAACTCCCCACTCCCTCGGGCTTCTAGTTTCACTTTAGTATAAATGTCAAAATCACCACATGGTCCCCACGACCCTCATTATCCACTCTCCCATCTCATCTCCCATTGCTCCCCTGTCCAGACCCGCTGGCCTCCGTGGTGGGTGGTCTTCTCCAAGCACCCCAGGCCTGCTCCTGGCATGCTGTCTCCCAGGCAGTCACTCCTTCAATGCCTCCAAGTTCTTGGATTCTCACCTTGATCTTCCTGATTGAAACTGTAACATGCCCCACCACCTGTCCCTGCACTTCTGCCCTCTCGTTTTTGTTGGATGCCCTTGAGTCTAGTAGGATCCACTGTGACCCTATGAATATTAGATCTGAACCTTGTCCTATCCTGTGCCATCCTCACACTTCCTGACATCTTCTCCTTTAGTCTGGTGGATTTTTTCCACAGCTCTGGTGAACAGTAGTTAAATGCTTTAGCTGCTAAGCCAAAGGTTGGTGGTTCGAGCTCACCAGCTGTTCCATGGGAAAAAGACAAGGTGAGCTCCTTGCAAAAGGATTCACACCTTTGAGGACACTTCCAGTCTGACCTCCAGGTTCACTCTGAGTTGGAATCTACTCACCAGCATTAGAATACATGCTCCGGGAGAGCAGGTTTGGAAATTCTGTCTAGCGTGGTATTCCCCACTGCCTAGCACAGAGAAGAAATTCTGTATTCATCTTTTGAATGAATAAGTGAATGAACGGAAAAAAGAATGCAGGGCACTCCCCAAAGTCCCGCTTCTGAAGTTGCCTGTCCAGGAGCACCTCATGCTCTCTGACCAAGGCCAGGGACCTTGACACCCATTGAGTCTTCATCTCAAACAAAGTTAACCATGAAATGAAGACAAGGGCAGTCAGTGAAGGTCATCCAGGACCCCAGGACCCTCCCACAGGTTACCACGGGGTGAGGGGATACGCTTTTTAGGCTCCCTCCCCTCCCCTCCCCATCTGAACAGCATCAGGCAGGAGCTGGCCCACACCTCCCTCCCCTGTCATCACCCAATCGGTCTCCACAGCAACAACAGTTTCCTTAATAATGCGATTAAACAGCTGGATGAGGCTGATAAGGCATAAGTCCAGCACCCAGAATGGACCAGACAGCAGATGTCCCTTCGTGGGCACTGAGGCTAAAATCCCTGCAGACCAGGGCAAGCGGCAGGCGAGAGAGGACCTCGGGCCTCCTGCCCTACCTCTGCCCCAGCTTTGTCAGAGGGGCTTCCCAGCCCTGCTGGGCCCCAGGCCTGTTGACAGCTTTGTCATGAGAAGAGTAATTACTTCCCTAATCCTGTGTGTTTGATGGAGCACCAGTAGCAGCCAACTCTTGATTGTCAGCAGGAAGGAACTGCCGACAAGATCATTCATCTCGGTGGAAGTGGAGGTTCAGAAGGGGCAGGGCTCACTTCAGTCCCCAGCGGTGCTCACTGATGCACGGAGGATGGGCGGGGGTGGGGGGGTGGTGGGCAGAAAGACTTCAGCCGGGCCTGGGGGTGGACACATGATGACTCTTGCAGATTCAACTGACCAGTGTGCTTCTCAAAGGGGTCGTGCCAATTAACATCAGCAGCCCTGGTTACTAGAGCACCACCTTGTAACAGGAAGCTCCATACAATCAAATGCCCAACTGTAACCAAGAGTCTACCAGTTCAAACCCATCCAGAGGCACCTGGGATGAAATGTTTGATGATCATCTACTTCTGAAAGCTCACACATGGAGTGCAGCGTGGCTCTGCGCCTCAGGGTCACCATAAACTGGAACCAGCTGTTTTGCTGAGATTAACATCTGCTCTGACATCCATGACAGTAAGCTGCCCAAGTTCACAGGCGCAGGCTAGGTCAATCTAGCTCCAGGGTTGTCCCACATTGTTCAGGCACTTCCTTCACACACCGCACACACCGCGGGACTCCAGCCAACACTCACCTCAGTCTGTAAACACTTGAACTCAGAGCAACCGAAAATATTAAGAAAATAAATAAATTAATTAACTTTGCAACCCACTCACAAAAGCCCTGCTTTTTCACCACAACAAGATAAAGGTAAACAATCCAGTTGAAAAATGGGCACAGGATATGAACAGAAACTTCACCAAAGAAGACATTCAGATGGCCAACAAGCACATGAAGAAATGTTCAAAATCCCTAGCTCTAAGAGAGATGCAAATCAAAACAACTAGGAGATATCATCTCACCCCAATCAGAATAGCAAAATTTGACAGAACAGCAAGCAAAAAATGCTGGCGAGGTTGTGGAGAAACTGGAACCCTTATTCACTGTTGGTGGGAGTGTAAAATGGTGCAACCACTGTGGAAGGCGGTATGGCGCTTTCTCAAAAAGTTGCAAATAGAGATACCATTTGACCCAGCAATTCTAATACTGGGAATATACCCCCAAGAGACCATAACTGACACCCAAGCAGATATATGAACATCCATGTTTATCGCAGCTTTGTTCACAACAGCAAGGAGAACAGCAAGGAGTTGAAAACAATGTAAGTGCCCATCAACAAACGAATGGATAGAGAAGTTGTAGTATATTCACACAATGGATTACTACGATGCACTGAAAAACAAGGAACTCATGCAGTATTATTCAAAATGGGTGACCCTGAAAGACATTATGCTGAGTGAAATATCTCAGTCACAAAAGGACAAATACTGCATAGTGCCACTGTTGTAAAAGAGAACTGACATTGGGTTTGGGGGGAGACTGAGAAAGATGGAATAAATAATGTGTACTGCATTGAAACAGATGAGGGAGAAAACTGTTTAAAAGGGATGTGTGGTTAGGTATTATTGTCATGACAGGAGTCCAGAGCGAAGGCTGCATAATGAAGTGGACCTGGGGGGAGAGATTGTAAAACAATGAAAGAAGTTTTCCTTTAGTTTTAAAGAAAAAAGTGTACGGGGTTGGGGGGGGGGGCAGGAAGAAAAGTGCAACAATGAATGAATGGAAATCCAAAGTCTCTGTAAATTTTTCATTAAAATTAATAATAATAAGAACAAAACAAAAAAACCCTGCTTTTTTTAGTTCTCATCACAGATTTGAATAAAGGAGTTGCCATCACTTGGGTAACAGGCTAGCCAAGTCTGTGGGAGCCGTTAACCTAGGAACCTGAATATCCGGTTAGGAGGAAAAATCCAATCTGAGGGTTAAATCTCCATTCCCATTCCCACGCTTGGATCCAGCGCCAGATACAGGAACAGTTCCAGGTGGGGGTGGGGAGAGGTACACCCAAACCACCCGCTTTCCAAAGGGTCTTGTCCCATCTGTCACCCTTAAAGCCCCATCATGGAGAGGTGGATAGAGTCAGACACTCCAGTGGGCAAGCTGGTAGACCCCCTGAGACGTCCCATCCTGCGGGCCAGCTCCAAACTCCAAGTCCATTTCCCTGACTGGGGGCTCACAGGCCAGTCTGAAACAGTTCCCTCTCAAATGCCACATCTATGACTCACTTCTTTCCCCAAGACTTCTGTCTTTGAGACCCAGGCCATAAGGGGAGCAGTAGGGCTGGGGATAAGTGGTTTGGGGTCACAAGGGACCAAATATTCCCCTGGCAGAAGTCAGATCCCCAGAGCTGAAAGCCGGCCAACACTTGATTTTCCCACCCCAAGCTGGGCTGGCTGGAGGGTGAGAACTGGCCTGACAGGGGAGATCCTGAATGGCACACAACCAGATACTAATTGTTATACCAGAGCCTCAGAAAAAAGCTCTGGAGATCTACGTGGGGTGGGGGGAGAACCCAGTCATAGAAAACTCTGTGGAGCACAGTTCTACCCTGACACAAATAGGATCCCACGAATTGGAACCTGTCGAAGGCAATTTTAGTTTTGGCCTAGATCCACCTGTTGACCACCGGAGTCCTCCCTCTGCCAATCTACCACAGCTGTATGAGCCCCATCCACACTGAGAGTCGAATACATTAAAACCAGAGCCTTGTCTGCTACTCATGTTTGGGTAGCTACCTATTCATGTTGGGTAATGATTGAGAAAGAAGACCATGTTACTTGGGGATGCTAGAGTTTGGAGGGTCATAATTATTATCTCGGCCTCCAAGTTTGAGGAGCATCTTCCCAAAGTCATCACCAAACATCTCTAGATCTGACGGGGACTTCCTAATCCACCTAAGCTCTGTTGGACCTGGAGGGGAAGAGAGATCTACCCCAGGTCACACAGCTAACGAGTGGCAGTCAAGACGAATGAGAACCTACTCGAGGCTCAGGGAGCTGGGCGGATGAGAAACCAGGATGATCCCCCTTCCTTAGGGAGCTCTGGTGGCCTAGTGGAAAGAATCACAAAGGCACACTACAATCCCAAATGCACGCAGTTGGAATCCACCAGCTGCTCCCCAGGAGAAAGATGGGCAATCTCCGCCTGAGCAGTTTACTCCCTGTGAAATCACACTGGAGGGTCAGCTGAGTCAGTTCTGATTTGATAGTGCACAAAAACAGGGTGGTTAAAGGAGTCTCTGATGGCCTAATGAGTAAGAAGTTCCCTTGCCAACCCAAAGGCAGGTGGTTTGACTCTACCAGCTGCTTCTCAGGAGAAAGATGGACAAACTCCTCCTGTGCAATTTACAGCTTCTGAAAACCCAGTGGAGGGTCAGCTATAAGTTGGTTCCAACCTGAAGGCAAGGAGGGAGGAGGAAAGGTAGATAAGAGGAGCTCCAGTGTCTGGCTGTTAACTGGAAAGTCGGTGGTTCAATTCTACTGGCCAATCCAAAGGAGAAAAATGGGCAGTCTTCTGATAAAAATGCACAGCTTTGGGAACACAATGGCAGACAGCTCTGAATCAAAATACTCTACAACCAGGAGTGAATAAAACAGATGAATGGGACCTTCTAAGAATCAAATCCCTAGGCGCATCAAAAACTTCACCAACAGGTTAAGAAGGAAACCCACAGACTGGGAAAAAAATTATTTGGCAATGACATAACTGATGAGGAACTTATATCTAAAATTTATAGAATATTCCAGTACTTCAACAAGGAAAAGGTAAACAACCCCTTTGCAAATTGAGCTCATGGGATATGAATAGACACTTCACCAAAAAAGACATTCAGATGGCAAATAAATGAAGAAATGTTCAAAATCCCAGCTATTAGAGAGATGTAAATAAAAACAATTATGGACCTCAGCAATAATAGCAAAGTTCAACAGGGAAGCAAACAACAAATGCTGGCGGGGTTGTGCAGAGATTTGAACTCTTAGTCACGGCTGGTGGCAATATAAAATGGTACAGTCACTATGGAAGGTGGTCTGGTGCTTTCTCAGAAAGTTGGAAACTGAAATACCATTTGACCCAGCAATTCCACTGCTGGAAATATACCCTAAAGAAACCAGAGCCATGACTCAAACAGCTATATGCACATCCATGTTTATTGCTGAATTATTCACAATAGCAAAGAGATGGAAACAACCCAAGTGTCCATCAACAAATGAATGGATAGAAAAATTATGGCATATTCACACAATGGAATATTGAAAATATTGGAAATATTTTCATTGAAAATAATGAATTCATAAAACAATACACAACATGGGGGAGCCTGGTGCACTTTATGCAGAATGAAAAATCTCAGTCACAAAAGGACAAATAGTGCATAACATCACTGTAATAAAATAGGATTAGACATAGGGGAGTTGGGGAGAAAATGGGAAGAGAGTGGATAGATAATGAACTGATGAGGGGAAGAACTGTCCAAAAGGAATTTATGATTAGGCATTATATATATGATAATAACCTGGAACAAGAAGAGCATTGTAGGGTGGTTTGGGGAGGGGGAGTGGAAGAAGGGAGAAGAAAATGTACAACAATGAATTTTGTGCAAAGGCTCAACAGCAGCAGCTTTTGGTAGGATGGATAAATAGCCAAGGGGGGCAGTGAGTGCACCTTCCACACAAAGGCTTGAGCAGGGGGAGACCAGTGGGCTCTACCAAGATGTGCTTCTGGGTGATTGCGCATTTAGAGAAGGTAGGAAACCAGGAAAGGGAGGCCTGGACAAATCAGAGGAGACCAGTCGATACGCCTTTCCTCTTTCCTGGTATCACAGAATCATAGGGCAGAACCCCACTTCTTGTTTTAGTGTGGATCTTTTCTTCAACTCTTAGCTTTAGCTGCTGCCAAGGTTGCTGAGTTCAGCCAGGATCAACGCCCTGCTCCCCAGTCAACGGCAGAAACAGTCACGCTCAGCTCACCAGACCTGCCAGCCCACTTCTCACAGGACTTACCGGCCTAATAGCATCTTCCAAGCCCACTTCTCTTTCCTCCTCCCTCTCTTCAGGACCAGGACTTGCACCCCACACTAAGCTTTCTAGTTCTCAAAATTGGTTCACATTTGATTTTTTTTTTTTCATCCCCACAAGATACTTCTGAAGTGAATAGCAGTTGGGTTACTTTCTCATTTCACCGCTGAAGAAACTGCGGCTATGGGGATATGCTAGTGAAAGGCTTTGGAGAGTCAACAAGTGGTCCAGGGGGGCTTGAACCTCCATCCTGTCCTTTTCACCCCTGGCTCAAGAGCGTCACCTGCAGGTCCAACTGTGCCTGAAAATGAGATGCAAAGTAGTGCACACAAATGAGTCGCCTGGAACTCTAGGCCCTTTGGGCAGTGGAGCTCTAGCCCCCTTGTGTTGTTGTCGTTGTTGTTTGGTGCCACTAAGTTGAGTATGACTTATAGCCACACTATGAACAACAGATCTGAACCCTGTCCTGTCCTGTGCCATCCTCATCATCTCTGACACCTCCAGGCTCATTGCTGCAGTCACTGAGCCAATTCTTCCTCTCTTTCATCAACCTTCCATCTTTCAAGAAGCATGATGTCTTTCTCCAAGGAACAGCCTCTCCTGACAACCTGCCCAAAGTATGTGAGACAAAGCTTTGTCATCTTTGCCTCCAAGAAGCACTCTTTTGTATTTTCCTCGACATATTTGTTTGTTCTTTTGGCAGTCCATGGGATGATCAGTATTCTTCTCCCTGCCTATTAGATCCTCTCTATTTTTGTCTGCAGGCCTCAGAAACAGACATCCACCACTACACCCGGGAATCTTCCTGTTTTCTCAGCATCCTATTCCCACCCACACCAGGCTGGGGACAGCCTTGAACCAGCTTTCTGGAAACAAGAGGGTAACGTGGAGGATGGAGGGGATTTGGACATGTGGGTGGGAAAGAGTAGTCACATAAGGAATCCCAGCTGGGATCACACAATCATTTGTCAAGGAAAGCGTTCATCCCTTGCACCTAATACAGACGAGCTGACAGTCGCTGACCTGAGGTCCTTGGAGAAAGTACATTTGTGAGCAGCAAGAATTTCGAGGATCAAGAGGCTCAGACACTGAAGAGCCCACAGCTATGTGATGATCACGCTGGACTCAGATCCCAAGAATCCTGCTCCCCAATTCTGCGCTCTGCAACTGCTTGTCATGTTAATATTGACAAGTCCGTTCTGTCCCCAGGCCTCAATTTCGCCATATTGTCAATGTCAATCATGCCAGGTCATTACCATGGAGTAGGAAACAACTCACAGCTGACCCTCGTGAGGGTTTTCAGCGGCTGTAAATCATACTGGAGGAGATTGCTCATCTTCCACCTGAGAGGCAACTAGTGAGGTCAAACCATCTACCTTTGGATCGGCAGCGCAGTTCTTTAGCTGCTAGGCCATCAACACTCCAGATTTACAAAGAACAGCTAAATGCTCCAAATGCTCAACTCTGACGCTTTTGGATTCTACAAGGGGCTGTGCCAGAGCCAAAGGGTCTCTGACCTTGGGTTATGAAGGAAATCCCCAACTCCCCAGCACCAGGTTCCTTAAAGTCCATCCTGTGTACACTGCAGAGCCCTCAGCAACAGGACACTTGCATTTGAGGCTTGGGCACAATGCCCTTCTTTGTGTACACCTGACCACCTCAGACACAATGGCCACGGGAAAAGGCAGTTCATGACCCAGAGAGCAGTGCCAGGCAACCTTTACACCTGGTGACAGGTGTCCAGACTGGATGATTCAGTGGTTCCCAAGGGACTAACCAAGAACAGCAGTGCCTGAGAACTAGCCCCATCTCAGATTAATGCTTCACTGACCCAGAGAGGCTACCAAAGTCACTTTGATTTTTCACACAGACTCTATTTTTTTAAAATAATTTTAATGAGCACTTACAGAGATTTTGGATTTCCATTCATTCATTGCTGCACTTCTCTCCCCGCCC